>NC_045596.1:187671207-187973707 GCF_009762305.2 Zalophus californianus
GTCGGGATGCCAACTTCCATCCTTCAGTATGCTCTATCAGTGTATGTACCATTGAAGGCAGAGTCATCCTTATCAAATCTTTTCCTGTAATACACTCAAAATTTTAGGTCTCATCTCCAAAGCTCGTAGTTTTGCATTATTATTAGATACATAACTCACTTGAATGTTACTGTTTTGATAGCAGAGGCACAAGATCAGTATACATTAGTCCAGTTAGGGCTTTTTTTTTTTTTTCTTCTTGTTCACTTTTTCGAAGTATAGATTACATACAGTAAAGTGCTAGCACATTTTTTGTACAACATCTTGGCTGTCTTGGAGCTCCACACACGTCTGTATGCCTCAGCAGGTCTTTTCGGCTACCTCTCAAGAATTAGGCATTGTCCTGGGTCTCTGCCCTCATTTTCCATTTCTTGCATCCTGATCTTTATCTCTTACCCCTTATTTCTCAGAACCCTGTGTCTGTTTTTCCCATGTTCTTGTCATGTCCCTTTTACTTCCTCTTTTCTTCTGATTTTTCTTTCTTCTCTTTAGGATTTATTCTGTATTTCTGACAACATTTCTTTAGATTTCTGTAGTGTGATAATTACAATAATTATACTCATTACTCTCTTTCACTTTCGCAAGGGGCTACTAAGCTTCTGACCTCTCTGGGCTTATTATCCCCAAGTCATGAGAGGTCCTCCTTCCGGCTCGGCTGGTCCCACATCTGAAGGGTGAGGCTTGAGGATGGAGCTCAGAGGCAGTTCCTAGTGTCGATGTCTGGGCTATGGGGTTTCCCAGTCAATGAGGATCAAGATGAGAAGTGTGAACCACAGTATGAGAACAACAGGGTGGGAAAGCTTTGGCAAATCAATATGCAGGGCTGGCTGCTCCAAGTGGGAGGTAGGAGAATAGATTTGGAGAAAGTCCAAAGAGCTGTTGAGCAAGAAACCAGAACAGCTGCTTTTATGGTTCCTGTTCTAGTTACCTATTGCCATATAACAAACCACCCCAACTTCAGTGGCATAAAACAACAAATTATTGTTATCTCTTATAATTGTAGGAGTTGATTTGGCTTTGGTAGGCGGTTCTTGCTTGGGGTCCTCCATGTGGTTGAAGTCTGGTGGTGGCTGGGGCTGGAATCTGGGGTTAACGCTTCCTGTCAGCAAGGATTTCAGCTGGGGCCACCGGGAAACTCTCACGCATGGCTTCTCCATGTGCTGTGGGCTTCCACACAGCATGGCAGCTGGCCTCCAAAAGCACATGTCCGAAGAAAAAGCCAGGAGCAAACTGCATCACCTTTTAGGATCGAGTCTTAGAAATTCCATAGTATCACTTCTGCCATACTCTGTTGGCTGGGGTAGTCACAAAGGTCCACCAAGATTCAAGGGGAGGAGATACAGACTTCACCTCTTAACGGAGATGATAAGATCGCATTGCCAAAAGAGTACGTGGGGTGGGAGATACTGTCATGGGGGTCTTTGGGTGATACAGGGGGCTACAATCTGCTCTCTGGCCACAATGACTCACACCCCTCCCACAAGCAAAATACACTCATCCCCTCCCCAAGACCCCTAAGTTTCAATGCTTTATGGAATCAGGACACGTCAGAAGGAAACAAAAATGAGGATTTCCCTAATGACTCTCTTTTATGAAGGGACTCCCCTTCCTATTCTCTCTCCCTCTCTCTTTTTTTTTTTTTTTTTTGAGAGAGACAGAGAGCCTGCCCAAGCGGGGGGTGAGGAGCAGAGGGAGAGGGAGACAATCCTAAGCAGAGTCCCTGGTGAGCATGGAGCCTTACCCAGGGCTCCACTTCAAAACCCTGAGATCATGACCTGAGCCAAAATCAGGAGTCAGATCCTCAACAGACTGAGCCACCCAGGCACCCCACTCTCCCTATTCTTTTTATCAGAAAGAGAGGGTTTCTCTCGGATCTTTTTCTGTCTGTGCAACTTAAGCTGTTCCGAGTTTCAAGTTGTTGTGAGTTTATGCCAAGAGATGGGGAAGGAAAAACACCCCAGACTTCTCACCACCTTATTGGCCTTTCTTGGAGTTTTGATTTCCCTCCCTAATCCTCCTGCTATTATTACCTTCCAGAGTTCTCCTTAGTTGCTTTATGTGTTCTGCCTAGTGTTTTTAGATGTAACCAGTGGGAAAGAGACTATGGAATCTGCTCGCTCCATCTTTACTGGAACCAGATCCGGAAGCCTTTTCTTAATTTTAGATTTGTTTGCCATCTGGGAATGAGAAGCCATTTTGTTTTCAGACTCTGCAAGTCCTGTCACCTTTATAATTAATTGTTTGTTCTTTAGCTTATCTTTATAACTCTCTCATTTTATTGTAGGCAGCTGGAAGAGGCCAGGTGGCACTTTCAACACTGTGCCTGGAAATTTCCTCGGCCAGATCACACAGTTCATTGGTACGTTTTCTATTTTCCAAGTTACCGTGGGTGTCAGTGTTGCTAAACTTCCCTCAGCCACTCCATAAAAATGTCTCCTTTCTTTCAGATTCCAATAATATTTTCCTCATGTTTATTTAAGTCTTTGCTGACAGACTTTTCAAGGCCAGTCCCAAAGCCAGTGCACATGTTTTAGGTTTTTATTGCTGCAGCCCCCACTCCGGTTCCAAAATCTGTATCAATTAAAGTTTGATTGGAGAAGCAAAACCACTTTGAGTGAAACAAGGAGTTTATTATAGGGATTAGAATGTACATGATTATGGGAGCTGGTTAAGCAGTCTGTGCAATCTGTTGTCCCTGCGTCAAGATGTGGGTCTGAAGTCAGCAGGCTGGGGAGGCTTCACGAGGGGAAGACGGATGCGAAGTGGAGCTGTGAGGAGCGCAGGCATGGACTGGAACCTGCCCCGAGGAGATGGGACCTATAGGTCCCACGCTGGGCTTTTCTGCCTCCGGTCCTGACTTCGACGATGAAGCAGACCTGCAGAAGAGCTGGTGCCCTTTGTCATGGAGTTATTTACAGACCTAGCCAGGATTCAGAGAAAGCTGGAGCAGCGGTGAGCCAGCAGCCACACGGCACGGCGTGCGAGCTGCCACCGACGCCGGCCTTCTGCTACAGTCATGGCCGCCGCGTCACTTCCGCCTTCCGCAGGTTGCTCCCTTCGTCCGGGAAACATGGTTCCGGCTTAGCTGTATTGACGTGGTACAAAGCCACTACGGTCCCAAAGGCCCCGGCTAGGGAGTAGGGGTACAGCCTGGGAATGCACCGTGTTTGTCCGTAATGGCAGAGCCTGCCCCTTGGAGCATTTGTGTGAGTCCAGGGCAAAGAACTCACGAGAAGGTGTGAGGGTAAGTCAGTGCTTATAAACCAGGGCTACCAGGGAACCAACGCATAAAAATGAACAAATGTCCACAATAAATTTTAATAAAATAGTATTGAAATAATTATTCATGTTATTCCAGCATATCCCAAAGTGATCATTAAGATATTAATAAGTTTTCTGCATTTGTTTGCAAGGGCTACCACAACCAAGTACCACAGACGGGGTGGCTTCAACGACAGAAATGTATTTTCTCACAGCTCTGGAGGCTGGAAGTCTGAGACCAAGGTGTTGGCAAGGTTGGTCTCTTCTGAGCCTCTCTCCTTGGCTGGTAAATACCTTCCTGCTGTGTGTTCGAATGGTCATCTCTCTGTGCCTGGACCTGTTTGGTATCTCTCTGTGTCTGTGTCCTAATGTCCTCTTTTTATAAAGACACCAGTCATTGTATTAGGGCCCACTCTGATAACTCCACTTGGACTTAATTGCCTCCTTAAAGACCCTATCTCCAAATACAGTTACATTCTGAGGTACTGGCGGTTCAGGCTTCAACATATGAATTAGGAAGCCCATAACATTTTCTATTAGTACAATAAAGTTTGATAAATGCTACATGCTAGACTTTCTTGAAAATTCACGAAGTACATTTGTAATGAAAGATTACACAAAGTCCAGTATTCATCTTTTGCACACCCCATTGTTTTATACATTTTTGGTAATCCTAAATTGTCTTTCATCCTCTATACATTGACTGGGAATATCGACCTACTGCATAGTGATCTTATCTGCAGGCCGGTGCTGGTGGCCAGGAAGGGAAGGTGGACATGAGGTAGAGGAGAGGCCGCACACACTGGACCCCAGGTCTGTGAAGTTGGTCTGTCACCACCTCCAAGTCTCTAAAGGCACTTGGTGAGTTTCTACAGTGATCTGTGCTGAGGGAATTGGGTTTGTAGGTGGGCAAGGAGATTGGCTTTTGATGCATGGAACTGTCCCCTCCATCTGTACCAAGGAGATCTTCCAGATTGCTAAGGGCCTGGAGTTTCCCTGCTCACCTACAGTTGCTGGCCAGCAACCTCTCACCTGGCCCAACCCCAGCTCCCCACTCTATTCTCTTGCTCCCTACAGGTGAGAACAAGAGCAGAGCTGTGGATGCCGCTGGGGTGTGACAGACAGCTGGGCAAGGGTCCATCCAGGGAGGTGTGGGCAGTTGGGCTAGCTCCGCAGAGGCATGGAAAAAAGAGCCCCCTGCCATACCCTAGCATGGACATCCCACATACCACCTGCTCAGGCCTCTCGTGGGTCGTGGCCTACTTTCTGTCTCTTACTCTTACCTTCCCAACCTGGTGCTCAGCTCAGCTTTTCTGGCTCAGGCTTTGGCTTTCCTTCTTGACTACAACGAGGGTTGCTTCTCCAGGCCTGGGGCCCCATGCTGAAAAATTCCTGTGGCACCGGCCTCGTACGAATTATCTAAGTCAGACCCCAGACGCTTCACTCTTCAGTCACATGAAGATCCTCACTGTGACGTTGGCCCCTGGGTTCCATCTGTTCTTGCATATCTTGAATGATCTCCAGGACCCCGGTTAGACTTGTCAGCTTCTAGTGTTGGCTATCCTACAACACTGGTATCTTTTACAACCTAGTGAAGACAGGGCTATTTTTTTTTTTTTTTTTTTTTTTTTAGAGAGAGAGAGAGCACAAGCAGGGGGAGAGGGAGAGGGAGAAGCAGACTCCCCAGTGAGCAGGGAGCCCGAAGCAGGGCTCGATCCCAGGACCCTGAGATCATGACCTGAGTCGAAGGCAGATGCTTAACTGACTGAGCCACCCAGGCGCCCCTGAAGACCAGACTGTCTTACCAAAGGGGACATCTCTGTCGTTACTGACCCGGCCGTTTCAAGCAGCAGCAGTAGCTTCCCTTTGAGCAGCACACAGAGTGCTTATCTCTACACACAACCACCCTGAAAGATAGAGCATATTGTCCCAATTTCACAGATGAGAAAGCTGGCTTCCAGAGAGCAACTTCATACGGCTAGCAGGCGCCAGAGCATTCACTTGGCCCCGCGTCTCCCGACCCCAGGGACGGGGCCCTCACGCAGGCTGTAACAGACTTACGGTTGATGTTAAAACCCGCTCTTGGCCCAGCGCTGTCCCCAGGGACCATGGATTTATTGCACATTCCTCTATTTTCCAATTCACACTTTCCCTTGGTACACCCAGTTACACTGCAACACTTCCTAAGGCATACCCCATTTGCCGAACTGCTTTGAGAAATAGATTGTTTTTAAATTAAAACTGCCACATAAATGTGAGAGGAGGTACCAAGCATTTCTCCCCCCCCACTTGACCTTGATCTGTTATCTCTGCGGCTTTCTTTTTCAGAATCTCCCATCCTCATCTCGCCTCAGACAGGCTGCCCCCTGCATCTCAGTGAATGTACTTGCATTTTAAGCTGACAGCCCCTAAGATCTTACATGTATCTTTTCTTTATCTATTTTTCAAAATATTTATTTATTTATTTTAGAGAGAGAGAGCATGAACGGGGGGGGGACGCAGAGGGAGAGGCAGAATCTCAAGCAGACCCCGAGCTGAGCATGGAGCCCGACGCGGGGCTCGATCTCTCAACCCTGAGATCATGACCGGAGCCAAAACCGAGAGTCAGACATGCAGCTGACTGCACCACCCAGGTGCCCCTTCTTCATCTATTTTCAGAACAAAATAATACATTTAAGGACATAACAATTTAATTAAAAAGTCTCAAAATACACACAAAATTGTGAGAGTTGTCACAGTAGGATTTATTAAACAGAATATGGTGTTCTTGGGGCACCTGGGTGGCTCAGTTGGTTAAGCGTCTGCCTTCGGCTCAGGTCATGATCCTGGGGTCCTGGGATCGAGCCCGCTCATTGGGCTCCTTGCTCAGCAGGAAGTGTCCTTCTTCCTTTCCCTCCCCCCCAAACTTGTGCTCTCTCTTGCCCACCCTGCTGTCTCTTTCTCAAATAAATAAATAAAATCTTAAAAAATTTAAAAAAAAAAAGAATATGGTGTTCTTGTCTTATGGTATTTAGAGAAGGCCCATGAATACTTTCTATTCTTTAAGACTTGGTTTGCAAAGCAGTTTTACAAATGTTTTCTCATTTGATCCTTAGGACTCTGAAAGAGGATTAGGCAAGTTGGTATTTTACAGAGGAAGCTGGCTCAGAGTGGCCCAACGACTGGCATGGTCCTGCAGCTGATATGGAGAGAGGAGGCCTCCTGATCCAAGATCTGGGCACTTTGACGACACCGCAAAGTGCATGTTTTTACCTATGATCCAAGGGCTACTGTGTTCCGCGCACCAGTGTGCTGTAAGGATAGAAACCTCATCCTCCTTTGCATTTCCATGTCCACAGATTACACCAAGAATTCCGGGCTGTGCACCTGCTTTGCTGGCTATAATGGGATAGAGATGTGGCTGAAATGGCATGAGAGGAGTCTCTGAAGCTTCCTTTATTCCCTCAAGTCTGGAAGATGGGACACGCAGTCTGTCCTCCAGCCTCCTCGAATCCGGGGTGCGACAGGTGAGGGACATCCATTGCACCCCAGCTGCAGAGGGAATCACCAGGTCAGTGGAGTTCAGAGCCAACCCTGGCCTCCAGAAAGCCTCTTGTTTCCTTGTTGCTGCCGGATAGGAAAGGAAGAATCAGAAATCCAATCTCTTTATCCAGGGATCGGAGACTGACCCTTTCATAGGTGGCAGATACAATCTAACAGTACGTGACTTTCTGCTGGTTTTGCCATGATAATGAGACCCTATGAGAACACACTAACCGTGTGGAGAGCTGGAGAACATTCCAGGAGGAGGGAACAGGAAATAGAAAGCCCCGAGGAAAGAATGCACAGAAGAGAGACCAGTGTGACTAAAGCAGCGTCCGGCAAACGTTTCTTGCCAAGGACCACCTAGTGGAGACCACCTAGCCGTCCCGGATAATGCATACATGAATGAGCATGGCTGGGTTCCAATAAAACTTTATTTATGGACCCTGATATTTGAACTGCCAATCATTTCCATGTGTCACCAAATCCTGTTCTTCTTCTGGTTCTTTCCAACATTTGACAAATGTAAAAACCATTCTTAGCTCAGGGGCGGCTCAGAAACAGGTGGTCAGCTGTTTGCCTATGGGCTGCAATGTGCTGACCCCTGAGCTGCGGCATCGTGCGTGAGTGGGAAAGAGAGTCATCCCAGATGAAGTGAGAGAGAGCTAAGTAGGTGCAGGCCAGACCACACGTAGAGGTTTGTAGGCCATTGAAGAGAGTGTGGATTTCATTCTAATTGCTATGGGAAATGCCTGAAGGGGCTGGAAAGCAACAGGATCTATTTTAATCACACTCCGGTGCATCTGAGTCCAGAATGGGCTGTCAGGAAACCGAAGCAGAAGCAGAGATACTAGTAAGGAGCCTACTCTAGCAGACCAGGCAGAGATGATAAAAAACTGAAATGGAATTGGAGCCTCAACCTCAAAGGGAATGACCTATCAGAGTGATCGGAAGGTTAAGCATCTGGCAGAGTGCCTGGCACATAATATCTACTCAGTAAATGTTAGTTCTGTACACTTCCTTCCTTCTTTGGTGGTCCAAAACCTGGGAATATTGGTTTGGTCTAAGTCCCTTAGAAAAATGGGTCATTCTGTGAAAAATAGGTCAGATAATATCATTAAAGTGAGTGTCTAAGTTTTGTTAATGAGTCTGTGATAGGATACGTGTGTTGGGGGGAGCTCGAGGTGTGTGCATTCATATTTGTGTTGAGCCACATGAAATAGCTAAAATGTGTCTACTGATTAGGCTTTATCAAGATCACTGGCCTTATTATTGCTCTAAAAACACATTTAATCTATTTAGTTGTCCTCATTAAAAGTCTTAATATATCAAAAAGATTTTTAAAACTTATTCGTAGGTATAGAGAGGAAAAAAACAAAGCAAATACTAGTCTTTATGTGCCATTCCATTTACGCGCCATTCCATTTTCTCCCAACCCCTTGATCTTTCCTGGCATTGAATAGGAATAAAGATATAAGATCTGAAATTTGTCTGATAGTGACAAGTGATCAACTTGGAAAGGGGATAAATCACCCAGAACCCCATATGGGACCGCATAGGCCCATGAAGTTGAGAGGAGGTACGATGAAATTCTAACCAACCCAGAATCTGGGTGGTTTTTTTTTGTTTTGTTTTGTTTTTGTTTTTGTTTTAGATTTTTATTTATTTATTTGACAGAGAGAGACACAGCGAGAGAGGGAACACAAGCAGGGGGAGTGGGAGAGGGAGAAGCAGGCTTCTCGCTGAGCAGGGAGCCCGATGCGGGACTCGATCCCAGGACCCTGCAATGATGACCTGAGCCGAAGGCAGATGCTTAACGACTGAGCCACCCAGGTGCCCCAAGAATCTGGGTGTTAAACTAAATAATGTACAGTTGTAGGGTTAAAGATCTTACATCTATTTGATTTTGTGTACTTTGAAAGATAGGGGTGGTTGATCAATAGTGAGTAACCTTGTATATACAGCAGAAGCATAAAAACGGCCATAGTTCTTGGCCTCCAAATGTTCTGGAGGAGAATCCTTCCTTGCCTCCTTCTGTTTCTGGTGCTCCAAGCATTCCCTGTGCAAGCTCTCTCTGCCTTTGTCTTCCCGACATTTTCTGTGTATGTCTTCTCCTCTTCTGTCTCTCATAAGAACACTTGTCTTTGGATTTAGGCCCACCAGAATAATCCTGAATGATCTTATTTCAATTTCCTTAACTTAATCATGTCCACAAAGGCCCAGTCTCCAATAAGATCATATTCACAGGTTCGGGGTGTCAGGACATGAACATGTCTTTTTGGGGTCCACTATTTAACCCATTACAACGGTGGACTCTTGTCTTTTTTGAAAAGTTACTTTAGGGGATCAGCAGCATAATTTGCCTACAGACAATGCTCAAGTTGATACATTGCCCTGGGATTATTTCCTAATTGATTCCAGTATATAAATCTTGTCTTTTTAACTAAATTCTAAGTTTTATGTCCACTACAGGGCTTTTTATTTGTTAAGTTTTGGATTATTTACGCATTTTTATATGAACAACAATGCTGCAATGAATATTGCACGCCTTTGCTTATATCTACTAAGACAGCAATACAATGAACATCGAGAAATGCTGCGTTGAAAGTGTATGGGAAGTTTACGTTAAGATACGTATCGTCAAGTTGCCTCCAAAGGGGTTGCACCAATTTTCTGTCCTACAAGAGGTGTGTGAGAGCATCTGTTTCCCCTGAACTTGCAGAAAATTATTTCCCATCAGGCCTTTTGATCTTTGCCAAAATCATTTATTAAAAATTTTTATTTTTAAGGATCATTTACCTAATTATAGCTGCAGTCAAATATCTTTATAAAATGTCTATTATCCATTTTTTTTTCTGTGAAATATCTCTCTTTGTTTATGTACTTGCCCATTTTTCTATTGGAGTTTTGGTCTTTTTATAAGTAGACTTTGGAAGAAATCTTATTTATTTTTTATTTCATAGAGATTAGGACCTTGTTATATATGTTACAAATATTTGTTTTCAGTTTGCTATTTGTCTTATTATTTTGTTTATGTTTTTTCATGTTGAATTTAAAAATATTTATGTGTAGTTAAATTTATTAAATTTTTTCTTCAATGATTTCCAAGATTTTGATTTTATCCACTCCAAGATATTTTCTTCTTATTGTTTTACAATGTCATGTGAAAAAGAAACCTTTAATTTACATTTTCTGGTTTTTTAAAATGTCCATTTATTTAAACAAAAAAACGAAGAACAGTTCACCTATGTCTTCCACCCGCCCCCCCATGCCTTGCCTCTGGCAATCACCAATTTGTTCTCTGTTATTTATGAGCTTGTTTTGTTTTGTTTTAGACTCCACGTATAAGAGATCATGCAGTATTTCTTCTTCTCTGACTTACTTCACTTAGGATAATGCCCTTGAGGTCCATCCATATATTTGCAAATGGCAGGATTTCATTCTCCGCTATGGATAAATAGCATTCCAGTGTATATATGCCATAATTTTCATATCCATCCATAGATAGACACTTAGGTTGTTTCCGAATCTTGGCTGCTATAAATAATGCTGCAACGAACATGAGGGTGCACATATCTTTTTGAGTTAGTGTTTTAATTCTTTTCAGATAAATTCCCAGAAGTGGAATTCCTGCATCATATGATAGTTCTATTTTTAATTTTTTGAGGAACTTCTATACTGTTTTCCCCAGCGGCTGCACCAATTTACATTCCCACCAACAGGGCACAAGGGTTCTCTTTTCTCCACATCCTCATCAGCACTTGTTATCTCTTGTCTTTTTGATACTAGCCATCCTCACAGGTGTGAGGTGGTATCTCACTGTGGTTGTGATGTGCATGTCCCTGATGATTAATGATGTAGAGAATTTTTTTATGTGTCTGTTGGCCATCTCTATATTTTCTTTGGAAAAATGTCTATTTAGATCTTCTGCCCATTTTTTAATTGGATTGTGTGTTTGTTTGTTTCTTTTGAGTTATAGGAGTTCTTTATATATTTTGGATATTAGCCCCTTATGAGATACAAGAATTGCAATTATTTTCTCCCATTTCAATAGGTTGCCTTTTCATTTTGCTGATGGTTTCCTTTGCTGTGCAGAAGCTTTTTGTTGTAGTTCCACTTGTTTAATTATGCTTTTTTGTGGGACGCCTGGGTGGCTCAGTTGGTTAAGCATCTGCCTTTGGCTCAGGTCATGATCCCAGGGTCCGGCATCGGGCTCCTTGCTTAGCGGGGAGCCTGCTTTTCCCTCTCTTTCTGTATGCTGCTCTCTCTGACAAATAAATAAATAAAATCTTTAAAAAATTATGTTTTTGCTTTGTGCTGCTTTTTAAATTGAATTCATCAATCTGATCATTAACTAGTACCGTTCCATTGTCTTCTGGGCTTGCAAAATTCTGATGAGAAGTCTGCTGTCTTCTTTATTTTTGTTCTTTATTTTTGTTCTTCTCTGTATAATATTTTTTCTTCTCTTGCTGCTTTTAAGATTTTTCTCTTTATCATGCGTTCTCAAAATTTGATTATAATATACCTTACTGTGTTTTTTGTTTGGTTGGTTATTTTCCTTAGGGTTTGCTGAGCTTCTTGCATTTGAGGGTTTCATCAAACTTAGAAAACTTTTGGTCATTATTTCTTTAAAGATATTTTTTCTGGTCTCCTTTCTCCTCACTTTCTGGGGCTTCAGTTATGCATGTGTCAGATTGCTTTGCATTTCCCAAAGATCACGCAGTCTCTGTTTATTTCTTCCTTCAGTCTTTTTTTTTTTTTTTTTTAGAGAGGGAAAGAAAGAGAGCACATGTGAGCGATGGGGGAGGGGCAGAGGGAGTAGGAGAGAGAATCTCAAGCAGACCCAGTGCTGAGCATGGAGCCCGATGCAGGGCTTATTCTCACAACCCTGAGATCATGACCTGAGCTGAAATCAAGAGCTGGGTGTTCAACCGACTGAACCACTCAGGCACCCCTTTCAGTCTTTTTTTTTAAAGATTTTATTTCTTTATTTGTCGGAGAGAGAGAGAGAGAGAGAGAGAGACAGCACAAGCAGGGGGAGGGGCGGGCAGAGGGAGAAACAGGCTCCCCACTGAGCAAGGAGCCTGATGCCGGACTCAATCCCAGGACCCTGGGATCATGACCTGAACTGAAGGCAGCCACTTAACCGATGGAGCCACCCAGGCATCCTTTTTTTTTTGAATCGCAGTGCTTTATTTTGGATAGGTTGTATTACTATGACTTCATATTGCTTTGTCTTCTGTTTTTAAACTGGTGCTAATCCTATCCAGTGAATTTTCTGAAACTTGTTTTAGAACATTTTTAGATTTACAGAAAAATTGCAAAGATAGTGCAGAGTGTTCCTGTATATTTCTCACCGTTTCCCTTTTTGCTAACTTTTTACATTACTGTAGCACATTTGTTACAAATATAATGAATCAATATTGATGCATTACTATTAACTAAAGTACATACTTTATTCACATTTCCTTAGTTTATCCAAGGTCTTTTTCCCATCTGGGATACCACATTACATGCAGTTATCATGTCTCCCTAGGTTCCTCTAGGTTGTGAGCTTTTCAGACTTCCTTTCTCTTTGATGATCTTGACAGTTTTGAGGAGGGATCTTGTGGGATGTCTTTCAGTTTGGCTTTGTCTGATGTTTTTCTCATGGTTAGACTTAATATATGTGTTTTTTACTGCTGTGGTAACAAATTACTCCCAACTTAGTGGCTTAAATAGCACAAATTTATTTCTTATGGTTCTGTATATCAAAAGTCTGACGTGAGTCTCACTGGGCCAAAATCAAGGTGTCAGCATGGCTGTGACCCTTTCTGGCAGCTCTGGGGAGACTCTGTCTCTTTGTCTTTTGCAGCTAGAAGCCATCTACAATTTCTTGGCTGGTAGTTTCGTCCTCCATCTGCAAACCTAGGAGCTCTCTCTGACCCTTCCATCTCTCTGACCCTTTTTCCACTGTCACGTCTTTGTCTCTCTCTCTCTCTCCCTCTACTGACCACAGAGAGGGTCTCCACTTTTAAGGACCCATGCAGTTAGTTTGGGTCTAGCCAGATAATCCAAGATCATCTCTCCGCCTCAAAGTCTGTATCCTTAATCTCATCTGTAAAGTCCCTTTTGCCATAGATAATATATTCACAGGTTCTGGGTTTTGAAAGGTGAACATTTTGGGGGGCCACTATTTTGCCTGTCACATTGGAGTTATGGGGTTGGGGGAGGAAGACCACAGAGGTAAAATGCCATTCTCATCACATCGTATTAAGGATGTATGCTATCAACGTGACTTATGACCAACGATGGTAATTTTGATCCTTCAAAGAGCCCTCGTTTCTCCTATGAGAGAATGGATTTGGAAACCAAGATCTGGGTGTGGGTTCATTTAGTTAAACTTTTTTTTTTCAGATGGTGTACTTTTTATATTAGAAATTTCACTATTTGGTTTTTTTTTTATATCTTCCATGTATTTCCTCATTAAGTTCATGTTTTCCTTTCAATATGTGTTCGTGATTCTAAGAGCTTAAAAAAATCCTCATCTACTAAGTTCCATCATCTGGGGCTTTTATTTGGGTCTGTTCCTATTGCTTGATTTATTTTCCCCCTTGATTATGGGTCACATTTTCTTAACTTCTTGGCATGTTTAGTAATTTTTTATTAGATTTTAGACACTGTATTTTATGTTGTTGACTGTCTGGATTTTGTTTGCTTTTTGTCTTACCTTAATGAGTTTTTGGCTTTGTTTGAACAAGTAGTTTTACTTGCGTATCAGCTTTATCCCTTTAAGGCCTGTTTTTAAGCTTTGCTAAGACATACAGAAAGTAGCCTTTACTCCAGGGATTGTTCAGCCCTACCTGAGAGGCGTAAATGCCTTGGATGATCAGTAAGCCCTCTTCATTCTGCCTGTTGGGGGATGGATGTTCAATTTTAAGGTCTGTGTGAGCTCTGGGAATATTTAATTTGCCAGTCATTCCTTGTCCAGCATTTTGGAGTACTGGTTTCCATATGCCTGGTTCAGGAGTCAGCAAACACTAAAGGGGACCATACACATTTCTGGAACTTTTTTCTATATAACTACCTCTTTTTGAGAGCTCTGCCTCACAACCCCCGGCCCCTCAGCCTCTCTGACCTGTCATATTAGTTTCCTTACTCCCTTTCCTGGTTCTGTTTGATCCCCTCCCAACCCCCACCCCCACCCCCCACCCTATCCCCGGTCACTGCAACCACGGTGTGGAAATTGCCTCTAACAGAGAGCACAGCATTGGCTTATTTGTTTCCTTTTCTTCTCAAGGATTCTAGTCAATGCCTGAAACCAGTTGTTTCATGTTTTGTCCAGGTTTCTAGTTACTTACTGCAGGAGGTCAAGTATAGTCCTTGTTACTTTTTCATTGCCAAACTGTCTTTTCTGTTCTTCATTGTGATGATAATCTTGGTATAGATCTTCATATATCTTCCTTCGCACATTGTGCCAAATACTGGGGTACGTTTTAAATTTGGAAAATCATGTTCCTCAAAATGTCCTGAGGAATTTGCCTTATGCCTTTACTAATTTTTCTGTCTACTGTTATCTTAATTATCATTTTTCTGGAATTTCTTCTAGATACTGAATATCTTGAATAGAGCATTCATTTTTCGTATTTCTTTCCTATTTTCCATTTCTCTTATTTTATTGTACTTTATGTGAGATTTACTTGACTTTGTCTTCCAATTATTCTATAGAATTTTAAACATTCTGTCTTAGTTTTAATTTCTGGGAACTTTTTCTTGTTCTCCACTGGTTCCTTTTCTATCATTTTGTTCCTATTTTATAGATGCAATATCTTCTCTCATATCTTTAATGATGTTAATGAAAGGTTTGTTTTTTTTATTTTTAAGTTTTCTTTCCTGCATCATCTTTGTTGCAGGAATTCTTTATTCTTTTTATTTTCACTGTGGTTATGTTAAGGTGTTCACTCTTAAGATTAAGGCACCAAAAAGCTGACCCAGCCAGAAGCTCTTTGGACAGGAGCTTATACACTGGTGGTCTTCACTGAGGCAAACTGAGGGGACCAGTTGGTTTTCTACTGAGGCCCTCCAAATATCACTGTTGGCCAGTATCTCCTCTGGGGTAGCAACCTCCAATCTCCAATCTGGGAATTTTACTCTGGATGTTGGTGTTCTGGGTCTGAGAGCGGAAGGGAGATGGAGATTTCACTGTTCAGCATACAGACTACCTCAATTCACCTGCTTTAAAAGGAACTCCACCTCTGCCCATTTCAGCATTTGGAGGGAAAGAAGTCAACGAACTGCTTCGGAATTAGATAAGGGTGGAGAACTGTAAGGACCTAACTGCTCCTTAGATAGACTTTTAATTTAATCTTGCTGCCCCTGCCCAGTGTTTCCTATTCCTGTGTCTTTTCTGGGTCCTGTGTGGAAAATTAGCCCACTTCTCTTGGATACCCCTCCAACTCCCTTTGCAGGTGTGAAGGTTTGACTTTCCTTCTCTCTGCTCAGTCTTTGCTCCTTGCTCTTTGTTATTCCTCTTTCCAAAATCTATTTCCATATATTGTGGGTATGGACATCACTTAGCTTCCTAATGATCGATATACATTTCTGTTACCTGTTCTCCCTGAAATTTCTTGGTGAATTTTGACAAAAGGTGGTTGTGTGGGTTTGTGTTTACTCTGTTATTCTGAACTCAAGAGTCTCTCACATTTTTGTAGCAGAAAACATGACTCGCCATATATGGATTCTTAGAATTCCTTTATTTTTGTTTAATTAAAGCCTAAACTTGGAGATAAATTGAATTTTAATCTAATTTGGGCTTTATATAGGCTAACAGGAAGAAATAATGTATATAGTGAAAGGGTCATAGGCACACCATCAAACATCTGGATAAAATACTAGGTTAGTGCACAGGTGGGTGTTTTGCCTACACGACCACAAGCGAAACATCTAGACAATAGGTATTAAGTTTCCACCAGCTGTTTGGTATCATGGAATAGACACAGATTTGTAATCAAAGTCACTTGTGAGTGGAATGCTGAGTTGATAAGTAAGCTGAGACTACTCTTCTGCACATCCTGAACATGACCATGAATAGGTTCATCACCATCATTGTATCAGCTGCCCATTGCTGCATGCCCTAAGAGGATCCAAGAAATTTATATCTACAGGCACTGATCTGGTGACTGTAACTTTTCTCTTTCACTCCTAAGGAATCAGTTGAAATATCACAGGGAAATAGTTTTCCATCTATAGTTTCAGAGGCTAAAGATCTGCCTTAGAGATCATAGTAAACATATTTCTTCCACATGTTGGATCTAGGAGTCTTTCTCTCCACCCCCATCTCCAATTTTTAATGGAAAAAGTTAGTTCCTAACTCTATCAATACATTTAATGTATACTTCAACAAAATTTCTTTGGCTTAAATACAGAACTAGCTTGGACTATAGGACAAGATGAGTTTGTTAGATGGGTGTTCTCTGCGGGATGAGAGGTCATTTTAAAGGCTGAAAGCTTCTGTCAAGGCTTTTTAAAGCTGGCTATTAATCACACACACAAATACATATTTTTAATTACTCTATTTTTAACCTATTCTTTAAGGTACAGCCCAAATCCTACTACCTTGGGGAAGCCTTCTGAGCTTTTCCTTTGGTAGTTCTGGCTATGCTTTGTTGTTTACTATCTGGAATTGTTCAGTTTTGTGCTGATGAAAGTGTCATGTTGATATAATTGATGTCTATCTCCTGGTGAATAATTCTTCGGAAGAAATACAGAGAAAACTGGACTAAGCCACTCACTTTTTCAGAGTCCACTGAACTAGTGTCATGGACTTACAAGCAATATTGAGCAGAAATGTATACAGCATTTTCTTAAAAATGTAGTTAGCAGAGGGGCACCTGGGTGGCTCGGTCGTTAAGTGTCTGCCTTCGGCTCAGGTCATGATCCCAGGGTCCTGGGATCGAGCCCCACATCAGGCTCCCTGCTCCGCGGGAAGCCTGCTTCTCCCTCTCCCACTCCCCCTGCTTGTGTTCCCTCTCTCACCGTGTCTCTCTGTCAAAATAAATAAATAAAATCTGAAAAAAAAAAAATGTAGTTAGCAGACCAGACTCCGTTATCTGCTTGCTTCCTTCCTATGAGTACATCCAGCTTGCCTGGTGGGAAGCCATGTTGGTTCTTTAAGACGATGTTGGAAAATTCATCAGTATAAAGCAGAGAACCCTTAAGGAGAGCAGGGCTCATGCTGGCGTGAGAACAACACCCTTTATTATCACATTTTTACACTTTAGGAAAGTCTTCCTTTCCATTTAGGTAGGAGAGATATACAGAAAGGGCTAAGGTGGGCCATTCCCACAGGGAGAGTAGGCAGATCCCAAAGGGAGCTGAAATGCCTGCCTGCTTAAAAGTGTCTCCATTGTGGGCCTATTGGGTGGCTTTGGATTAAAGCACTTT
Organism: Zalophus californianus; assembly: GCF_009762305.2. Taxonomy (NCBI): domain Eukaryota; kingdom Metazoa; phylum Chordata; class Mammalia; order Carnivora; family Otariidae; genus Zalophus; species Zalophus californianus. Next base: position 187,688,452 of record NC_045596.1, read on the forward strand.
TGCCACAAGGTGCTTGAAGTGACATAAACACATGGACAGTCAAGAAAAATCTACTTATAATTAGCTATCCAGAGTAGTACACACACACACTATCCTAACAAAATAAAATTCAGAAATCGGTGATTTTAAATTTTCTCTTTATTTTGCTCTGTATTTCCAGATTTTCATTTTAAAATTATCATTTTTTCTCAATACAAAGATAAATAAAAAAATTAATAACTCACTTGTCCTCAAGGTGACCAATATTAACAGCTTTGTATATATACCTTTATCCTTTTTAATTCAAACATTTTGGGGGGGGTCTTTTTTGGAGGTTGTCTTTGCAAAAATAAGATCATAATATGAACATTTCTTTGCATCGTCATTTTCATTCTTTAAAATACATCCTGGTCTCCTCTCTAGATCAACAGAAAACCTTAATGTGTTCTTTCTTATTTGTGCATAGCATCCCATAGAATAGATCAACCACGGTTTATTCAATTATTCAGTTACCGACAGACATTCAAGTGCTTTCCGATTTTGTCACTACAAAATAGGCCTGTATTGCTCTAATATTCTACAATAATCATGTAATACTTATATTAGAAAATATTATGCAAAACATAAAAAAAGAGAAAGATAATTAATATAGAGTCAAGAAACATACTGGAACCTGTTTGCCGAACAAACAGGTAAATAAATGTATTAAAATGTTACCTGGGAGTGGAGCCACCAACCATTTCTGTCTTGAGATAATCATTTCATTGTGGGCCCTGTCTCCCAATGGAGCCTGCAAATGCCTTGAGGTCAGGAACCAGGCCTCCTTCCTCCTTGTCTCTTCCAAAATGCCAAGCACAGCCCTGCAGAGGGCAGGCAGTCCCAGACCCACACAATCCAATGGGCTCCAACAATATCCTTGGAAAACAGCTGTTAAGATTTCAGAATGAAAATTTCCCATGTGTGCAGTGTTGTGAAACTGGATTCCCAGGCCGGCCCACAAATTCCCATTTTAACCCACAATGAAGGTAAACTATATTGCTCATATTGTTATAGTTTCTTCTTAGTTCTGTGGTAAAATGTATTCTGAATTCCAAATGAGCATTTGCAGGCAGAGAACCCTCTTCTACTGAGTGAGTTCCTGTAGAAGAGAGGGAGAGAGAGAGGGAGCGATAAAGAGAGATTCTTTCCTTCACTGCCCTCAAATGAGACGCTTTCCCTCCCTTTCTGCTGATCTAGTTGTATGTGGAAACTGAGCAAGCAGAATAGGAAATGTGATGACTAAATATGAAAGTGCCAGAAAGACGAAAAGCAAAAAGAACAAATTTAACATAGAAGTTTGATATTTTTCTTAGAGTCTTCATTCATGTTTGAGATCTAAGAATTTGAATTTGATTGCTAAGAATATAGTAACTGAAATTTGCATATAAGTGAAATGAAAATTTATAATTAGAAAAGATTCTTTAGTTGTTATAAATTTCTCTTAATTCTTACTCTTTTTCAAATAGCATATTGAAGCCATGATGTGAATGAAAACAAAAGGTTATTTACATATTAATGATCATGGGATGTATCATTGATTAATAGCTATTTATCTGGATATACATTATAAGTTTGTTCTTATGTGTTCACTTGAGAGTCAATATTTGAACTCTTAGATAAAAACACAAAATGTGTTTTAAAAGCTGAATGTTTTAATAAAATAAAAGATTAGGAGAAACTCCATGGCATTTGTAGGAAAAAATTATCTTCCATGTAACTTAAAGAGACACAGGTTTAAAAATTCTTAAAAGAATGTAGTGTAAGATATAAGATATGTTAATCAGTGCTTTCTTTTTTGAAGTTCTATGGAAAAAACTAGCTAAAACTCACAAGTACTTTATATAAACATCATATATCAAGAAATATTTTCTGAAATCACCTATACAATATTATTTAAAATTTTACATTAATAAAAGTAAAATCTATCCTCAAAAAATGTTAACTTTTCAATAGGAAAAAAAAATTATCCATAGTTCCAACACTCAAGACAATCACTATTAATGTTCCGCTGTACTTCCGTTTGGTCTTACTTACATCTTTGGGGTGGTCATACTGCATATGTGAACTTTATTTTCCTTTTCCCCTCAATATGGTACAAATATTTCCTACTATCATACTTAAATTCATCATAAGCAAAAATACCAACAAAAGGAAAAGTGTGTATGTGGTAAAACCTATGAGCACTGTGAAAGATGACAGGCTTGGGGGTCATGTTTTTTGTTTCTCAATGAGGGAAGAAGGGCTGTCCAAATCTAAACTTTCACGAATGACCTTAACTGCATACATGAAAACAACTGGTCATGATTCTTTGGTTCTGCATCACTGAAAAGATGAGAAGTTCTCATCAAGATGGGAAGTAAAAACAAAGAAAAATGGGAGACAACGGAGCAAGTCAAGTGATGATAAGCCTATAATGTTGGTACCTCTAAGGTGGCTGGCTCTGCTCTATGGACGCTCACAACCACCTCCTGTCGCTTGGTGTCTGTATTTCTTTCTCTCCTTCCATCTTTAGTGGTTTTCCACTTACAGCTGGTTGTGTTTTATTTTTTCTCTCTGATTATCTGAAAATGAAGTAAAACTAACAGTTTTTGTGGCTGTTAGTTTTTAAATTAAAAAAAATTTTTTTAAAGCAACAGGACCTTCTCCCTAAATTAAGCCTACTCAGAACCTCAATACGTAAAACAGAAAAAAAGTCGACCTTTTTTGGTTGTCAAGAGAGGAGTGGTGCAGAAAGCAGGATCCACAGCTTGAGGTTGAGAAAATACGTGATGGGCTGTTTAAATCAATATTTGCTTTCAAATTACAAAATGTTCAAGGCAAACCATGAAGTTTTACTTATACTGATTGTTCTGCCAACAAAAGTTGTTTTGTGAAAACGATTTATTACACGAGGAGTTTCTGACAGAAAAAAAATCTGAACATTTTTAGAAATCAAAAAACCGATATAATTTGGAGCCACTGAACTTTGGAATGAATATTGATTTTTGTGGTGACGTAATCTCTGAAAATGATCACTGTTCACTCAAAACAGTCTGAGGAAAATGCCTGGAATCTATAGTCGAATATTTCTCCTCTTTTTCCTTCTTCTTTAAGGAAAGTTTCTTTAGGGGTAAAAAGAATGAAATAAAAACTTACTTCATTTCTGGAGATGAGAATCTGGAGAGAAAGCTAACGGAAATTAAATATTTTAACTGAGGAATTAAAAATGAATATTAAAAAGACAAAACTGGGGGCACCTGGGTGGCTCAGTCGGTTAAGCATCTGCCTTTGGTTCAGGTCATGATCCTGGGGTCCTGGGATCCAGCCCCGCATGGGGCTCCCTGCTCAGCGGGAAGGCTGCTTCTCCCTCTGCCTGCCGCTCCCCCGGCTTGTACTCTCTCTCTCTCTCTCTCTCGGACAAATAAATAAATGAAATCTTAAAAAAAAATAAAAAAGACAAAACTGTTTCAGAATATCATAAATGTGTTGTATTTCCTCAGCAAATCCAACATGTAATGAATTGAGAGGGCAATGAAAGAACAGTTGTAAATTCTCCTAAGAAACCAACAAATTAAGAAATCCTTGCACTGCACTGCTGTATTTCCTCTGCCCCAGGGCTTTAGTGCATAATTGGTACCTGTTATGTGTTGAATTGTGTCCTCCCCAAACCCCCTCCCCCGCCGCAACCAAATTCATATGATGATGTCCTAACCTTCAGTACCTCAGAATGCGACCTTATGCAGAAACAGGTCTTTGCAGAGGTCATTAGTTAAGATGAGATGATACTGGAGTACGGTGGGCCTCCAATCCAATGACCGGTGTCTTTATAAAAAGGAGAAGTTTGGACACAGGTTCACTCCCGGAAGAACACCATGTGAAAATGAAGGCAGAGATCAGAGATCATCTGTAAGCCGAAGAATGCCCAAGATTCCTGGCAAACCACCAGAAGCTAGGAGGCATGGAGCAAATCCCTCCCTCAGCCTCAGAAGGAACGGACCTTTTCCTTGTGACACCTTGATCTTGGCCTATCAGCTCCCATAACTAGGAGACAATACATTTCTGTTTATTTCAGTTGCCTGGTTTGTGGTGCTTTGTTATGGCAGCCCTAGGGAACTAACACAGCATCCTCTAGTTCTTTTTATTTTTTTAAGATTTTATTTATTTATTTGAGAGAGAGTGCGATCGAGAGACAGCACAAGCAGGGGGAGCAGGAGAGGGAGAGGGAGAAGCAGACTCCTCACTGGGCAGGGAGCCCGATGCGGGGCTCGATCCCAGGATCAAGACCTGAGCGGAAGGCAGATACCCAAGCAACTGAGCCACCCAGGTGCCCCTATCCTCTCGTTCTTTAAGCCTCGGCTCAACTGTCAGTTTCTCCGAGGAACCTTCCTTGACCACCTAGATCTGCCAGTATTTTCAGTCAAAGCTCTTGTCTATTTCCTTCAAAACACCAAGACAAATATGTAACTTTTTTATTGGTTGGGTTGTCTGTTGACATTGACCCCACTGGGATTTAAGCTCTGGGAGAGCAGAGGCTTGTCTTGTTCCTACAGCCTTCAAGCAGCTCAGTGTCCCCAGCGTGGCCGTCACAGGCCTGCAAAATGTCACCCACTCGCCGCCTCAGTGCCAAGAGTGGTGTGTGTGTGTGTGTGTGTGTGTGTGTGTGTGTGTGTGTGTGTGTGAACTGTCTTGCATGTGTTGGATTTAGGGGAGAAGAAGTTTTTTCGAGGAAGTCAGAGACTTAAAAATACTCTCAGTCCTTTGTTTCATGACACTCTTCTGTCTTTCTGACTGGCAAATTTCCAAACATTTGCAAATAGAATGAAGGGGGTGTCATTCAGAATGAGGATGTTGGGAAGAAAGAGAACACGCTGAGTGTCATCGAGCTTCCTATGCTATGTGAAGAGCTTACAGAGACTGGAAGCTGTAACAAAAAATTCTCCAAATATCCAGATCCAGTGAATCGTGTGGTTTGCTGAATTTATGTTAAAAACTTTGTTTCTTTTTTTTTTTTTAAGATTTTATTTATTTGACAGAGAGAGACACAGCGAGAGAGGGAACACAAGCAGGGGGAGTAGAAGAGGGAGAAGCAGGCTTCCTTCCAAGCAGGGAACCTGACGTGGGACTCGATCCCAGGACCCTGGGATCATGACCTGAGCTGAAGGCAGATGCTTAACTCACTGAGCCACCCAGGTGCCCCTGAAGTTTATTTCTTGTTTAAAATATTTTTAATACTTGAAACTATTATAGTAATTCTTTCTAAAGAACCTCAAGACAGAACTATGGATGCCTTTTCCTTTTTTTTGACACCTTTTCCTTCTGACTTTAAAAATAAAAGTACTACTTTATGCTTTATCACCTTGGCGAAGTGATGAATATTTCAGAGCTACTTGGGGATGGAACAGAGAAATTTTAGCAAAACAATGTATGAAGTTGTAAAAATTGTAAACCTTCCTTTTAGACAAGATAATCTCTCTTTCCCCCCTTCTCTCTCTCTCTCTTTCTGACACACACACACACACATATACACACATACACACACACACACACACCCTGGCAGTTTTTTCTTTCGTTTATTTACTTTTAAAGATTTTATTTTTAAGTAATCTCCACACCCCACATGGGGCTTTGAACTTCCAACCCTGAGATTGTAAGTCACACCCTCCACTGACTGAGCCAGCCAGTTGTCTCTATCCTGGCAATTTTAAAGAATATTTTTTCCCTTACTTCATCAGAACAGGACAAAATTAATATTTATTACTAAGGACTGGGCAATATATCGCTCAATTTAAATTCATGATTTCAGAGAATAATTGCAACAAAATAGACCTCATTTCATTTTCTAGTAAAGTGGGAGAAACCATTACATGAGGTAATAGTCAAGATCTTCTCCAACTTGATGCCTCTGATCCTTGAACTTTGATTGAGGGCCTTTTCAATGTCATTACAGTTCTACTGTCCCAACTAAAATCTAACTTGACTGTCTATTTATTCAACGGGGACTGCACAGTAATATTCTTTAGAGTTCAGGACTATGGACTATGCCTCTCTATTGGCCCAACTGCTCTTGCAAGTGTGGAATACTCATTTTCTGTATTTTATAATCCCCTGAATTATAGCACCATGGAGGGGAGCCTCTGTGGCCAGAACAGAGTGGTATCATTGATAAGGTGGAGAAGATTGGGACATCCATTGACAGATGGATGAGGGGCTACTGATTTAATCACAACTATAAATACTTAACATTATAGTGAGCGAGCCATCTTTTTGCACACTCTTAACTTTAACGTACATTTCTAAAGGCTATGATTATAGATGGAGGGGATGCTGGGATACTGGGAGATGATGTAATGGAAATTAACATGACAATTTACTAGACTGGAAGAAACCTTCTCGGGATGCAGAGATTTCCAGTGGTTTTGGTTCAGTGCTGTATTCCCAGTGCTGAGAAAAATCTGTGGGCACTGTGTAAATGTCGGCTATTTGATTGATTATTTTATCAAACTCTTCTTGTTAGGAAAATAAATGAAAAACCCATTTGAAAGGGGTTAACCTTGAATGTATCTTTAATTTTCTTCCTTAGTTGAAATCCTTCATGGAGACATCAATCTCTACATGTCCAACTAATCACTGCTCTTACTCAACTTCCCTGAAAAGAAATTAGTCCTAACGCATGCAGGTAGATTTTCTTTTAGAAGGTGCTATTCCCCAGGTGAAACAACAACAGGCCTCACTCAGGAGATCACTCTGGTTTCATTACATAAGACTGCTCGCACAGTGGTTTTTGTATTAGACCAAGGGGTCTGGTCAGATTTCTTTGGGATGGCAAAGGTTACTTTCTTCAGAGACTTTCAAAGAGGTTATATTTTGCTATATTGATCCATTTTCCACAGAGATTTATGACTGTACGTATCTCATCAAAGGGCCAAGAAATATTTCTTGCCTGTGTATATCAATACCATGTGGATTTTTGGGGGCGTATTTATACTTTTGGTCTGTAGCGATACGTCATCAAGGTCACAAGAATAGAGTGAAATTCATCTATGCTTTATGTGTTTATGAAAAATTGGAAACAGTACCCATGCCTCTGGGAGCTCCAGGGGGCTCAGGAAAGGCAGGAGTCAGGGATGTCTGCCAGTTTGCTGGTGGGTCAGTGAGGTGATAAATATACAAGGTTGTTGGGAAAGATGTGATGAGTTTCGTTTTAGACGTGCATAATTTGTCAAACCCGAGGAACAAGCTACAGACTTTGGATCTAACACCAAATAGAGCTAGCTGAAGCTCTGGGCATGAGTGAGAGCACTCAAAAAGAAAGCACGTGGAATGAGAAAATGGAAGGGTTTAAGATGGAATGTCTGGAAACATCATAATTTAGGGGGCCGGCAGCAGAAGAGAAGCCAGCCAAGAAATAGAACAGGACAGAGGGAAGTCACACACACATCATGGAAAATGGGAAGCACAATGGGCATTACTACATGATACAGAGAGACCGCATCGATGAGGACCTGAAATGGCCCTTTAGGAAAATTAAAGGAAGAAATACATAAAAATAGCAGCAGCCCGATTCCTGACTGGTGACATGCCAGGTGGCTTATTTTCCTCTTCCAACTTTGCTGCATTTTCTGCATTCTGTACAGTAAGTATCGGTTACAGTATATAAAAAAATAAAATACTCTGATAAAGTCTAAAATATTTCATGAGACAAAAGGGGCAGGTAACTATTAATTCACAAGTATTTGAGCGTCTGTTTGTGCTGGGTACCATGCGAAGGATGAAACAACCGACAAGAGGAGAGCTCTGTTGTTTTACAGAAAGGGAGGGCATGACAAAAGGGAGGAGTGTGGGGCTCCCGTGGCCCAGTTGCAGGAGATGAGGCTGGAAAAGTAGCTTGGTGCCAGATCATAATGGATTTTTTATATATTTTGTTAAATAACATGGACTTCATGGGGCACCTGGGTGGCTCAGTCAGTGAAGCGACTCCTGATTTCGGCTCAGGTCATGATCTCAGGGTTGTGAGACAGAGCCCTGTGTCAGGCCCCGCGCTGGGCGTGGAGCCTGCTTACGGTTCTCTCTCTCTGCCCGCCCCCTTCCTGCACCCCCGCCCGTTTGCTCTAGCTCTCTCTCTCAAAATAAATAAATAAATAAATACTAAAAAAATATGGACTTTATTCTGAAGGCTACAGAGAGGTTTATGAGAGGCTGAGTTAGGGTTGGAATCGTGCTTTATTTGAAGTTAATCTTCTACTGAATCGGACGGTAGTGTGGCTGCTAGCCTGGGGGAGCACATCGGTGGGCATGGTTGGAGACAGCCGCATAACTGAACGCCGGCGGTGCAGTGGGGACGGAGAAGGGGCCAGGTCCACACGTATTTGGGAGTCGCATCAACAGGCCATTGGACGTATGTTGGGGGAAAGAAGACATCAAGAACGACTACTGGGGTTTGTAACTCGCGTCCCTAGGTGGGCAAAGAACGACAGCTGCCCTACAGATTTTGTCTATAACGCCCTCGTTGCCCGGAGCGGTCAATGTTCTAGGAAATAAGAAAGCAAGTGTCTGTGTCAGATAGTATTATAGGAGAGGGGAGAAGAAGCAATGTGCATATGTGAGATCTATTTCTGAGATCACAGCAACAAAACCGAATCGTAAACACTCAGCTGTCTCCTCATCACATATGCATACTTGGAGACTTTTCTTTTTTTCCAATCTACAGAATTCAGTACTTCTGTGGCAAAGAGGGATGCTGGAGTTACGTTTTTAGAAGGGTTCACATGTAAATAGCTATGGCCTCCCAGGAAGGGTCTTTCCTGGTTGGGTAGAGAAGTTTGGGAGAAGGCTGATTAAACTGCAGTTGGGGGAAGAAAGGGATAATTAGATGAGAACTGACACTGTTAAGGCAAAGGATCCCAAAGCGGTAGGTCTCAAATGAATCCTATCAGTGTGAGCTAACACACCTTGAAGGTGACAGGTGCTGTAGTTGTAGTCTTGCATTCTATCATTTATCCCCGTTTCACAGCACTGAAAACTGAGGCCTTAGGTCGTGCAACTTGACGGAGCATGCCCAGCTACTAAGTTAAAGAGGCCAAATCTGAATCCGGCTGAACGTGTCACAGTACACGAAGCATCTCTCCTGGACCGGCCACGATTAAGACATACGATTAAGACAGCTCGAAGTAAAATTAACTCACACATGAACTCTTGCGCATCTCCTCCTGCAGGGAAGTAAGTGTAAGTTCTGTCGCAGGGGCGCTAAGTCAGTCTCCAGTGTGCTGCTGTAGACCGACTAGGGGAAGGCCTTCCTTATCGCCCTCACCCCCCAAACAGAGCGCCTGGTGGCGCCCGAGATGGCGGCAGCCCTCCAAATGGTTACACCCTCAGCTCCTGATGAGGGTTCAAGTAAGGTTAAGGTCGCAAGTCCTCGCCTGGCCCAGTTCTTGCATTAATATGGAAGTAATGCTGTCTTGCCCGTTCATTGTTCCTTTTATTCCTCGGAGGCGGGCATGTTACAAAGCGAGTTTTTAGCCACTCTGAAAACAGCGGGGCTAAACACCACTTACACCTGCCCCACCAACCGGATGACAAGCGCCCCCTTTGCTCCCCCTGCCGCCCTCCTGCTCCTTCCTTCCTTCCCAACCTTCAGGTAGCCCTGACGAGGGAGGCTCAGGTACCCGCTTTCCTCTCCTACAGCCGCTAGCTTCGGGCCTCAAACGAAGCTGGGGCCCGGTCGCCCCCACCCCCCATCCCCCCCCCCACCCCCGGGCCTCGAGTGTGCGCGCGGCGAGTGTGAGCGTCCCGGTGTGCCAACAACAGACTCACGAGCAGCCGCTTGTTGCTCCCGCTGCCGCGACGCGGGGAAGTGAAAATGAAATTGACTTTTCCGAGAAATGATGAAAGCGGCGCAGCCCGCCAATGAACAGCCGCGGCGAACTTCCGCACCTCCCGGCCCGGCCGCTCGCGCCCTCCCCCCGCCTCCACCTCCCGGTTGCACAAGCTTGAAACAAACACTGGGGAGGAAGGGCGGAGGGAGGAGGGCGGAGGGGGGAGGCGAGGGAGGGAGGTAGCCAGGCGGGGAGGAGGGCGGGGGGTGGGGGGATTTCCAGCCTCAGCTCTTCGCAGTTTCCTCTCCTTGTTTTGCTTTCGATCTGGACTGTTCTCAGGCAAGCCGGGGAGTAACTTTTAGTTTTGCTCCTGCGATTATTCAACTGACGGGCTTTCATTTCCATTTCACACACCCTAGCAACACTTAAACCTTGCGGAATTGTATTGGTAGTGTGAAAAAGCACACTGAGAGGTAACATTTTTCAAATAATAGTTGTGACTGTGCGTGTGTGTTTTTCTCGAGGGCATGTTTGTGAGGACTGGCGGGGATGTGTGTGTGCGCGCGTCCTGATGGTTTGACACAGTGTTTTGCAGACGGAAAATGCTGGGGTTCATAAATATTAATACCGGTTTTCGGAGGAACAGTCGGCGCTCTTAGGGATCATCCGATTTTAGGGGAAGCAGGTTCTGCTCCTGTTGCCGCTGCTGCTGAGGCAGCGAGGAGGAGGAGGAGGAGGAGGAGGAGGTAGAGGGAGGAGGAGGAGGAGGAGGAGGTTGGTGGAGGTTTAATTTCACTTTTGGATTTGCAGATGCGGAGAGGTGGCTCCATGGACACAGACCTGCTCTGTGTGATTCTGCGCCCCAGGTGTTGTGTGTGTGGGTGCAGGTCCGCTGGAGTCGGGCCTCCTTTTAAAACAGAATTGTCGGGTGCATGTGTGTGCGTGTTTACAGACGCCGTCGCCACCAGATCCGAAGCAGGGCAGCGGGTCCTTCTCGGTGTCCGGCGGCGGCGCCTCTCTCCGGGCAGCCCCAGCGTGAATAAGCAGGAGCCCGCCGTCCGCCCCGCTGCCTGCGCCCCGCGCCCCGGCCGGGAGAGGCGCCTCGCGCCGCGGCGAAAGGAAACTTGGTGGGGCGCCCCGCAGCGGTCCCAGGGCTCGCCGGCCCGCGGGACCGGGGGAGCGGCCGCGGGCGTGGGGTGCCAGCGGCCGGAGGCGGCGGGCGGGCTCCGAGCGGGGCTGGGCGCCGGGCCTGGCCGGCACGCCCGGCTTCCTGGGAGCTGGGCCGCTGCCGCCACCGCCGCTCCGGAGGGACGCGGCGTCCTCCTTCCCGCCGGCCAGCGTCCGGCCCGGCCCTGGGGCTTTGTCACTGCACTTGTCCAGGCGCGCGGGGGGGCTCCGGCGGCGCGTCTTGGGAGGGCGCCGCGCGGAGGGGGTCATCCGCCCCGGCCGCGGCCTAGCGCCGGGCGCCGCCGGGTCCCCGCAGGCGCCCCCGGGCCGGCCTGGCGCGCTGGGCCTGACCCGCCTCGGCTACGGAGCGGGCGAGGTGGGGGCGGGGAGCCTCCGGGGACCGAGCGGCGCCCTGCTGGCAGGCGTGGGGGCGGGCGTACCCTGGGGGTCCAGGGGCGCGGGCAGCGGCGGGGTGGGGACGCGAGTGCCCGCCCCGCGCCCTCCGACCCCGCTCTGGGCGCCGAGTGGCATTCGCCCGCCGGCCGAACGTGGTTGGTGCACAGCCGTGGCCGCCACTTCCTTTCCGCCTCGCCGGCCGGGCTCGCCCACCGAGCGCTGCCCGCCGCGGCCAATCGTGGCGCCCGCCCGCCCGCGGCCGCGCTCAGTACCCCGGCCTGGGGGCCGGTCCGCGAGAGGGGCTCGGGAAGCCTCCGCAAGTTCGGAGGGCCTCTGCATGTAACTGCATCCCCTCGCCAGGACGCGCCGGCATCTGTCTTTGGCCCCAGGTCTCGGTACGTTTGCCGCCCTACCCCCTTGCCCTGTTGGAGGGGGAGAAGGGAAGGAGGCTGGCAGCCCGAGCCGGGCGCAGAGACCGTGTTCCGGGCGCCAGGTGAGGCGCCCGGGTCCGTGGGTGTAGGCAGAAGCCTGGGGCATCAGCTGTAGGTGTGCCCCCTGGGGCCGGCACTCGGGGTGGCCACAGATTAGCGGCGCGGCGTTCGCTGGTTTGCAACCGCTGAGGGGAGTGTTTGGAACTTGGGGACATTTTACCCTCTCCTTCCCTCTTCTGCCTCCGCCCTCCAGTGCGGGCGGCGGGTAGTGCTCCCCGTTCCTGGTTACGGTATAAAAACGCAGAGTCTTCCTACAGGAGGAAAAGTGCTGGCATTTGCCTTCTGCTACTGGCCTCCCTGTTGCCGCGACTGGGTCTGCTTTTGATGAATGGCTAGGGAGGGTGGAGGATAGTTAGATTTCCTGTTGTGGATTTTCAGGAATCACCAAGGCTGCTGTCAAGCCTGCAGTCATTTATTAGTGTTCAGACCGATTGCAAATTGCACTGGAGCTTAGGAGCCTGCACTTTTTGGTGCTCGCAGGGCAGGTGCAGACAGGGGTCTGGTGACAGACTGAGCTCGAAAGGTGGATCGTCTTGATGTCAGATGCGCGCCCCCCTACCAGGACCTGGGGGGGGGGGGAATCCCTGTTTCACTTCAGGGGGGGGCACACAGATTCAGGATTCTTGAGTTTTCCCAACGCACCATCCTTCCTCTTTTGGAGGGGGAAGGGATCGAAATAGAAACCTAAAAAATTCTGGAAAAACGTGGCTTTTCTAAGGAAACTTCGGAGATGGAATACTTAGAAATTAAACGGGCATTTCTGCGGGGTAACCTCGGAACGTCTATTGACTGATAGATGGCAAAGTCCGGAATTTCGCTGTAATAAGTGAATGATTATAATTTATAACTCAGCCTGTTGTGTGAGAAGTTAGATTTTGGCCTCTTGGATTCAGGAGTTCTGTTCTGTGATGATTTGTAATTGCTTCCCAATATTAAACATTTATATACTTCATCCTCAGTGAGTTGTCTTTTTTCTTTTGATCTTCACAAGTTGAAGATAATTTTGCATACCTCAGACTTATTTACCTGTAAAAATGTCATCGTAATCAAAAGTGAGAGTTTGTAGTTAAACTGGAAGCAAATTATGGCAAAGAAATGGTTGTCCTAAGGTCCTGACAGCTCTAAGAACCATGGCCCCACTTTTTTCTCACTCTGCCTCCTGAAGTACTTATATTAGGCGGATGTTCAATATACGAAAGCTAGTTAAGGCTGTTAAACTCACAACTAGTAGTGGAACATTCGAGACTTCGGATATTTAACTTTTGATGGGCATCCATTGTTTCATGTTTGCAAGGACACTGTCCTTTTATTCGTAGGATTATCGACTATGAGCTCTGTTGTTTCTAGAACATTTTCACACAATTTCCTTTTGATAAAGAGCAGAACTCTAAATGGGGTATCTGGGACATGGTTCTGTTTTGTGCTTTATACCAAAAAGGGCGTAAAGCAGATGAAGGACCTTATTTATTCACTTAATAAATATTCCTGGGACATTCACTAGGCACCAGACACAGTGCTAGGCTCTGTGGGTTCAACTGGGAACAGGAAAACAACTTCCTTACCCTCTGGGGAAATTGTATTTTAGTGGGTCAGCTGGTAATACACAACCGAAAGATAAATAACAGTGATTACCGTTTGGGGGTTAGTTCTATGGAAGGTGATAACAGTACTTTAAGTGCCTGTCTGGTAGGGTTGCTTTGGGGAACAGACGAGATCCTGCGTATGAAGGAAGGTTGTATGAGTTATAGCAATCTACAAATATGTAAGGCATTACCTTTCAGAATTCTGTCATTATTATTAATGTGAAAAAGCCAGGAAATTGGGACTGTGGATTGAACACTGACTTTCTCTTAGAGAATTTGCAGCAAAAAGGGATTTACTTCTGAGAGTATGTGGATAATGGCAAGGAATTAAACACAGAATAGCTGTTTTATGTAAAGCATCAAAGAATTTAACAGTGAAGTATAATATTGTCAGTGAATTTTTTCCTGTCAGAAGAGAAGTTAGATGGTATCCATGGAGACCAAATGATATGGAAATAACAGTGATACCAACGTATTCTCTCTCTTTCTCTGTCTCTCTCTATATAAACATCTTTTCAGGCTCAGTGTGCTTTAGTCTGAAATTTCTTTACCATTGCATCATTATGTTTATTACAGGTATGCCCCAAGCTGATTTTAGTATTTTGCTATAACATCTTTAAGGAAATTCGGTTAACTTTAATTTATTGAATGCTTACTGTATGCCCAACACTACGTATGTGAAAATAAATATAATGAACAGTATATTTTTCGTAAAATATAACATCTAAAAGTACATAAAGTAATATATAAACAGAATGTAAATTGCTGTGAAGTGTCAGTTTTATTAATAAAATCATTCCCCCATGGGTTAGGAGATCAGGGCTTTCTGACATGTCCTGCTTTTGTCCTGAATGTGATCAATATTGGGTGCACGATGTCTGCCCAAGGCAGCGTTGAGGGATGGCCCTTAAGGAAGTGGCTGGTGGGAATGGAAGTGAGGAAGTTTGAATAAATCTTGATTTTTCAGCAAAGATTGATAAATTATCTATAGGTTCCAGATTTCAGCGGGAAGCCAATGTTTTGCGTAATATACCAGATGAAATACACCAGCAGCAAATCCAGCCCTTTGGCACCTGATGCCAGGCCCTAGCCTGTCCTGAGGACTCTGCCAGGCCCTGCGCGCTACAGGCAGCAGGCCTCTATCTTCCGGTATTTTACCTTCAAGCCTCCTTTTTCAACGATTTTCCTCCTCACCAGCTCCATCTTTTGACAGACTGTCCCTGAAATAAATGGTGTTTAGTTAGGAAGACTCTGATGCCTGTTTTTGCTATGAGAATTGCAGAAGACTTCTTGGCACAACTCCCGATTGACCTAGGAGAAATAGCATCCTCAAATCTGGTTGATCTAATTCTGGCCCAAAGTAGAGAAACCTGACGTTTTAGATCCCGGGCAGCCTTTTTGTTAGATAAACTCATAGTCCCCTTAGGCCTTCTGAGTTCTGAATCTAGCCCAGGACCCCTGCCGGCAGCAGGAACTTTTGAGTTCTGCTGGGGATCCAGGGATCCCAGGATGTGAACCATTGTAGTAACCCAGGCGCTTATTTTACTGAATGAACACAAACATGTACCCTTCTATCTCTAATTTTTTAAATGCTTGTTGACACCCAGCTGTGTTCAAGGCTCTGTGTAGTGCAAGGTGTGTGAACTCAAGTGTCCAGGGGCCTGGAGTTGACTTGCAGCCCTTTCGTTAACTCTCCCAGTCTCTTCTCCTTTTGGCACCTTAGTTTTCACATCTGTAAAATGGGGCTGTGTGGTTCTGTTACCTGTGGGGTATGGGGCTCCTGTGCATCTCAGCATCACCTGGGAGGGAAGGGGCTTTTAGAAGCCACAAAGAACTTTTAGGTTTAAGACTGTCTACAATGCCTTCCTCTCCTTGATTCTTTTAACCCAAAGAACCCCCACCCCCACCCTCGTAGCAAGCCTCTGTTATCCACCAGGGCCTCCTGGATCCCTGTCCCTCAGATGCGTGGGCCAGAGCGAAGGCAGAGAACCACTGAATCATGATTAGGATCTCTTCTCAGGGCCAGATCATTTATTTTTGTATTGTCTCAGGCCATGCTATGCAGACCTGTTTTCCACATTTTATTTGAGTAGGGAATCCGTGGTCACTCTCCGTCGGCTCTGTTCATGTTGACCTTGCTTGTCATATGAAAGTGATATTAGTGTGATGATTGTGATCCTTTGAATTTTCCATTCTGAAGAGGCAAGAAGGACTTTGCTTTATGGGTACGTCTCTTGGTCTAGGAAGGCCATCAAGAGTTACGGGTTTGTTTTTTGTGTGTTTCTGTTTCAGCTCATATTCCCCTTTATCAGTGTAGTATTCAGCTCCGATAAACAAGAGAAAACTGGAGTCGAGCATTGTCCCCATTTTTATGGGAAATAAAGCTTGTGCAGTTCTCTCTGATGAGGGATTCTGAGCATGTTTATCTCAAGGGCAAGGCCAATGTCGTTCAACAAAATATCTTCATTTAGGTTTTTTTGTGTGATAAAGTTCTGTCTAATTTTCATTAAACCAATATTTTTGGGAGTCAAGTACTTGCTAAGTAATTTTCATAAATAATTTCTCTTCAGGCACACTTAGCAATCTGTTGCTACACTTGCACACCCAGTGTGATGGAAGGAAAGATGAGCTTCCAATTTAATTTGTTGTTATTGAGCTTATAAATGTCAGGTTTGTGTAGGATCTAAAGAAATGTTTTATAGATAGAATACACTGTCCTGGCCCCATAATCTTAGAATCCTGCTGACTTTCCCATTTCATGAGGTTGACATTTTGACTGAGAAGAGACTGCATACAAATTGCTTTTTTTCAAGTAATATCTACTGTGTTATTTTTGAAGAGAGCTTTTTTGTTCTCCTTACCCTAGAATTATTGAACAGGATGAGAAGAATTACAGTGGTGAGAAGAGTGTCTCAACACCTGGATAGGGTGTTAGTGGGTCCGCGGATGGGTGGGGTAAGAGTGGGAAGGGCACTGGAAGGTGACACTTTTGGGGGCTGAAACGATGAAAAAAGAGAATAAAGCGTAGGGTAGAATAGTGCCTACTGAACTCTGGAGTGGGAGGGAGAGAGAAGAGGGAATCAGGCAGGTGGATTTTCTGTCTCATTAACAAATACCACTGAAGGAATTTCGGGGTGGCAGGGAGCAAGTTGGTAGTTAATTGATGGGAACTCAAGGTCAAGTTGAAATACTAGAGGACCCCCCATTTCCGACTTTGGAATTAAGCCTTTTTATCCTGCCGGAGGTAAAGTCTGATGGGAAAACCACTAGGCATCAGCCAACTTGAGGCAAGTGAACAGGAGGTTGTGGGTAGTTATTCCTTAAGCATGGCTGAAGCCTTTCAAGGTAGGCATGCCCGGGGCTGGAGCAGATGGAGGAATTGCTGCTCCGACTTAAGGCCTCAGACTTGGTCCAGAATGGCCTTTGGAGGCAACCATGGGCTCCGAAAGGAAGATACATGGCGATACAAATTTTTAGAAATATTGTAATCGCTCTCTTAGACCCATGCTGGTCTTCCTCTTAGACCCATGCTGGTCCTCTGGGCTGCTGTTTTATTTTTGTCAGGTTGTAGGGGGTGACTAGGAATCAGGAAAGCAGAATGGGCTGATTCCGTGTTCCTCTAAAGAACAGGTGGCAAAGTTAAGGCAGAGCCCGACATGCCATCACTGGGTCCCGCAGGTCACCGATGGTGAAACTAGTTGGGGTTTTATGTTGAAAGAAACCCTCTGGGGTGCAATTTGGTGTTAGAGACTCAAAGTCTTAAAAATGTTAAACCCTCAGTCCCAGTAATCTCACTTCTAGGAACGTACTCATGTGAAATAACCGGAGATGGGACAAGGATTTATTTGTGAAGATGTTTATCGAATTAGCTTTTGTTATAGTGCAAATTTGGAAACAATCTAAATACCCACAATGGGAACACATGTAAATGAACTCTGGCACAGCCAGATGATGAGGATGGATAGCTAATAAAATTCATGCTTTTGCATTTAATGATGGAAAAGTGCTTGTGATGTATGTTGAGTGGAGGAAAAGAGATACTTAATTGTGACCTTAATTTTATTTTAGAAATGTGCGTGTATTCGTATATACATCATTAAAGAAAAAACTGGCAGAGAACATTTGAATGGTGCGATCGAGGGTGTTTGGCTTCCCCCCCCCCTCTTGAAACACTTGCATTTTCCATATTAATATAGCAGTACAGTTCCTTTTATAACCAGAAAAATATTCTCAGGATAACTCTGAAGTGTCCCCTCTGGCCTTACCTTGATAAATGTTAAGATCAGGACATTGCTGAGGAGGATGCTGTAGGTGGATGTGGCCTTTTTTTTTTTTTTTTTTAAGTAGGCTCCACACCGCAGCATGGAGCCCAACGCAGGGCTTGAACTCACAACCCTGAGCCCAAGACGTGAGCTGAAATCAAGAGTCAGATGCTTAACCGACTGAGCCACCCAGAGACCCTTGGATGTGGTCATTCTTGAGCTCTTTCTGCCTTGATGTATGGAGCCAGGATCTAGAATCTGGGCTTTCCCAGCTAGTGCTGAGAGATGCCCTTGTCCCTATTCAGCTACTTGAAGCTACTGAGATTGAGGGCTCCTTGGTGAGGGTGGGACACACTGTTTTGCCAAAAACTGTGTGGGGGTGGTCACAAATGTTACCCCACTTCACAGATACCTCCTTTATGTATGTGAAACCACAGAAACAAGACACTGGAGTAGGAGAAAAGAGTTCTTTATCGACCATTATGGCCAGGTCAACAGCCAGAGTGATGTTGCAGCCGCGGACACCCATTCCCAGACCCTCAGGTGATGCTGTGAAAACAGGTGGAACATGGGTGTGGGCTATGCTCTGTAGATGACATCGAGCAACCCAAGGGAGAAACAGAGAAGGAGAAAAAAAAAAAACCCCATCTTTGCTCCTGTGAGAGTGGATGGAAAGGATTCAGGGTTCTCATCCCAAACTTTTGGAACATGAGGCTTTTTCTAGAAGTATTCCTAAGATTTGGGCTTTGTGGCTTTTGAAATGTCCATGCTTAGAGACAGGTCTTCCTGGCACCCTGGGAGCTTAACCCAGGGACCTAGTCACGGCTATAACCGGTTGGCCCCCTGGAATGGATAAGAGTATAATTATCCTCTTGGATCAGAGCAATTAATTTAGACAAATGGCTACAGATCCAATTCTTACGGCACAGTGAAGAATAAAATGTTGCTAGGGGAACTGAATGCAGACGTGTCCTACCTTTATGTCATATACATTCTCTCTATTGTATACATTCCTGGGTCTCGGGTGGTTAGAGAGTCTCATAGGAGCACTGAGGAATCCAGCGAAGTTTTATTTCTTCACACAACCTTTACTGGAGAATGACTTAGTGTGACTCCATCAGAGTGTGGCCTAAGATTTTTCACAACTGCAGAAACCTCCAGAATCCCTGATTTGTATCTGAAAAAAAAATTAGAATAGTTTTGATCCGTTTGTAGATCCTGGAGACATTTTTGGATTGTTATGAGCTAGTATTGGCTATAACCAGAGGCAGAGGCAAAGTACCAAAGC
This sequence comes from Zalophus californianus, assembly GCF_009762305.2. Taxonomy (NCBI): domain Eukaryota; kingdom Metazoa; phylum Chordata; class Mammalia; order Carnivora; family Otariidae; genus Zalophus; species Zalophus californianus. The sequence continues at coordinate 187,707,448 of NC_045596.1, forward strand.
ATAGCTTTAAAAAAAAAAAAAAAAATACTGATTAGGACAACACTGTCCAGTACAAATAAAACATGAGCCGCATGCATAATCTTTAATTTTCTAGGAGCCACATTAGGAAAGTAAAAAGAAAGCGGAAAAATGAATTTTAATATTTTATATAGCTCAGTATGTCCAAAATATTATCATTTCAACATGTGATTCATATGAAAATACTGATGAGGTCATTTACATTCTTTTTTCGTACCGAATCTTCAAGATCCAATGTGTCTTTTATGCCCGGAGCACATCTGAATTCAGCCTGACCACATTTTCAAGAGTACAATGGCCACAGATGGCTGCCATGTTAGTTGTGGTCCAGGATTAGGACATGAAGAAAAGTATGGGGGAAAGTTGTCATCCGAGGACTGAACCTAACAGGACTGAGGGAAAGCAGACGTGAGTGGTCATTTCGGTGATGCGGACATTCGGTGATAACTGCATGCCCCTCCCCACCTCCCCAGACAAACCTCACCTTGATCTCTTCAGCCTAAGATACCAAAATGCTCTGGATTTCTTTAGAAGCAACACACTGCATGTGCCATTGCTTTGGTGATCAGCCTCAAACATCTTGAACCTTTTCTGGCGCCTTGAAACTGTTAAGAAAAGTGTTGATTCCTTGGGTTTTTCCATTTATAACACCTACATGGCAAGGGATTTGTGAGCTAGGCTGGTGTTGTATTCCTTTGCATTCCCCACCAGTACTTGATAAGCAGTAAGAACTAAATAAATATTTGTTGATCTGATTTTCAGCCCTGAAGCAAAGTTTAGCTCCAGAAGGCTGAATTCCAGTTCAGGATGGATGGCACAGATCTGTGTTGGGTTAGACACCTAATGGTATATGTACTGGGCACGTAAACATTGAGATTTGTCGCTTTGCGTTAGGATTTGTCATTTTGTATTAGGGGTTCAACATCCAGAAGGGGAAAAATTGTTTTCTTTTTTTCTTCTCCTTTGTACCTAGGACTTTAAAACAATCTTACCAGCCCCTTTCTCTGACATTTAAGTTCCAATGAGTATACTAATGCCTCCCTGTACATATAGATAAGCTATAGTCACCGATAAACCCGAGATACATATTTGGGAGCTGCTACTTTCTTGGTGGGTTAGTTATTGACAATAACTTTATTATTAACAAACACTTAGCCATGACGTATAAGCAGTGAAAGTCTTTTAAAATCAAGTACAATATTTTACAGTTTCCTCCATTTGTTCTCTCTGAGTATAATTGTTGGGTTGAAGCAACAGACTTCTCCACAGAGCCAAGGCAATTTATTTTTACTGAAGCCTACCTAAGAACTGCTTAGGTAGCTTTTCTCCACGAGATTAAATACGACCTTCACTGAATCATGTTTTAGCAGGGCCAGCAGCTAGAAAAATAAAGACTAAACCAAACCTCTAGCATAGAAATTCCCAGCTGCTCAGGGGGTCAGAGCTTTCCTGATTGCTTTCTACCAATGAAAACACTGCAGATGAGTTTTAAGTGAATTCTCGTAGGTTTGGGGATTTGCAACTGACAGAAGAACAGGAAAGTATAATCTCACTTTAAAATAGTAATCCTAAAGGTAAATCTTTATTGACTCTTTTTGGGGAATGTTGGGATTTTGTTCATATGGGAAAACTTAACTCCTGTGCACTGTTCAGCTGACCTTGGAAGGTAAGGTCCTCAGGATGGAATGGAGACAGAGGAGCTGGACATGAAGCTCTTGCCCCAAAAGGGCACTGTGGGCTTGTGGGGTGTTCTGGGTATTCCCAGGGACCAACACAGATGGCATTGCTCCCCTTTCTTCTCTCTGTTATAAAATGAAAGTATAAATGGGGAGCCTGCCAAGGAGGCCCCAGTAGGGAATGTAGATAGATGAACTGCATTTCCACTTCTGGGTGTGGTCATACTGGTGAGTCGAGAAGTCAGGATGAATTTACAATATTGTTGGGGAGGATGTGCCACTCTTACAGGTGCTTTTCATACATTAAGACTTAAAAAACTTTTTTTTTAATTTCTTTAAAGTCAGGTTGCAATTTGGGTTGAGTCCTTCAACTGGAACAGTGGACTGTTTTGATCATTCGTTCATTCAATTAGGTGTTTCCCCAGTGCTAACTACATGGAGAGGGAGGTACAAAAAGGTAAAAAGGTATTGAGCTTGGATTTGAGTTAGCGGGGTACAGGATCTGCGCTCCCAGCTACAAGGATATGACTGCAAGGTTATCACTAAATTGAACGGCTACGTAAAACAATCGAGCCGCTGGGCAGGTACGACCCCTGTTCCGGAAGTGCTGTTAGATAAGGGTGAAGACCCTCTAGAGGTCTTCATGGGCCACGTGGCCTTGTCTCAGAGCCTACGGGAAGCAAGAGTACTAACACGACACCTTTTTGGCTGGGTGTATACATTTTAATTCCTAAAAGACAGATCCTTAATAAATTATATAACCTACTGCTTTGCCGTCGCCGTTGTTTCTCGACAGGTCTTCCGCATTTAGTCTGGCATGTAGAATTCAACTGTTGCTTGGTCTCTTTTATCATTCAGGAAACCCATGTGGGTAAGTCCTGCTCATTATCTCTGCTCTCGACTTCCCTTTCCCTCAAGGTAGGCACTGTAACTAGCAGAGCTGCTGATAAATTTTACTGCTCCCATCCCTCCCCAGACGTTGGTGCTGGGAGAAGCTAACCCTTTGCATGTCCAGGAGAGGCTTTCTCCCAACTTGGTTCGAGGTGTCATCACCATGAACAGGAAATTGGCCCTTACTTCATTTTTGAAAATCCTCATTTTCCGTCCCTTCCCTCTTTTGCTCTCGTTCTTTGTGTGTGCGCGTGCACGTGCCCCTACGCGTGCGCACACGTGTATTTGGCTAGTGAATGCTTCAAGTTGCCTGGAAGCAAAGAATAACTATCATCCATAACAGGGCTGAAGGAAGGGGTGGAAGTAGCAGTGAATCCATCAGTGCCTGTCTGCTTATTTTTTTTTTTTATTGTGGTAAAAGTGACATGACACGAAATTTACCATTATAAACATCTTTAAGTGCGTAATCTGGTGGCGTTAAGTGCGTTGACAACGTTGTGCGTCCCTCACTGCTCTCCACCCCAGAATGGACTTATCATGCCAAACATGATAAGTCAAACAGAAACTCTGTACCTACTAAACCATAACCCCGCTGCCCTCAACCCCTGGCAACAACGGTTCTGCTGTCTATGAACTTGGATTACGCTAGCCGCCTCATGTAAGTGGAATCATACAATAATTGTACCTTTGTGTCTGTCTTCTTTTTTCACTTCGCAGAACGCTTTCCAGGTTCATCCCTGTTGTAGCAAGTGCCAGAACTTCATTCCTTTTTAAGCCTGAATAGTATTCCCCCATTTTGTTCATCCATGCACCTGTTGATGGTCACTTGGGTTATTATGACCATCTAGCTATTGTGAAGAGTGTGGATCATATAATTCCATGTTTTAAAATTTTGAGAAACTACCAGACTTTCTCATGGTGGCTACATCATTTTGCATCCTTCTAGGAATGCATGAAAGTTCCAGTTTCTCCACATCCTGGCCAACATTTGTTATTTTCTGTTTTTCAGGTTTTTTTTTTTTTTTTTTTTGATACTAGTCCTCCTAATGGGTGTGAAGGTAGTATCTCATTGTAGCTTTTTTTTTTAAAGATTTTATTTATTTATTTGAGAGAGACAGAGAGCCCGAATGATAGGGAGTGGCAGAGGGAGAGGGAGAAGCAGGCTCCCCACTGAGCATGGAGCCCGATGTGGGGCTCGATCCCACATGACCTGAGCCAAAGGCAGATGCTTAACTGCTTAACCGACTGAGCCGCCCAGGCGCCCCTCTCATTGTGCTTTTGATTTGCATTTCTCTGACAGCTGGTGATGTTCTTGTCCATTTGTATATTTCCTTTGGAAAATGTCTGTTCAGATCTTTTGCCCATTTTTGATTTGGTTATTTGGGGTTTTTTGTTGCTGAGTTGTAGGATTATGTCATTCTTTTCTGTGGGTTCCCTAGTGACGTGCTAGATGGTCTGAAAAGCTAACAATGATCCCCCCTCATATAGTATGTGTAGCATGGGGCACAAAATCATTTATAACATTTTGCAATGCAAAGTTGATAAAGCGCATGATAAGTTACATTGCATGAAGTAAATCAGGGTGGATTGGTAAACGGGATCAGATAAAAGTATTTAATCTTCTCAGAATACTAGAATTGGAAGTTTCCTTAGAGATTACAGTCTGCTGCTTCAGTTTTTTAGCTGGAGACATCAAATGACCTGCCCAGGATCTTGTGGCCAGATGACGTACTCAGTATGTTGTGTTGAACTCTGTAGTAAAGAATTAACTTTTTTTGGTGTTGTGTTTTCAATTTTAAAATTTCTGGTATGAGGAAACACATAGCAGTGCTTGAATACGGTAATGAATTAATTTGTAGTGGGCTGTTCATATGGTGCTAATGAAAAAGACCCTCAGGTTCATCACCATTGTGGAATTAGGATAAAAGTGAGTAAAAGCAGCCTGAGAATAACACTTGGGGCATGAGCATTTAAACAGAATACATCCAGTAATGGCTTAATACTACTACTTGCGTGGATGAAAAAAATTTATTGCTGTAATAACAGACCTGTAAAGTAAAATGAAAGCATTTGTGTATTTATTGTGAATTATCGACCAAATGAGGAACCATTTATTTGTTCTTATGCGAGCTGTAGGAGATGAGGAAATTCAGTGAAATATCACAAATGTACAGCAGCAAATTTACTCTTGGTTTGCTTTTATGTCGTGCTCAGATTTTTCATTTCACTTGATCCTTTTGCAGAGTTGGTCTTTATTAAATCATACGGCCTAGCAAGATAACATATGGATTGTAACTAAGAGCAAGTTGTGACTAATTGGGAAGAAGATACATAATGTCTCTGACATATGGCGGAGGGAGGGAACTTTATATTCCCTTCAGGTTGGGGGCCCAGGCTTTCAAAAGAGTCCTCAAAATTTGCCTCAAGGACTAGGAAAACAAATATGATCCTGATGAAATGAAGTTGAAGACTCCTTTCTGCAAGCACACATTTTAAATGAAACTCTCAGGAGAATTAATTCCTTCAACACACCTTTTTGAACAGTGTGTGCGAAGCCTGGTGCTTGTGGAGACGTCAAGTTGACAATTTCATGTTCTCAAAGAGCTTATCATTTACTCAGAGAGACAGGCGATAGAAAACCATCTGTCGTAATGAAAAGAATGAAATGTGTGCTTAATAAAAGCACAGCAAGCCAAAGGATCTGTGTCTTTGCCCAGAGAAATGGGGGTGTGCTTCGCCCTGGACTTCACACCTGCCACAGGAGGATGGTCGTGGCCATTGGTGGCAAACAGGTGAGCAGGGCGTCTTTGGTTGAGGGAACAGTCAGAGCAAACAAAAGATGGGCTGAAGATTCCTTCCACTCTTGGCGCGTGGAGAATTGTCTGGTGGGGCAGGAGTGGATGGATCACGGGAGTGACTGGGTCGGTCCGGGGGACCACAGCCACCTCAAGGCATGTGCCCATAAGGAAACGCTTTGTTTTGAGCATAGAGCAAGTTTTCTGGGGAGGGTGGGGTGGTGGTGACTGGGGATTTGGAACGTTGTCCCCTTACATTTTAGAGAGTGCTAGATGATGGCTGTTGGCCAGGTGTGGCAGGGCTGTGAGCCTGCCACATTTGAGAGGAGGTGGAAGGGGGTGTGCGTTCGTCGTTTCTACGCACGATGGGCATTGCAGAAAGGACCAGATTGTGCTTTTGATGAGAACCAGGCCTGCCTTTGAGGTGCTTTCGTAGGTTCCCAAGAGGAAGTAATGCACAGGTATAAAAATATTTTTTTGTGCTTTCTTTTGTTTGCTTTGATCTGGTTTATAAAGAGAGTGAAGTGATTATGAATAGGTTTACAGTAGACAGTTGTCCTTAATACGGATGAGAAAGCCAAGTTAGAGAACCAAGAGAGTGGATGGCAGGGTGCCCCAAAACAGTGCTTTAGCATAGCAGAAATTTTCAGGCTAGGGTGTCCTGTTTGCTTCAAGAGTGATGGGGATCTCGCTCTCCCCTCGGGAGTGAGACTGGCAGTTCGTGGTTGGGTTAGGCCGCTCCTCCCCGCCCGGGCATGAGGTATGCTTGCTCACATTCTCTGAGTTATGCCCCCTGAAGGCCATGCGAGGGCTGGTTCGTGGATCGTTAGGGTCAAGCCCAAACTACAGGGACTCCAGAAGCCCAGAGGAAACTTGACGACATTGGCTCTGCCATGCTGAGGCTCCTTCCCATCTGCGTTCCCTCAGCAGGGCTGAAGTCAAAATGGTACCACCATCGGGTGTGGAGGCCATGTCAGCCTGGCTGACTGGCTGGGCTGCCTTGATAGCATGTAAGGGATATTTGCTGGGCTCTCCAGTTCCCTGTAGGGCTGAGGTTTGAAGATCTCATTCAAAGACCCTAGCTTTTTCTGGGTTATATTTCATTATATCACATTCTACATCTATTATTAATGACTGCCTGTGTTCCTCAGGGCTCAGCAAAATGACTTGCATATACCCAATACTCAACAAATGTTGGCTGCCTTAAATTATAATGATTGGCCTAGTTCTCCGTTTATTTCCTGTCCAGACATGGGCCCATCTGTAGTACCTTAGAGCTAATAGGACTCATGTGCTGTGTTGCCTAGTAAGGAACAGGACCAGACGGCAGGTGGAGAGCACATCAGCCATGTTTGTATGCGCCCTGGGGTGTATCGGGGTGTTTCCCCTCATCAGTCAACAGGGACCTTTGTTAAGGTGCAAGGACAAATGGCTGTCTATTAATTAGCTCTGCCACTTCTGTCCCCAGGGCACAGCTTCTCCCTGTTGCTGATGGTTCAAACCTGCCATGCACACTTCCTCCCTCCTGCCTTTATTTGTTATTCTCCCTTTTGTCTGGAATGTTCTTCCTTGCTTTACACCTGAGGATCCCTTACCTCTCCGGGCCCAGGTCAGATGCCCCCTCTTCTTGGAAGCCTTCCAGAGTTAGCTCTTCTGGGATTTTACACAATACAGTACAACTCCCCCAAAATGCCTCGCAAAAAATTTCACCTATATAAAACTCAGGGTCACACTATTGTGAAGCTAATGGAATGGTGTTGGGGGCAGGGGAGTCTGATGCGGAGAAGGAACCACGACCCAGTGGTGTTGAATGCCCTGTTCAGTTATCACAAGCTCTGTTAGATCCTGAAGTGCATCATCGAAAGTTTTACCGTCCTCATTTTTTTTTCTCTAGTGTTACCTGCAGGACAAGATACCTCATTTTGGAGTTGTTTGCTTATGTGCCTGGGTCCATCATTGCAGGGTCAATGCTGAGGACGGAGATCACGTCCCAATTTCCCTTGTGCTGCCGCCCCACCCCCCGCCAAAGTTTGTCACTGTGCTTGGCACATGGGGCCTTTTACACTACCTGGCTCAATAAGATTTTTTGAATGAAAAGTTGAGTAAATGTAATTCAGAAGTTTGTTAACACACTAAGCTCAATTCATCTGGAAAATATTATGAAAGTAGTAAAATTATTCTTTTTTAGGTTGCATGCTTCTTGTAATCATTAACCCTCCACACACTTGTTTATCACTTATTCATAATAAGTTCTTTCCATCACAACATGGATGATAGTTCCTATCATCTGCTTTTTCCTCCCCGCCCCCTGCCCACCGTGGAGGGATCCATCCACTTCCTTCTCGTTGGTTTGCATCCCTCTCGGGGAGCTTCCCTGGTGTAATCTGAAATTGGCCTCTCTACTAAGAGGGCAGAGAGAGATGGAGAAAGGAGCAGGCCAATCCTGGTTGGTCGGTGGCAGTTTTAATAAGCAAAGGGAACTTGCATAGGAAGGTTGTCTTGGAGGCAGCAAGACAATTGGCTCTCTGCACCCGCCCGCCAAACCTTACACGTTTCTATGGAGGCCCTGGGTTCAGTCACATACACGGTGCAGGTGTCCTCAACATTACATCGCTGTCTCAAGGCTGTGACCTTGGAGGAGCCTCTGGGAGCAGGAAAGGCAAGGAGAATGCACATTCCAAGGACAGGGGATGGGGCGAGGAGCATCCTATTGCTGGGGTCCAGCTCACAGTTCAGCCGGCAGTTCCGTCTCTCCTGTGACCTTCTCCAACACTTATCAGTAAACAGTTACTACATATGGTTATTTGCAAGGCACTGTGCTTGATATCTGGGGAGGTTTAGAGATGAATAAGATGAGATTCCTGCGCACAAGGACTTTATACAGAGATATGCCTGTTTTCAAATTCACGGAGCTGTGAGCTTTGGGAGGAATCAGCGGGTGGGATATGAATTCGGGAAGGTGGGACAGGCTGAGTTATGGCTCAGAGGTTATTCAGGGGGCCTTTTGGAGCTGCTGGAGGATGTTGCACCGGGTCATATAATAATAAACAGAAGAAGAAGGAGAAGACGAGAAAGAAGAAGTAACCTTTATTAAGAGCTTACCGACTGAGGGGACAACTCAAAGGAAATCTTCAAAGGAAAAATGGCCCCCAGGGAGACTTCAGGCACAGCCTGTGGATGGGGACTGAGGGAGGGAAGCATTTATTCTCGTCGAGGGGGAAAGATAGACAGTTGCCTTCAAAGTCAACCTTTTTCAGAGCAAATTCTTTTCAGGCAACTGTTTTTCAGGATGGCATGGGTTTTCAACTTAGTCTGCCATCAGTGGATTTAAAATCAGATGACAATAAACGATTTTGTCATCTGATGCAGACAGATTTTCTTAGAAGGTTCCGGGATGCTGGCCCTGCTGAGAATCCCTGTGACTTGCCTTTTCAAACCTCAGCCTTGAAAGCATTGCCCTCTCTTCTTTCCTTGTGTGCCCTTGTCTTTTCTGTATCCCCAGTGGGACAAAACACGCCCACTGGCGGTCTGCAGAGTGTACCAAGGACTTGTGTGATAGCAACAGTTCGGGGACTTCAGGTCCTTTCTGTCTCCTGCCATGCTCCTCCTCCCCAAGCAAGTGTGTGCGTGGCTCACTCACCCACTTCGTTGTCCACACTTTTCTGACACGCACCATCTTCTTGAACATCTTCCCTACTTTCCTGGCATACTTGAGGACCAAGATGTCTTTTCTGGGCTTTCGTTCTGCTGACTTAGACGGGGGGCCCCAGGGACACCAGCCTATTCGTGGAAAGAGGGACAGTCTTAAGTGAACTCTTCGCTTAACTCCCCAAAGAAGCCTTGCCTTTCAGAGTGCTTTACTTCTGTACTGCAAAGGCAGTGCTCAGAGGACATGCTGATTAAGGGAAAATTAGGGTCGCTTGTTTTCCTGTTTTCCATATGGAAAGAAGGTTTGAACGTGCAGGATGAGCCTGAGTCCATATGCTTGGAAATCTGTCCATGATTCTTGCTTTGCTGAATTGCAGAATCAATGCCATCTAGGTACTGGGGTCTGGGCCCAAACACACCCAGAAGTCACAGCGTGATTTCTGCCCTTTGAGGTCCTCATTGCCTTCTATGAATTCTTCTGGAAAATACTTGGAAAAGGTGATGGATTTAAAAATGCTCTTAGATGTTCATAATTTAGATGTGTCTGGGGAGTAATTTATCTGTGCTACGGCATAGAACTTTCTTACCTTCTTTTTTTAAGAAAGAATATTACCTTTGCATGATAATTGTAGATTTTTTTTTTTAAAGAAAGCATGTTTCACTCAGGCTTATTTAAATCTCTTGGGAAACATTCCTAGAAGTGATGTGGCTGGGTCAAAGGTTGTCATTTAAAATTTTTAATACCAGCACGCCTGGGTGGCTCAGTCGGTTAAGCATCTGCCTTCGGCTCAGGTCATGATCCCAGGGTCCTCGGATCGAGTCCCGAATCGGGCTCCCTGCTCAGCAGGGAGCCTGTTTCTCCCTCTGCCTGCCGATCCCCCCGATTGTGCTCTCTCTCCGATAAATAAATAAAATCTTTAAAAAAATAAATAAAATAAAATTTTTGATACCTATGGCCCAACTGCTATCTGGAAAATTTGTACCTTTTTATACTATAACCCATGCATGATAGAAAGAGCTGTTGTAGATGTTTTACATGTTTCCTCATCTCTAATCCTTGCAAAGGCCTGTGAGGACAGATAGGGTGAGTAACCTGCCCAAGGTCACACAGCTCAGAACAGATAGAGCTAGAGTTGGGAACGAGGCATCTCGGCCAGACTCCATATTGCACACTCTTGCCTTTTCTGCTCTGTTACCTCCATGGCAGCTGGGGGGGAGGGGGGCGGGGAGAAAATGAACGAACTCATGCTGTGATGAGACTCTTCCAGCCTCCTATGAGTCCCTAGGTATGGATTTAATCTCCTTCGCCCTCATTCTAATGCGGCAGATTGGATAGGTGCAGAATGTTTTCCCTGAACCAAAACCTTTGGTCTGTGCATTCTTAATGAAACTGGGTAATTCAGAAATAGTCACTTTTAGGAAGGAAGCACCAGGCCTTTCCTCATTTCTCGCCTGCCTCGTTCTGCAGCCTGCAGGCTAAAAACAGGGCCAGGGCAGCATTAAATCTTGTTCCCTGACGACCCCTCTTCGTGCCTCTGTCATCACGTGGTTGCCGGCAGCACCCGACGGGCAGTTGTCAGGTAGAGGGGGGAAGGTTCTACAGAGTTTTGTTTAGGGACGTCAGCTTTTAAACCCCTGCTTATCTCTGCTGCTGGATCTGGTGTGATAGATCACACACCCCAAAAAGTGTTTTCATCAGCGCAGCCCTGGGGTCATACAGGGTCAGACGGCTCCCATTTTAGAAAAAGCCCCAGACAGCTCACTTATCTCCTTGTTCAATCCTTGTTTGTGGGTAATTTGTATTCTTAATTGTACCTCCCTCAGAACAAAGACCAAATGAAACAAAGTGTTGGAGAGTGCTACAGCTCTGGCTCTGTGTTTTCTGTTTTTGTTTTTGTTTTTTTAAGATTTTTTTCTTTTTTAAATTCATTTATTTGACAGAGAGACAGAGAGAGAGAGAGCACACAAGCCGGGGGGGGGGGGGGCAGCAGTCAGAGGTAGAAGCAGGCTTCCCTCGGAGCAGGGAGCCTGATGTGGGGCTCCATCCCAGGACCCCGGGATCATGACTTGAGCCGAAGGCAGACGCTTAACCGACTGAGCCACCCAGGCGCCCCTCTGTGTTTTCTTTCTGATCTTCCAAGCTCTGGGTGACTGACTTGAAGGCTCTCGTTCCTGAAATGTTCCTGACTCGAGGAGGCAACTGTCAGACAGAAGGCGGTGTCCCCAGTAAAGCTTGGGAAACATACTAGCTTGGTTTGAGGACCCAAAGGGCACACGGGGATGAGTACTGGCCGTTCAAGGTCAGAGCCTATTTTTGGACACTCGGTTCTCATGATAATGGAGCTCCGTGGTGGGGAATCAGTTCTGGCAAGGGCTAAACTGCGTCTTCCTGTTCCTAAAACGGTAATGATTATGGTGCCTGCCTCATAGGGTTCCTGTGAGGGGTAGTGAGATCATGTATAGAAAACACAGAATTTAATACCAGTTGCATCGTGGGTGCTCTATAAATAGTCATTGCCGTCTATCGACACCACCATCATTATCTGCTAAAGACCCAGGACAGCTTTTTTTTTTCTTTTTTTTTGAGGCAAGTTTTGCCTTTTTAATGTGGATATTTATAAACAGTTCAAGTCAGTAAATGTAAACACTGGTACAAGTGCTTTGGCCCTTATGGTAGGAAGGTCTCTGGGGGCTCTTCACCTAGACCATCGTTAGCCTTAGTGTGTTTTCTTTCTTTACGCTTCACACAGGAGAAACTGTGTGCACCAGGATCTCGGACCTGACTTTCTGCCCACGTCCAGCTTGTATTGTACTTCTTACACGGCGATGATAGCTAGGCCCTTTCATTCAAAGTCATTTTAAGCGATTAAAAAAAAAAAACACAAAAACGGAGCAGGGGACGCCTGGGTGGCTCAGTCCTTAAGCGTCTGCCTCCGGCTCCGGTCATGGTCCCAGGGTCTTGGGATCGAGTCCTGCATGGGGCTCCTTGCTCAGCTGGGAGCCTCCGTCTCCCTCTCCCCCTGCTTGTGTTCTTGCTCTCACTCTCTCTCTCTCTGTCAAATAAATAAATAAAATATTTAAAAGAAAATGGAGCAGGTAGACTTTCCAGACAGTTCTTTGAGTAAATGTGCATTTGTGCCACTATAAGTATTTAGTGCTTTTGGTTCCGATGATGGTTGCCACAGAGCAGTAGGGCTTCTTCTTCTTCTTTTTTTTTTTTTAATTAAAAAAGTGAAAATATATCCATATTGCCAGGGAGGTCTCACGTAAAGGCAAGAATAATTTTTAAATGGCTGCTTAAGATGGCAAATTTCATAAAAAATGTTCTGCAGAAGTATTTCCCTACTTTTTAATGTGCAAAAGAAGTTTGCATGAAACTTTTCCATTTCGGGACTAAAACTGTGCTATTATTATTCACTAATTTAAGCATAGTGCATGCCAGATTAATTTATAATGTAAGTACAGTTTAAGGAAGAAGATGCTTATTTCCTTGTATAATATGGGAACACTAATATATTCCAAGGGTAGAAATAACTTGAAATTAATTACAGATCCCACATCTCCTATTTGCAATCCAAAAAGCCCTGAAAACTGAAAGTTTTTATCATGACTCATTTGGCAGGATGGTCTGCCCCGAATTGGCATGCTGCTGCTCATAGCTTTCACTCATCCCAATCAGTGTGAATGTTCATGTTTTACTGCAGAAATATTGCTGTGTTGGATTAACGGGTTCTGCTCTAGACATTGCTGGGGGTGTTCTGGTTCCATGTGGCAGATGCACCATATTCTCTCTGGTATCCCCACATGGCTGAACTCTGAAACCTACCTGGTCCGAGGATTTTGAATAAAAGAGCTACCTTCTCCCATAACCAGAACACCCCCACGTCCTGGTTTTTCCAGGGACAGTCCCTCTTTACATCTGTTCAGAGGCAAGGTATAATTATTAATAAGGCCCCATTCACACTTAGAAGTGTTCCATTTTGGACAGTAAATGATTTGGTCACCATCCTGACCATCGATGAGTTCTTGGTAAACGGCCGGCGCGGTGCGGATGGGCTTTGGTAAGTTTCTAGTGAGCGATCACACATACAGCTTTGAAATAAACAAGGTTCCACATTACGTTTTGAAACCCTATGATAATTTGAAGCACTGTTTATAAGAAAGAATTTTTAAAAGGTGTACACCCTGCTGCTTTCTTAGACGGGATTCCCTGCAGCATGTATGTGTACCTTTTCATTTGGCAGATCCTCACTTTCCTTATTGTAATTGCTTGTGCACCAGCCTTCTTTTCCTAGTTCTCAAGCCCCTCTCTGTTCCCCCCAACCCCGTCATGATCGTTGATGCCTGGCATACGTCGTAAGCTCATGGTTTATTTAAGAAGCCTCAGCCTTTGCCATGCTCTAGGACCTGGGAACAGAGCGCGGTGAGCAAGCAGAGATGCTCTGGGGCCTCATGGAGGTTCTCATCAATCGGGGCAGACAGATCTGGGGGCCTGGCCTGGAGAGACTAAGGAGGCTTGCTGGGAAAGTGGTTCGGGGAGCTAAAACGGAAAGAGTGTGAGGTCGGGCAGTGAAAGGGGCAGAGGCCTTGGGGCAGCCCCACTGGCTGGAGGTTTGAGGAGGAAGGACAGTAGAGGGAGAGGAAACTGGAACCAGCAGTGGACTTTAAGCAGATATCTGTGCTTTCGCAGGGGGAGGTTTCTGGCTGCGGGGTTGCTATGAGATTAGGGCTGGAGGGCAGAGCTCACGGAACGGCTGCCTGGCACTGGCTCTGCTGCAGGAAGGAATTGTTCCTGACCCACTGGGGCACTTTCTATTCTCACAGTGCAACAGTTATTCTCTTGGAAATCTGTGCTCCGCTCCTGCCTCCGAGGCCAAAGTCGTTACTGCAATGTTCCGCCAAGTTAGAGCAAGTAGAACTGAAGGGTATTCAGGCTTCCGAATCCTGCAAGTTGAGAAAGTTGTAAATGAGAAGCAAGCCGCAAAACCCTTACTCACAGTGGGCATTTCGGGAGCCAAGCGCCTGACAGGCTGAGGGGGGGTAGCCGTCCTTGCCAGAGGGATGAAACTATGCTGGGAAAGCCCGCTTTGGGGACACCGGATGACCACCAAGAGCTCCTGCAGAAGATATGCTGGTGCGGGGCCTCGGAAGGCCGGCTATCTGGGAAAGGCGGTCAGGGGCAGCCCAGGCTTGGGGGCTTCTGACTGCTTTACCTTTGCTGCTAACTTCACCGACGGGGTGAGGCAACGTCCCTGGGACACCACCCTTGTGTTTCCAAGTGTAGATAGCTGCTAACTGCTGTTAAATATTAGTACAGAAGTTAGGAGGTCAATGTTTCATGCTTAACTCCGAGAGCCTTCTCTAAACTATGTACGCGAGCTCCTGGTCACTTCTGGTTTTCCAAACAACCTGCCATTTAAGTGAATTATGGACCATCACTCCTCATCTTTCCCGGGAAATGAAGCGTCGAGGCCCCTCGTTGAGATAATTGTTGCTTGATGGCACTGCCCCTGATGGATGGACAGATCTCGTGATTGATGCGTGTACTTAATCCAGTCGTGGTGCCTGGACTGAGAAAAAACTGCCAACCGTTTAATTGAAGCACCAGAGAGGGACTTTTCTAGAATTTGTTGTATTTGCAGAAAAATGTATTTGCTGTCGTTTCCCCCTCTGGATGGTAAATCACTCACGTACTCCTGCTCTCGTCTTTCTCACCAAGTCTTTTTCCTTGCAACTAATTGCAGACTTACACGGTCGTTGCAAGAACACTGCAAAGCATTTTTTTTCCCCCCAAAAGAGTCACTTGCCAACATGACGTCCCATCACTCCTGGATGCTTGAATGTGTCTTTCCGGCAAACAAGGGCATGCTCCAACATGGTAATGTGCAGAAGCAGGCCATTGACTTAGTGCCGCCTAATCCACAGACCCCATTCAGGCCCGCCGGTTATCTTCACAGTGACCTTCATGGCAGAGAGGTCCGACCCAGGCTCAGGTGTCCTGTGCCCTCCATCTTTCCGTAACTTCTGTGATCTTGAGATTTTTTTTTTGACGGTGACAAGCCTGCTGTCTTATAGAATGCCCATCCGTTAGGGCTTGTTGGCAGTTCACTAGTGATTAGATTGAGGTGGTGTATTTTCCGCAAGAGTATCACAGACACGGTGCTCCGTTCTTACGGCATCCTCTAGGTAGTGAATGACCTTGACTTGTGTCTTTACAGGTGATGTTCATTTGATCATTTGGCCTAAAGAGGTATCCGTCAGGCTTCTCCTTTGTAAGGTTATTCTTTTTCCTTTTGTGATAAATACTTTATGGGTGGGGCGGCTGGGTGGCTCAGTTGGTTAAGCGTCCGACTCTTGATTTCGGCTCAGGTCGTGATCTCAGCGTCATGAGATCGAGCCCCGCTTGGGCTCCACGTTGGAGCCATGGAGGCTGCTTGAGATTCTCTCCCTCGGCCCCTCCCCGCTTTCATAAAAAAATATTGTGTGGGAGGTACCTCAAGACCTTGTACGTGTCCCAGTTCTCGGGAACCTTTAAGTCCCTGGTTTTAGCATCCACTGATGTTCCTGGTGGTGTGGTTACTTCTTCGATAGCTGCCGAGTGGTGATTTCTGGTTCCATACTCTGTCCACCCTTACTACTTGGCATTCTGCTTTATAGAAGAGCTTTCTCTTCTCCCTGTTTACTTTTTCATTGATTCCTATTTCATTCAGTGGACCTTAACACACTTTCATCAGTATTTTGATGTTCAGATTATCCCCGATTTGGCTGGTGGGAGCCCCTTGGCTGCTCTGTCCTCTTGCTGTATCCCCAGAGTTCTTTGGACACTTCCTTACTTTCTGGTCCTCCAAAATGGTTCGTGTTTATCTTTTGCATTCTCTGCCCTAGACCTGCAATCAGCCATTTTCCCAAGAAGCCATGATTCCTTTTAGAACGGTATTTAGAAACTAAGATTTGGGTATTATGTGTGCTTACCATTAGCGGTATGTGGCCGCCCCCAGACCTTCACAGTGGGCAGGGAGTATATGTGCTGTATACAGACACAGATTTGTACATCTATATTTATTTCTGTATTTATCGAGATACATGATGAACTATGAATTCGGTCCTTATTCTCTTCCAACATCTGGGATTATTCTAGATTTCTTCCTCTGTTTGAACTTCCTTCTCCAAAAGTGAGAAACCTGGCTCCCATTATCCTTAACGTATTAAGTAATTTACTCAGTTGCCTGTATGTATCTAATCCCACGTCCCCACGGCCTCCCCGTGGCAATGAGGTTGTCCCCCCACCTCATTGCTTGGGCTCCTGTGCTCTGGATGGGACTGCTGCCCCTGGACAGGAGCCCTGTCACCTCACTTGGGCCCTGACACCCGACTCTAGGCTTCCGTCTCCCCCAGTGTCTATTCTCGCTGCCCCACACGGGCTTCAGTACTCCCCACGCTACAGGTCACTGCTTCCTTCCCCTGCAAGGGGACAGCCTCTTCATGCCAGGACCCCACACTAGCAACGCTTCTGCTCTGCTCCCCAAATGTCTACTATTTTCTGATTGTTAGGGCTGCCATAACAGAGTAGCACAAGCTGGGTGATTTAAACAACAGAAATTTATTGCCTCATGGTTCTGGAGGCTGGAAGTCTAAAATCCAGGTGTTGGCAGGGTTGGTTTCTTCTGGGGGCTCTAAAGGAGAATCTGCGCCCTGCTTCTCTGCTCGATTTGGTGGCGGCTGGTAATCTTTGGCATTCCTTGGCCTGTGGATGCATCTCCCCAACCCCCATCTCTGTCTTCATACAGCCGTCTCCTCTCTGTGTATGTGTGTGTGTCCACATTTCCCTCTTCTTGTAAGGACACCAGTCATGTTGGATTTAGGGCCCATCCTAACCCAGTATGACCTGATTTTAATTTGATAATATCTGCAGAGACCCTATTTCCACATAAAGTTATGTCCACAGGTTCTGGGTGGACATGAATTTGGGGGCCACACTCTTCAACACAGTACATCTGCTTTGCACAGTTCCAGCTAATGGGTTTTTGGATTACATCGTCCATGAAGGGAGGGAGGGGGGAGGAAGGATAGACAGAAACTCCGTCGTTCTGAGAAGAGTGTTCTTTTTTTTTTTAAGATTTTATTTATTTATTTGACAGAGAGAGACACAGCGAGAGGGGGAGCACAAGCAGGGGGAGTGGGAGAGGGAGAAGCGGGCTTCCCTCCGAGCAGGGAGCCCGATGCGGGGCTCGATCCCAGGACCCTGGCATCATGACCTGAGCCGAAGGCAGACGCTTAACGACTGAGCCACCCAGGTGCCCTGAGAAGCATGTTCTTTATTGCCATATTATACTTATTCTCTGATCTAAAATTAGAGCACCGTGCTGCCATCAGGGCTGTTGGAAAGCTCAGGACTTGGAGTGAACATGGGATGGCACTCATTAGGATGTGGCTTTACGATTCCTCCTGGGGATTATACCCCCCCACCCCCGAGACACCCTATGCTGTAATGGATGGCAGCTTTTTACTCACTGTTGAGCAAACCTCCTCACCTGGTCTGGTGCCGCTGGGGTCGGGGTGCTCCCCTGGCCCCTGGCCGCCCAGTTCTGGGCCACACAGCTGTGTCCTGGTGCGCGTCGTCAGTCCCGTACCAGGCGGCGCTGGCCTCTGTGGGAGTCGGCTGGAGCATTTGTGAGGGGTGAGCTCTGACCATGGTCATGAAGGGCACCCTGTGTCAGCACCCCGACTCAGCAGCCGTGCCCAGCATATCCTAGGAGTGTGTTGCCCTGCTTTTTTTTTTTTTTATCACTTATTAACTTGTATTATATTCTGAACTATATTAACTTAAATATTACTTATATGGAATGTATAAAAATACATAGAATATATACTGACATATATTAGCTCTCTGTTAACATATATATGCTGATGACTTTCTCATACAAGTGAAATACTCTTCTAGAGGCACGGTTTTTCATTATTTGAGTCTACCGCATGTTATGCAACCATCTCCATACTGTCTGGTGTTTGGATCAATTTAAATTTTTTGCTGTTGTCAATGATGCTCCGTCAAACATCCTTGACCAAAAATCTGTGTCGGTGGAAACTATTAACTATTAAATATCCACTGTTGACCAGATAGTAGGCAAGGCACTTTACACATCTTATTAATCCTACCACAAACTCTAAGGAAGTTATCCCCATTTTACAGATGAGAATACTGAGGCTTAAGGATCTGGGGTTCTGCTGCCCTCTGCGTTTGGTTCCTGAGGCAGTGCCCTGGGGAGTGGCCAGCGTTGCTGAGGGAAATACTCCCAGACCTGCATGCCTCCCCCAGTTTTGAAGAAAGTGGTGGACACTTAAGAGATTTCTGAGTTTTTAGAGGAATGGCAGGTTGAATTCTCAGTTAGGGTCACAACTCCCCAGTTCGAGTCTCATATAGGGCATGGTGATAAGGATGTGGCACTAGCTCCTTGGGACACAGGCCTCCAAGGCCTTCCCTGGTCTCCACCCTGCTCATGGGTGGCTGTGCTGTCCCCAAGTTATGGTGCCTGTCAGCCCTGCATCGTGGCCACCATGCTACTCAGTGACAAATAAGGGTAGTGCAAGGTCCTGTGGCGATCAGAATCACTTAGTCCAGGTCAACTTAATTAGCGAAGAGTCAGATAAGATCAGTTATCATTAACATCCAGCTATTTCTTGGTTCCACTCTCTCCGTATGAGCAGGAAGGCTGTTGTGCTGAGAGTTGAACCTGCATTGGTCAGGAAAAGCTTTGTGGGAAGGGTAGATTTAAAAGTGGCCCTTCATTCCGAGAGGGAAGTTAAGTTGGTGTGGGCGGATGTAGGACAAACAGGGTGTGGAGGGAGTACAGATGGAGGCAGGTTGGCGTGGCGTTTGCAGGCATGAGGTCTGGCACTCGTTAGAGGTCCTGATACTAAAAATGAGGGAGAAGCAAAAGGCCCTCATGGCCCGTGTTTGCTCTGCATATACACTGACAGGGTGGAAATTGACAAATACCCCAAAAGCTTACCACCTGAGTGGTTTTCAGTACCTTACACGGATGTTTATGCAAAATGTGCATTGAGGTGGTAGAGCATCTATGGGTCTTACGTGTGCTTAGTTCTTGGGGCTCATCAAGAATCACTCATATGTGGAATTTAAGAAACAAAACAGATGAACTCAGGGGAAGGGAAGGAAAAATAAAATAAGACAACATCAGAGAGGGAGACAAACCATAAGAGACTCAACTCTAGGAAACAAACTGAGGGCTGCTGGGGGTGGGTTGGGGGAATGGGGTACCTGAGTGATGGGCATTAAGGAGGGCACGTGATGTCATGAGCACTGGGTGCTACATGCAACTGACGAATCTCTAAATTCTACCTCTGAAACAAGTAGTGCACTGTATGTTAATTAATTGGTACAAAAAGAAAAAGGAAGAAGAAGAAGAAAAAAGAATAAGCTGGGCAGGACGCCCGTTCTTCCTCCCCTCCTTTCTAAAGACTGCCCAGGACCCAGGTGGCCCATGCTCTGGGCCAGGTGACCTGCCTGAAGCAGAGACCTAAACAACTGGAGAACGCACCCAGTGACAAACACACAGATAACAAACCCTCTGGTTCTCTCCCATTGCTTTCTTGAACAGGAGATGGAGATGAAGGGGTAGAACGTAAAAAGATCGTTTTATTTTGGAGTGGGGAAATATTGTTTTCCTAGTACAAATTACAAAAATAAAGCTCTGGCAGGACAGAATACACAGTACGTCTTGCTGATTTCCACCAGCCAGGAAGGTACCAAGAGGGGCAGGAAGTACGAATTAATGGGGGGTGGTGCTGGGTAATGGAGGTCCGGAAGCTGCTTTCTATGCATGGGGCCCAACCAGTGTGGCTGGAGCAGTGCTTACTGGCCACGGGGCTCTCTCGGCCCCGGGAGCCCCTTCAGCACAGGCTCCCAGTGCGGACACTGCGTCAGACTGGGAGGTACTGGGCCCTCCATGCCTCTTTATGTGGACCCCAACTTGGCCTCATGGTCCAAAGGCCAAGTAAGGGCCTAAGACCCCTTGTGTTTAAATTGTGAACTCAGCCACTCCATAGCTCTGTGACCTTGGGCCAGTTACTTATTAACCTTATGTGTCTCAGTTTCTTCTTCTGTAAAATGGAGATTTTAGGAGCACCTACCTTACATGATGGTGGCAAATCAAGTGAACTAATAATACTCATAACAAGCTGAGAACTTGCCTGACACTGTTGAGCACTTAAGACTCATCAACTATGGCTCATATCATTGTCACGTAGCATGGGATCCTGGGCGCTCTGGACCTGCCAGCTGGTGGTGTTTTCAAGGGCCTGCAGGTCTAAACAGGGATACGAGTTACTCACACAGAAGCTCCCCGACTTACCAACAGGTTGCCTTCCAAAAGGTGATTAAGCTTGCAGAGCGTGAGTCAGACCTTTTAAAACCAGGCTTTTCTCAAAAAAAAACAAACCCAAAACAAAACCAAAAACACCCCCAAAAAACAAAAAAACAGAAAAAACAAACAAGCAAACAAAATAAAATAGGCTTTTCTCAAAATAGAACAGTTTCAATGTCAGGTGGCTCACCAGCCTCTTCAAAAACCCCACAGGGGTGTCCTAGGCAGATACTTTGTTTTGAGCAGACACCTGAGCACTCACTATGATTTGGCAAAACTAGAACTGGCCTTGAAACTCTGTGTCCATCTGGTGTGAATGGTTCCTCATTCATACCAGCCACAGTTCAGGTGTTCAGTGGCCACACGTGGCTGGTGGCTCCCTTGTTGGACTGTGCGGGTACAGAACGTGTCCAGAATTGCTGGAGAAGGCTGGTCTGTATTTATCAGGTGCCTGTTTGATGCAAAGTAGAAGTCAACACAGATGTATATATTAACATATGTAGCAATGTTAACCCAGGCGTCGGCTTGAAAGGAGCATAGGATATATATTGTGAGGCAGTGTTTTAGGAATTCAAGGGAAATTTTGCAGAGGGGTGGCTGGCTATTTCCAGGCTGGGCATTTCTCCCAGGCTCTAGCCTCGGTGGATCTAATGGCCCACCCAACACTTTTTTTTTTTTTTTTTGATATCCCAAAAATATCTCAAAGCCAGTAGACCCAAAACCAATCTCAGTATTTCTTCTCTTAAACCTTCCACATTCCCCTTGTGGAGAGTGGCATCACTACCCTCCTGGCCTGAAGAAGGAAAAAAGGAAGGCATGGAAGTCCAGATACGTTTGAAGAGGGAGAGGAGTCAGAAACTCAGAAAGAAGAGCCTGGTGGTGTCTGTTTTTCTCTCTGAAGTGAGAGGCAAGAGCCTTTCCAGGATTGATGAGTGTGGCCGTGAATTAGGCAGTGTGGAAAGATCTGAGATCACTCCTGTGGGGTACAGCGACAGGGGCTGATGAGGGAGAAGCAAAAAAGATGTGCAGATAAACCATCAACGTGTCATGGTAGAGTCGGGACTGGGCATTATTCAGCCCAGGCATGAGTTTGTGACACATGAGCAAGCAAGAGGGAGGAAGTGAGACTCATTTGTTAGTGGAGAAGTGCTAGAGCAGCTGTGTTGGGCAGAGAACGGGGCCAGAGAATGGGCACTCTGGGGAGACGGGACAGGGGAGTGGGGCTCGTTGGGCGGGGATGGGCGGCAGGGCTCTGGGCCCCCTCTCTGAAAAGCGCGTGTCTGCATAGACAAGAGTGTGTCCCGGGTTTCTTCAAGGCTTGCTCTCTGGATGGAGAGAACTCCTGTTCTCTTTAGGCTGCATTGAGAACTGTTTCCTAGAATGACTGTTGGCTCACCAACAGTACGGAAAACCAGTGATATATTTTGGTGTCTTTTGAACACACACGTGGAGGCCATAAGTCAGTTTCGGTTGCAGTGATGCAGTGCAAGTTACTATCAGACGCTCAATCACACTGTTTCAGGTACCAGAGTAGTTTGTGGTCAGAGACAGGGAAATTTTTGTGAAGTAACTATGGTAATATCTTCTGAAAGGAGATAGAAAACACATCCAATAAGAAAATTGTGGGTAGAATGGCGAATATGCAAAACTATAATTTGGATGATTCTCAGTATGGGAAACTTGTTCTGTGGTATTTAAAGGCATTTTAGAATTCTAATTTCATATGTATTTATATTCTCTTCATGATGAAATCTATTCACCATTGGGTCCTTGTTTTCCTATGACTCATTTGGAGATGTTTATTATACAAATGGGATCTGGAAGGCCATTGAGCTGATGGTACTGAATGGCAGGGATAGCCACATGTAGCTGCATATCCAAATTGCCCTGGGATAATAAAAAAAAAATTCCTGGTTCTTAATCCCTGGAAATTCTTATTCAGTGAGTCTAAGAGGGGGTCAGGGAGTCCTTTTTTTTTTTTTTTTTTTTAAATTCCCCAGGTAATAACCGAGCAGGGAGCCCGATGCAGGGCTGGATCCCAGGACCCTAGGATCATGACCCGAGCCGAAGGCAGACGCTTCACTGACTGCGCCACCCAGGTGCCCCAAGGTTGAGCTCTTGAAAAGCCCACATAGTAGGAGCATTCATGGTGGAATTGCTTAAAACATTGAGAAGAACTGGGCTAGAGACCAAAATTATTAAATGAATCCGTGACGAGCATCTTTCAAAAGTTCGATAAAATAAAACAGTAAGTGCAGGGAATGAGGATTACATCACTGGTAACAATCGATTTCGCTTGCGTATTAACGCTCCTGAAGTTTAATAAAACTTTTTGAAATTGGTTTTGCATTGGTGCAGGTAACATGTACACTAAGAGGCCTGTCTTCTCTGGGTCGGGTGCTCATCCCAATGTTAAAATGCCTTCCTGATTTCATGACTGGTAATTGTTGACTTCATCCTCCAGGGTCCCACCAGAGTGTGCAGAGTGATGTGAATACTGTAGGCAGAGACGTAGTATTATTAAGGTTAGCCAACCGGGCGGGTCTCAAACCCCACCCTCAGATTCAGAGTCCTATTATCTTAGCTCTGAACGCGATATTTTCGTGCCAGGCACTTGCTGTTAAACTTCTCTCGTGCTTTTCACGTCTGTTTTCCGGGACTGCGTACGGTTCTGAGGTTCGCCACATCCTTCTCTTCCGCTTCCTACTTTCCACCCTGACCTCCCCCTCCCCCTGCACCCACAGGTGCACACACATCGTGCACACACCTGGGGAGCGGTTCGGCCAAATAAAATGCCTTTTATGCCCCTTTTGACCACAGTACCAGGATAATGTAAAATTGGAAAAAAAATAAAATAAAACAACCTTACCCTTACTGGGGGGGGGGGGGGACTCTCATAGTTTGTATTGTGTGTTCACATACGTTAAGACTGAAGTGCCATAAATTGATTTCATGACCCAGTGTTTGAAAAACACTGGCCTGGGGGTTTTTGGCATCTTCTTTGGAATCAGGTGGATCCGGATTTGAATCGTAGCTTGACCACTTAATAGCTCTGCAGCTTGGTAAGCAGCTTCATTTCCTCATCTGTCAAATGGAGGTAAGATACTATACCTCATAGAGCTTGTTTGAAGATTAAATGAAGTAACGCGTGAAAAGCCCCCGGCCTAGGGTCTGATTCCTACGAAGCACTTGGACAAGTGATGCGGACAAGGAGGGCGATGATGATGGCGAGGATTTTCGGTTTTCAACTCCAGCCGCCTTCCTCTCCACTCACGTAATTTTGAACTGGAATTTTTAACTTTTGCCAAAAGGGTACAAAGGTCGGTGTGAGGAGTGTAGAATCTCATGCAAGAGGCACTCGCATTTGGGGAACGATTACCGAATGTTCAGGAAAAGTTACTACTAGATGTCGCTAGTACGTTCCTACACGGGGCTTGCCCCTTGCGTCACTTTCTGCGCGTTCCCGCAGCCTCCACGCGGGACCCGAACAGTAGCCGCTGGCTCATCTCCTTGCCTCCGTTTGCTCCTCTGTGACTGCTATACGTGACTAATCTCAGGCTGGTACCCAGCATTTTAGGAGCCTCTGTCCACCAGTTGGGCTGGGCGATGGGGGGTACAAGCCTTGGTCCCTCCTCTAGGGGCTTGGGTGACTGCGACATGGTTTTTTCTTCTTTTTTTTTCAAGTCACCTTTTCAAGCTACGCTTTTCCTCCTCCCTAAAATGGCGATAACAATATTTAACTGATAAGGGCCGGTGTGTGGATTAGCGATGATTCCTGTAAACCACCCAGCCCGCGCGGCTCACCTGCTCACCTGCTCACGTGCTCTGCTCGCGGACTCTCACGAAGCTCCACCCATATTGGTGCCCAAGTCAGTTGCTCCGCCCACCTCAGCAAACCCACCTTCCCCGGTCCTGCCTCTGCCCTTTATACCAGCCTTCACCTTTGCCTGGCTTGCTTGCCACCCTCTCTGTGCCTGGACTATTCCTCCCCATCCTAATAAGCTCTTCGTGTGCCGCAAAGCTTTCCCTTACCAACCCATCCGATAACGATTTATGGATTCCTCACGAACTAGTTCCCGTAGTTGGCAATTAATCGTATACTGCCTTCTGATCTCTAGTGCAGTCTTTTATTATCATAATTATAGTATTATTAGGTCGCTTTATAGGATTTATGTCTCATACCCCCAGTTAACTTATTAATTCCTTGAGGGTAGTGATCAGGTCTCACACATCTCTGAATCCTCCCTAGCACCTAGCAGAGTTCCTTGCAATAACCTGTGTTTAATACATATTTGTCCATACACTGGATGACTGGGTACTGCAGTAGGAGTACCTGCCGTAGGAGCAGAGGGTCCCAGGTTAGAGCTGAGAGAGAAGGTTTCGTCGATGAAAAGAGATTGGAGCTAGCTTTTGTTAGGAGGGCCGCATTTCGGTGGGTTGGGAAGAAGGGTGGGCACATGGCTGTGTGGGGAGGGCTATCAGGTTGACAAGAGCTCTGGCAGGTTACTTACAAAACAGATCAATGTCCCAGGTGCTGAAGAAATGGGATGGAGCGCTGCGGTGGTCAGACTCACGCTGAAGTCCTCTTCAAAGAGGGCTGCGTGGCGCCCATACTCTCGCCTTCCCTCTTCCCCAATTTTGACCCACCTCCTGTGCCCCTGCAACTGGGATCTGATGAGCTGTGGGGCTGCTGGTGGAAATTCTTCTTCTCTGAGTGAAGATGCTTTTATTTCCATTTCATTCTCAAAGGAAATTTTTGCTGTAGCTCAGCTTTTTACAAATAGCAGCTTTTTCTTTGAGTACCTTACGGACACCCTTCCGTTGTCTTTTGTCTCCCGGGGTTTCAGTTGAGTAGCCACGGTAAGGCTTCTGGGTCTTGGGGTTTTTGTTACTCGTTTTTCGAAGGTGATGCCTGTTTTTTCCCCTCTGGCCGTCTTTAAGATTTTTCGCTATGGTTTTGGTTTTCAGCACGCGTACTGTAGTGTGGTGGTATTTGTATTTGTCCGTTTGGGGTTTGTGGTAAATTATTAAATCTGTGGTTGGAAGATAATTGGCCACTGTCCCCAAATATCGCTTTTGCCTCATTCTTTCTCTTGTCTTCATGGACCTGCAAACTGCCCATATTTTAGATCTTTTTACCTCTAAGATAAAATCTGCTATGGGTGCTATCTTCTTTTTAACATTTTCCACCCTTTTGTCTCTTAAGTGCTTCATTCTGTTTATTTCCTTCTGACCTGTCTTCTTCTTATTATTTTTTATTGTGGTGTCTAATCTATTAGTAAACCCATCCGTTGAGTTCTTAATTTTAATTATTTGCCCTTTAGTCCTAGAATTTCTTTTTTAGTTTTTAGTTCTTTACCAACGTTGTCTATCTTGTCTTTTATGTAGGCATACTTGTTTTAAAGGCTGTTGAACATGTTAGGCATACTTGTCTTAAAGACTGTGTCTGAAAACTTTTATCTGTGTATCCCTTACATCTGTATAAGACCTGTGTCTGAATCCCTGTGGGTCTGTTTTTGTTGTCCATATTTCATTGATTTTTTTATTTTGTTGTCTTTTATCCTTGTATTCTCAGCTATATTGATTGTGTGTATGAAAAACTCCAGAGATAATATAAATCCTAGGATAATGTTGTCTTCCTCAAGATATGATTACATTTACTTCTGGGAGTTCCAGATTATTTTAATTTGATCAGGGATTGAGGTGATTCAAAGCCAGGCTTCAGTCTTTGAGGTTAGTCTATTTCCATTTAGTTTTATCCCAAATGAAGCGTGTGTGTGTGTGTGTGTGGTTTCTAGACTCTCTTTTCCTAGTTAAGTCCTGATCTTCAATTCTTGTCCGCCTTAGTCACCCAAATGTGTCAGAAGCTTTGCTCAGCCTCTATGCCCTGGAGCCTCCTATTTGGGTAATTGGCAGATGCCCCCAGGCTGGGGGAAGAATGCCCCAAATGTCAGGCTTACCTTCCTGGGTTTCTTTCTTCTTCCCGATCCTGCTCTCCTCTAATTCTTTGCTACCTTCTTAGTTCTCTGATTCTTCTAAACAGATTTAAAAAAAAACATGTTTTGTGTAGGTTTTCTTGTTATTCGCCTTGGGAGTTAGGTCTGAATTACCTAATTGTGTCATTAGCAGAAGCGTACCACCCACCTCTCAGCCAAGGATTTTATTATCTTAAATCCAGCGGGGATGTTTACAAGTCTCTGGAATAGAATATTAACATGATTTAAGTGGTATTTTAGGAAATTTAATATGTCAGTGGTATGCAGAACAGACAGGAGTTGGGAAAGGCTCAGGAAGTAGAACAGTTAAGAGACCATCATAACTGAGTGCTTTCTAGGGTAAGAAAAAAGCAGGTGTTAGGGCTTCTGAAGCTGGGCATGTCAGAGAGATCCGAATGAGAGTCTTGGCTCTCCTACTTACTAGCAGATTGCCTTCAAGCAGTTCCTTTACCTATCCCGTCATCTATAATACAGAATACTAAATAAAGTCCCTACCTTCTAGGGTTATAAGAATTACACGAGAAACTCAGGAAAACTGGTTTTAGTGGGTTGGCGTATAGTATGTGCTCAGTGAATAGTAACCATTGCCGTTACTATTCCAAGATCCAAAATTCAGTTGTTTAGGTTAAAATTCAAGATCACTGTTTCTGGCCCTGAGCATGACCATACCATTGTCAACTTCATGGGGGACTGTTCACTTCCTATGAGTCGCAGGGAATAGCTTACATGCAGGATCACTGGTATCAGTGATATTCTAAATACCCGCCATGTACTGAACTGATTTAGAGGCTGATGCCATGGCTTTAAAGATGATCCCAACCCCACATCTCAAAGGTATAATGATGTGTGATTTTAGAAAGTGCCTTTTGTTGGGCTCGAGGGTAGATGCTTCGTATTTTAGTCTTAAAGAGCCATAGTTCTAGCATTTCACTTTTTTTAAAAAAAAGATTTGTTTATTTACTTGAGAGAGAGAGAGAGCACATGTGAGCAAGAGGGGGGTGGAGGGAGAAGGAGAGAGAATCCTGAAGCAGACCCCCTGCTGAGTGAGGAGCTGGACGTGGAGCTCCATCCCAGGACCCTGAGACCATGACCTGAGCCGAAATCAAGAGTCGGACCCTTAACTGACTGAGCCACCCAGGCGCCCCAAGCATTTCACTCTTAAAAACAACCCAGGGCGCGAGCATAGAAGCTTACACAAAAGATAAACCCGATAATGAGCTTTCATGTCACAAAAGGATTCCTAGAGTCGTGGATCACTTGAGAAATTATCTTTTTGAAACCTCTCATTTTCCTAGATGATCGAAGTGCAGACCGGAGGGTTTGGGGGACTAGCCCAAGGACACACACTAGTAACGTCAAGGTCAGGACTGGAACACGTGTGTCTCGATTTCTGGGGGACTGTGGTTCTCTTGCCAACAGTAGCACCTCTTTGTCTTTTCTAACCTGTTCCATGCCTTCCCCGACTCCGTTTGAGTTTCCTGTGGCCCGTGGGACCAGGTGCCTCTGGGAAACTCGCCTTCCAAAAGGAAGACCCATCTGTCACCGTGAATTTCATTGACAGAAGCTAGAAGATTCATGCCAAGGAAGACTTTTTTCTCAGTATCTAGTCTCTGACCCTCTATGACTGTCCTCCCAGCCTTTTAATCTCTGGAAATCTCATTTATTTTTTGTGTCAACTGAAGGATGAGTTTCTGGCGCTAGGCTCAATATAGAATTCCACCTTCGCTTTCTTCCGCACAAGTCAGGACGCGCGCTCAGCTGGTGACCACCATGGGAGACCTATGGCAAACGGCACCTGTGTTCTTCCGTGTCAGGCGGCAAGACCACTGGTCGTTCATTACCTGTTTAGTGTGTGAGACGTGGGGCCGGGCTCTAAGATCAAGTATACATAGAAGAAGTATCTTCGTGTGAAAAGATTAGTTTTTTCCCCAGTGTGTAACATCGGGGAAGTCCTAGGTGTTTAAAACAAAACAAAACGGAGAACCTGAAGTAAGAGAAGTCCTTTGTAACAGAGCTTGTCCTACTCTGAGAAGGCGATACTTGCGATCTTTGCTTTTCCTAAAAATCTGCCTATGAGTAATGACAGTCCTAACTCAGTCCTTGAGTTAGGACTGTCATCACACTTGTGTGATTTCCACAGTGTTTTGGTTAGGTAACTGAGAGACCAAGGTTTGGCTGAGCTGTGTGTCCTTGTTAGAAAGGCCCAGCATGTAAATAAGGGATGGACCAACAGAGAGGTGATACAGAACGCGATACGCTGAGCCTAATGGAGGGGCTCTGCTTGCCAGAATGACCAGACTTTGCAGGAAGAGCACGGAAGAGCAGGTGGCTCATAATTAAAAATAGAAGGCAGTCTAGAGCCTTGCTCCTCAGAGTCTGGTCCAAAGACCTTGGAGCTTATTAGAAAGAGGGAATCACAGGGCTCACCTAGACCTGCCAAATCAAGACTTGTGTGCGCATTTAAAGTGGTGAGGTACTGGTCTGGATTTTGTAGTCAGCTCTTCCCTTTACTGTGAACAAAATCGATCATATAATTCGTTTGCATTAATCCTCAGTTCTCCCTCCTGTCTTGGGATGATGATCACAATCCCTCGGCACGGTTCTCCAGGCCCTCCCGCCTGTCTCTGGCCCCTTCTCCGTTGCCAGCTGCGTTCTGGTATCATTCTGTACACAGGACTCTTCGTGTGGTATGGTAATCTCTTCCTTCTTGTTCCCTATTAGACTAGGAGTTTCCAGATGTCTTGCCTTTTCCTGTTCCTGGAATATCATTCTCAATAAACGATCTTGAAAAGGTGGATAAACGCATGAGGGACTGGAATGACTTGCGAACCACCAAGAGCAGCAGTGTGGGGGGCCCCTTTGGACTGTCCCCAAGCCTCCTGTTACTTATCTCAAAGAACGGTGGCCTGAAGCCTCCACGTGTGTGGACAGGGCCGACCAGCAATGGCAGCCTAGCCTGGCTGACCTTCAGAGCTGGCCTGGATCTTGTTTGAATATCTCCTGGGTGGAAGGCAGCATTTGGGCTTTGTAGGAATAGTAAAAGACCCTACGAGGGGTAGAGTTCCTGCTCTCAAAGCACTTACAGTTTGGTTAGGAAGAGAGATGTACACAGTGGAGGATAGGAATAAAGACAGCGTGGAAATGGCTGCTCTCAAGCAATGTTTGATTCTCAAATGAGCAAAGTAGGATCAGTGCGTGTTGGGGGAAGTCTGGGCGGAGGATTGGGCTAGAGTGGTCTGGGAAGGCCTGTGCAGAAGGAGGGCAGAAACCGGGTCTTGGAGAGTGGGGAAGGACGGGCAAGGCCTGAGAAGGAGGAGCAGCGAGCGCAGTGTGAGCAGGGATTCCGAGGAGGCCTCGGCAACAGAGAGTGGATCTGAACTGGGAGAGATGTGCAGGTTCTAGAATCGAGTTCTAGAAAGTCTTCAGGCTCTCGAGGCCAAGGCTCCGACGTAGTGATGCTCGCAAGCTGGGGGAGCGGGGGAGGCACAGAGGCGAGGGAAGTCCTCTGCGAGCTGGAAGAGAGAGTGACCGAGACTTGGATCACTGCAACCCAAATTCATCCCAGTAGAACTTTCGGAGCTTGTTTTCGGAGGAGGAAATGAGTAAAAGAAGGAAGATACAGCTGAGGGTTGAAAAGAGAATGATGTCACGCTGCCCATGAAGTCTTATAGAGTGGAGGCTTGAATGGACCTCACCTTCGCTTTTGAATCCCACATTCCATTTAGATTTACAGGCAAATAGGCTGAAGATGAGTGCTAGACAGTACTTTGTTAGTGATTGCACTCTGGCTGTATTTGAGTGGACAAGGGAAAGACTATCTAGAAATGCATCTGGAAGGAGGGAAGAGGGGCAGGATGTGGGCTGGGGGAGGAACTGTGTTTAGACCAGGCAGCTATTTTCAGAGGGAAGGTTAGCTAAAGGGAAGGGGGGAGGCTCTCAGGTCAGAGGGAGGTGGCCGCGAGGGGGGACCCTTGAGGGAGGGAGCCAGAGAGCGCATGAACGTGCGCGCCGAGCTGAAGCCAGAGCAGAGATGCTGCCGGGCTCTGAGAGTAGATAGGACGCCAGGCGAATTGATGCTTTTAGACTTTAAAGCATGAAAATTGGTGGTTCAGAACATTTCTGTCACCCAGATACCCAAAAGCCAGAATTGGTTCTAAGCACTGTTTTCCCACAACTGTTTTGCTCTGTCCACCCTGGCCTCTGGGAAGGGTAACACCCAAAGGTATTTGTAAACTGCTGGTCCTCCCGATGCCCAGCTGATGCACCAAAGGGCTCTGCTACACAGCCGGGTTGGGGTGGGGCTAAGACCTCTCTTTAGGCCAAGTCCCTAGGGTGTCCAGGCCCTCGAACTAGCAGGGTTTCCGCCAGCCCAGGCCTCCTACACCCATGGGACCTTCTCAGCTGCGAGCCGGCCTGGCCCGAACCATTGCCCCACTGAGACAGCTCCTCAGGACTGAGTGTAGTCTAGCGGGGCAGGACCCCTCCCGCCCGCCCTGGCCCTCCGATCCACCACCCACGTGAGCTGTGTGGTTTTGGGGAAGGGGACAGCAGAAGGGGGTCAGGCAGGGGTGTAGAATTTCACAGTGCAGACCTGACAGTCACTAGCAGAATTATCTGATGCTGTGTTTCTCTTCTGCAAAGGGTACCATGCCGGTGGAAAGGATGCGGATGCGCCCGTGGCTGGAGGAACAGATCAACTCGAATACGATACCAGGGCTAAAGTGGCTTAATAAGGTAAGTGTGTTGGGTACCTCTGTGTGTGTGTGTGTGTGTGTGTGTGTGTGTGTGTGTGTGAGAGAGAGAGAGAGAGAGAGAGGCCCTTACTAAAAGACATGCACGTGGACCGCCAAAGTAAAATTGCATTCTTTGTGTTCAAAATCTTAACCTTATTTGTTACAAAACCAGCCAACCAAAAATGATCTGTGTTATTGTTTAATGATTCTTACCCCCTTCCTTCTCTAAACGCCTCTCTTACTTCTCCTGGCTTCTAGGATTAGAGAACATGGAAACTCTCGGGTTTTGTGTTGGGAATGGAGCGTATTGGCTCTCTTCTCAGTGTTGTCCGTGTAAAGAAAACTTTTTGTTTTTTGCCTTAAGAAAAAGTCTTCTCTTTTTATCGTGACACACTGTTTGTGTGCCTACCCGTCCTAAAAAAGTAGGCTGTCATTTACAACCCCCCACATATGTACATAAATACACACGTACATAGATCCTCCCTTACTTTACCAACCTCAGACTCCCAGTCTAATTGATCCTACCTGCTAGGAGTGAATCAGGAAGAGAGTGGATATCAAAATAAAGAACACCTGAAAATATATAATTATCACCTAGAAAAACAACTAATATATCATGCCTTCTTTAAAAGGGCCCAAGGGAGAGGTTTCTCTCCCGTTCCCAGGAATATCGCAATTCTTCTGAGTAAATTTCCTTTTCCTCTTCTGCCTCCCTCTCATTTTAATCTTAAGGACCCGATGACTAATTCAGCTGGTCAGGCTTTATCTTTGTATGGCGTGCTCGAGAGCTTAGAGCCCGGTTGTGGCCCACTTCTAACAAGAGTGGAGGGTCCTGCAGCATCACTGTGCTTACTCATTATCACTCCTGGCTTCATCTTATCTTTTCAGATATCTCTTGAGCCTTATTTCCCCTCGCCCACTTATTTCTTTTTTCACTTATTTTAAATGTAATGGTATTGTATTTGAGCACATCAGTTTCAGTAGGTCCTTTTCTGAAACGAGGTGGGGTAAGAAGTGAATTAGCAATAAGTAAACTGTATGCTCGCTTCAGGGGAACTGTCCTGTATCTTAAGGTCTTATGGCAAATAATTTCTTTTTCTAGGCTTGCTAAATCCATAGTGTTTCAGATGTGTATCATGGAGGGGTTTTGTAATCAGCCTGCTCCAAAGACACAAACAAGAAGTCAGGTTGGGTCGTGGCCCCCTTGGTTATAAGGAAGGGGAGAGTGTCGTCAAGCAGAATTGAAGAAACATAGGGTACTCAGTAATGATAATAATCATAAAAACTAACGTTTATGAAGTGCCAGGTGCTCATTTAAGTAAGACATGTGCATTAACTCACATAATCCCCACAATGGGGGGAGATACTATGATGTTTTCCATTCTACAGACGACGAAGCCAAGGTACAGAGATGCGAAGTAGGGTTATGTTTTAAAGGACAAGATAGCATCGCCTATATTGATTTAGAGTGACATTAAAATAGAAGTTCCTGGTTTCTGAAGAGAAGTAATTTTTTTTTTCTTTTTAAAAAACACATCCATCAATTTTGGCTGGCTTGATACAGGGGCAAACTTACCGTGTTATCATGTCCCCTGTATGATTAGGCACTTGATAGGGTGCAATTAACTGTCCTTCTCGTAGGTTGAATTGTGGTCCGCCCCCACCCCTGCTCCCCACAAACGGTATATCCACGTCCTAGCCCCTGGAAACTGTGGATACGTCCTTACTGGGAAAAAGGGTCTTTGGAGAAAGTGAAGGATCTCAGGATTACCCTGGATTATGTAGCTGGGCCAGTCTGATGACGAGTGTCCATATAAGACAAGAACGGAAGGCCATGTGGAGACAGAGAGGTTGCAGAGGTACAGCCATAAGCCAAGGACACCGGGGACCACCAGAAGCCGGAAGTGTCCAGGAAAGATTGTCTTTACAGCCTCTGAAGGGAATGTGGCCCTGCCGACATCTTGGTTCTAGACTTCCAGCCTCCAGAACTGTGGTAGGATAGATTTCTGTGGTTGTAAGCTGCCCCGTTTGTGGCAGTTGGTTACGATGGGTCTGGGAAACAAACACACCCTCCTACGGTTGCTTCCTCACTGGGACTCTCCATTAAGACACCTCTCCTTCCATCCACTTTGTCCATGTTTTTCTGATAGACAACTAGAAAGGGAATGGATTCCTTTTTGTACAGCTGTATACTTGGCCCCTCGCAGGTGGCCCTCCCTGCTGAGCTGCACTCAGCCGGCTCTTGGCTTGTGAGTTCTCTTTCCTGGTAGGGCCAGAAAGGAGACCCCTTACCCACCTAGTCTGGCCGCTCTGCTGGCTCTTAGCCTGTGGCAGATGACACGTCTCAGGAGGCCCCTGGCACAGGAGGCCACGGGCACCCGAGGCGGGGGGGAGCCAGTGGGGCAGGCGGCCCACGGGCCTGGGCCCAGTGTGCATGTGGCTGTGTCCATGCGCACGGGCAGGGCTGTTCCAGTCATTGTGGACCTCGGATGGCGTCAGGGACATCTCTCCATACCCATACCTCCTCAGGCCATCTTTTTATAGGTTTCTGTTAACTTAGGCTTTGGCATTCATCTGCCCACATAAATATTTCACTGGAGACCTTACTATTATTTCCGTCTCTTTTTTTTAAGATTTTATTTATTTATTTGAGAGAGAGAGAGAGAGAGAGCAGGGGGAGGGGGAGAGGGAGAGGGAGAGGCAGACTGCCTGCTCAGCAGGGAGCCTGGTGCGGGACTCGATCCCAGGACCCTGAGATCATGACCTGAGCCGAAGGCAGGTGCTTAACCGACTGAGCCACCTAGGCACCCCCTATTATTTCCTTCTTATTCAGAAGCATTCTGCCTAAGAACCCCTGCTTGTGTGTTCAGTGGTTTGAGATCACCGTAAAATCTCTTCTCCCACTGAAGGCTGGTTATAACTCAGAAAACTGCCTGTGGGGCTTTGTTACTCCTCACTTATGCCTTAGCTGCCTTATTCAGAATGTGTTGGTGGTGGTGGCGAAGCCCTCTGTGCTGGAAGGCCTCGGGGGGCAGGCCAGAAATGTCTTGATTGTTGCTGCTCTCAGGCTCGGTGCTAGGCCTCCTGCCAGACCCTCAGGAGGTACTAGGTGAATACTGTTCCATAAGTAAATGGGAGAATAATGTGTTGCTTGAAGAGGAGTAACATTGGCGACTGTGTCTTTGTGCTGTTAAGAGAATCGGACTTAAAAACATTGGGTTGGCAGTTGTCGTGTTTCTCTCAAGTGGAGAGTCCATCATATTCGGGACATTCTTAGTAAGAGACAGACCAGTGGTCAATGAATGCCTCAAATTGGTTTCCATCTCTTATTCTCAGTACATGTGGAGGAGGATGGTGGTGGCGTGTGTCCTCTGAAGGAGCCGCGAGGAAGTTTGGGAAAGCAGCCTCAGCACAAGCTCCTGCAGACGGCCCGGGCTTGGGCCCGTTACTTTTTATTATGAGTATTTGCAAACACACGAGGCAGGTTTGAACAGTCTAACGACTAGAAAGAATAGCATAGCAAATTCTCATGTAGTTTCCAAATTCACATCCAGATTTAAAAAAATTAATTGACATTTAAAATACTTACGTGTCTGTGTGTGTGCCTGTGTGCCTGTGTGTGTGCCTGTGTGCCTGTGTGTGTGTGTGGCATTTGAAAGCAACTGCCTGACTGTGTACATCTGTAAGACTTAAGACTGTCTTCTGCATATTCACAATACCATTATAAATTGATTAACCATAAATTACTCATCGTTAATCATAACTTTTAATATCATCCCCACGCCGTCCGTATTCCGAATGCCTTAACGTACTCCCCAGAATGTGTTTTTACGATTGATTTGTTCCGTCAGAATCCAGAGAAGGCTGTTCTGACTCAAAGTGTCTCCTGATTGTCCTGATGATGAACAGTAGCCCCTCCTTTTTTTTTACCCCCCCCTTCTTGCTTTTGGACTTGTCGAAGAGGCCAGGTCCGTGCTGGATTGGTCCGAATGCTTGCTTGTGGTCTCTCTGGGCCATTTCTTGAGGAAGGAACGAGGCAGCCACAACTGGGTTCGTTGTTTCTCCTGTAGCTCTGATTGATTCCCACTCTGGTTATGGACACGCTTCTTGCACGTGGGAGATTGGCCTGGACCCTGGGGGCCCGAGGCCACTCTCCAAGCATTTGGCGTCAACAGTTGGTTTCAGACCTTACCCTTCTGTACACTTTGAAAGCAGGCTTGTGCTTGTGTAAATGTCAGACCGTCTCAGAACAAGGTTAGGAGTCCCAGCAAAAATAGCAGAGTAAATTGGAACATCCTATAAATACTGGGGGAGAGAAGAGGCAGAGGAGGTGAAGAGAGCTAGTTGCCATTTGGGGCCAAGGTACCTTCTGCATTCCTCAAGATAATCTTAAATGTTCTTCTCAACTTAAGTACTGCTTCTCTTTCCTTCCCTCAGGTGGGCAGAGTCCTCTCTCTCTGTATAAACATGGGTAGAGTCTGGAACATGCTCTCCCTCCAAACATGGTGGGCACAGCCTATGTGGATGGGGCTACTCAGGGCTTCTGATGGCACAGACTGATGGCCCAGAGTCTACACAGACACAGAGCGACGCCATCACCATCCCTAATAGGACACACTGATCGATGACCAGAATGTTTACTGGTCAGAATCTCTTCCAGTTTTAAAATGAGTCTCACCTTCTTTATCTTTCAGCATCGTCTTTAAAAAAAACAAAAAAAGCAAAAAAAAAAAAACGGGATGCCTGGGTGGCTCAGTTGGTGAAGCGACTGCCTTCAGCTCAGGTCATGATCTTGGAGTCCCAGGATCGAGTCCCACATCGGGCTCCCTGCTCAGCGGGGAGTCTGCTTCTCCCTCTGACCCTCCCCCCTCTCACGTGCTCTCTCTCTCATTCTCGTTCTCTCAAATAAATAAATAAATCTTAAAAAGAAAACAAAACGTGATATGTTTATTAGCAGTTTATTTTTTGCAGTATGAAAAACTAGTTAAAAGTGACGTGTGTGGTTTCTTTTTAATTTACCACTTTAACTATTTTTTTTAAGATTTTATTTATTTGACAGAGAGAGACACACAGCAAGAGAGGGGACACAACACAAGCAGGGGGAGTGGGAGAGGGAGAAGCAGGCTTCCCGCGGAGCAGGGAGGCCGATGCGGGGCTCGATCCCAGGACCCTGGGACCATGACCTGAGCTGAGGGCAGATCCTTAACGACTGAGCCACCCAGGCGCCCCACCATTTTAACTATTTTTAAATGTGCAGTTCGGTGACATTGTCTACTCACAATGTTATATACATCCATCACCACTAGAATTCCAGAATTATCATCACCCCAAAAGGAAACAGTTGGCCATTAAGCAGTCACTTTCCATTGCAAAGCATTTCAAATCCTTTCCTTGTGCAAGGCATCCACTAATCTGCTTTCCGTCTCTTTGGATTTGCCTTTTCTGCTCATTTCACATAAATGGAACCATTCACTATGTGGCCTTATGTAGAAAGCTTCTTTCGCTTAGCATGATGTTCGAGGTTCATTCGTGTTGTGGCACCTGTCAATACCGCATTCCTTTTTGTGACTGAATAATATTCCATTTGTGCGTGTACAACATTCCCTTTATCCATTCATCAGTTGATGGACATTTGGCTGTTGTGAGTAGTGATGTTATGAACATTCACGTATAAATACTTGTTTCAACGCCTGTTTGTAAGTCTCTGAGTGGAATTACTAGGTCATGTGGGCACTCTGTGTTTAACTTTCTGGGTAATAGCCAAATTGATTTCCCTAGCATCTACACTGGGTGACATTCCCACCAGCAGTGTAGGAAGGATCCAGTTTCTCCACATCCTTACCACCAACTTTTTATTAATTAATCAATTTATTTATTTATTTATTTATTTATTTATATTATTTTATTCTAGCAACCCTGGGGGTATAGGAAATGGTGTCTTGTTGTTGTTTTGATTTCCATTGGCCCAATGATTCACAGTGTTGGGTGTCTTCATTTGCTTATTGGCCATTTATTTATCTTCTTTTGAGAAAGGTCCACTCAGACCTTTTGCCCAGGAAAGAGGATCCATGGATGCGTGGTGGATAATTGCTAGGTTTAGTCATTATGTTTGTGGGTTCGTGATTTGGGCATAGTTTCTATGGGACTTGATTTGGTAGGGGTGTGTGTGAGAGCACACGTGTGCACACACAACTGCATGCGTGCAAATGCTTGAAAAGATCTACTTATCAGAATCAACTTTGTGTTTTACGAGATAGACTTTAGATTGTGTCCCCTCCGGAACTCCTCTGACCTACAAAAATGTGCAACAGCAGATTCTATAAAGGGTCTGCGCCTTTAAGCGTAAACCTTCAGATCTGTTTTTGCACTTTTGGGAGAAGTTCTTTCACCAAAATAAATTTATTTATTTATTTTTTTCATTTTCACGTGAACATCAGAAACTGCCGTAAATGACTTTGCTCTCTGATTTTCATCTACATTAAAAAAATAAAATTTCACTCACTCCTTGGCTGATCACTGCTCTTTGGAAATGGCTAAACTGAAACCATGCTATCTCGGTGGATGAGGCAGAATGAACAAGGAGGGGTTTATGAAAAGTCTCTCGCTTTCAGTTATTTAGTAACTGAGTTTTAAATGCAGTAGAATTTTCCCTTTTAACGGTTTTTGGGGAGCTCTCAAATATTCTCAAATATTTTTGGTTCAGGCTTCTGTAGAGGCATTGACTCCCTTAGGGGGGGTCTGTTGGGACCATTTCTGTCTTTCACTGTGTGAGACCAAAGTGGTGGAAAATCCCTACTGACATTTTCTTGCCTTCCCCAGACCCCCATCCCTAGAAACTACCTGAACTACCTTTAGGGCTAAAAATATACAGTTATCCTGGGCTTGGTTTCCACAGAAGTCGGGACAACAGATGTGTCATAGGGTGGGAAATCTCCCCTGGGAGACGATATGTAGTGTGATTAAGTGATTGAATATGGGATCCCGTGGCCTGGTTTTGAATTCAGACACTTGCTCTGATCATTTCCTTGGCTGTGGAACTTAACTCTGTTCCTCAGTTTCTTCAACCGTAAGGCCGAGATAATTACATACCTGGAGCTCAGTAGGTTCTTGCAAAAAATGAAACTGAGACCACATGAACCCGTGGGAAGTCACATATAAAGAGCCACGAGAACTTAGTAAATGCCGGGACCGTCAGGAGAGCTGGCTGAAGAAGTCGCACGTGAGTGTGACTTTGTTTCTAAAGCGCTGCTAGTTTCTAATCCTGTGTTTTAAATGCCAGGGTTGATTTAAGCTATTTAGAGTTACCTCTCGAGCAGTAGGAGAGATGGAAAGGGCCTACTGTAAGAATTGTACCAAGGGACTTTTCTCTAGAAAAGTAGTATCATCTCCACCCATTTAATACATCTTTGTTTGCACTTCTTGCTGTTTCCTGCAGGGCAGTATACACCCAGGGGTTAGAAAAGTAGACCAAATCTTTTTCTGTTGGCTACCCGGTAGACTGAGGTATTGGATCACTGTGGCAGTGACCTCAGATAACCCCGATTTCCCTTTAGCAGCTCAAAGGGGTGTCATTTTGGAAAGTTGCCTAAGTTTTAATTTACCTAAGGCGACTAGAGTTCCTCTCTAGCAAATGATGGAAATCAACGATAATCATAAGCATTGGAGGTTTTAGTCAGTGGCTTTTATCCTCTGTGGTCCTTCAAGGAAAAATGGCATAGATAACGGAACACATTGGCATATCCCCAAATCAACTCCTTTGACCTTGGAATGCATTCCTATTCTGCTAGACTCCACACGCCTCTGAATCTCTCCCGAATAGACTGTCAAGATCTGGGGCCCAGTGGGGAGGCGGGTTTGGTTCCTAGTAGATTTTACTGTAGACACTCAGCAAACCCAGTGTCACTTAATAGAGAACCTTACTGGCTAGGACGTAAAAACCTTCTGTTAAAGGTGGCTTGAATTCCATGGCTGCAGTCTTTTTTTTTTTTTTTTTTTTTTTTTTTTTAGGAAAAGAAGATTTTCCAGATCCCTTGGATGCACGCGGCTAGACATGGGTGGGATGTGGAAAAAGATGCACCACTCTTTAGGAACTGGGCAATCCATACAGGTATTAAAGCCCCCCGCATCATGTATAGA
This sequence comes from Zalophus californianus, assembly GCF_009762305.2. Lineage (NCBI taxonomy): Eukaryota > Metazoa > Chordata > Mammalia > Carnivora > Otariidae > Zalophus > Zalophus californianus. The sequence continues at coordinate 187,746,725 of NC_045596.1, forward strand.
AGCAGACGTTGTTGTTTATTGTTACTTTCATGCCTTCATTTGTTTTAAAATATTTTATTTATTTATTTGGGAGAGAGAGAAAACAAGTGGGCGGAGGAGGGGCAGAGGGAGAGGTTAGAAGCAGGCTCCCCGCTGAGCGAGGAGCCCGATGTGGGGCTCGATCCCAGGGTCCTGGGATCATGACCTGAGCCAAAAGCAGATGCTTAACCCACCGAGCCACCCAGGCGCCCCAGTGCCATCTTTTTTTTTCTTTTTGAGATGTAATGGACAAATAAAATTGTAAGATATTTAAAGCGTACCAGGGGATGATTTGATGTATGCGTTGTGCAAAGGTTCCCCCCATCAAATTAATTAACACATCCATCACCTCTCATATTTACCTTTTACTGCTTTTGGTTTTGGTGCGAGCACCTTGACATTCTACTCTCTCAGCAAATTTTGACTATACAATACAGTGTTAACCGTTTAAAAAAAGTTTTTTTACTACATACATGTGGCTTATGGCCTCATGAAAATAGCTCTGAAAAACCCGTGGTGTGTCCCCAGGCACATCCAGGACACGTGGGGCCCAAACTCCATCACTCAGAGGTGATGCTTTGTCCACCCTATAGAAACTTAGTCCTTAAATTTCCTGTGAATGTGGGATTCTGATTATGTTCCCCAGAAACTTATCTGTTCTGGAGTGGTAAACTTGGTTTGAATTTCTCTCTCCAAAAGATAGTCAAGAATATATTTATTTATAGTAGAATTTAAGTAGGGAACGCTATTTACAGGAATAGACTTTTTACTAATATTTGAGAGTCAGATGGAAAAGGGAAGGGACACTCTGGTTTACCTGGGCTTAAAGGCCTCCCCAACCTGCCAGCTTTCTCGGTTACTTACCTTGAGTCTCCGTTCTACCATTATCAATTTTTTCTCAAGCTGTTAGGTCGAGCCTGGGTGACGAGTTTATCCCAGTTTGCCCAGAACAGTCCAAGTTTTAAAACAAAAATTCTCACATCCCAGGAATTCGGCCTTGGTCACAGGCAAACCGGTTGGTCACTGTAGTAACCTGGAATTAAGAAGGGGTCTCTGCACTACCTGGCCGGCAAGCCTATGTTTCCAGAAACTTCTGTCTATTTTTTTCCCCTCCTTTTTCTTAACCTTCATTCTTCTGGCTATTTTGTTAGGAAAGCATCAACCAGGAGTAGATAAACCTGATCCAAAAACATGGAAGGCGAATTTTCGATGTGCCATGAACTCCTTGCCCGACATCGAAGAAGTCAAGGATAAAAGTATAAAGAAGGGAAACAATGCATTCAGAGTGTACCGGATGTTGCCCTTATCTGAGCGACCTTCTAAGAAAGGTAGATACTTACTGACTAATACAGTGGTCACATAATATATGTCGTAGTACCTCTATGGTTTCTTTGTTTCCGCATCTGTGGTCACTCCGAGGATAGAACACTTATCCACACTGCGGATGATAGTCCTCCCTTTGCCTTGCTGGGGGAAGTGACCGTTAGGTCACCGAAGGCGGTCGGAGAAACATGTAGAATTTTGACCATGTGTGGATTAAAGTATGCATGGGTTCATCGAGAGTTCCAGAAAGAAGTGAGGGGAAAATGTTCTCTGTACGTTCCTCACGAATTAACCCCAGACTGTTTTTTGTTGCCACAGGAAAGAAACCAAAGACAGAAAAAGAAGACAGAGTTAAGCACATCAAGGTAATCTTTGGTTGTTCAGAGAGAAAGCCAAAGTTGTGACCATATTAATGATTCTTATTCTGTCTCATAAAACCAAGTAACGTGATCTCTGTGAAGTATTTAGTCTTTCTTCTTTGGCTTTTTTGTTTTATGTGCTTTTCGTGTCTCCTCTTAGGCTTGTCCCCTCAAGCAGACTCTGGTACACGTATCCCCTGCCTAATCCAATTTCACTGAGCAGTTTATGAATGAAGTCACAAATTCACACTGAGCTGGACTCCAACCTCCATCTGGTCCCCACGACCGTTGCCAGCTGGTCCCTTACTTCTAGCTGAGCTCCAGCAACTAGCTCCTATCTGATCATATTAAGTGTGTTTCCAGGCTATTAAATAGATCTTAAAGTCTATTAGGTATTATATACTTACATTAAAATGTATCACCTATGTGTTATGCTTATATTCCATGACAGGCCCCAAGGTTGGGGGCATGGAGGTCCGTTTGAACACCCTATTAGTGTGGTTCTCACCTGCATCTCTCTGCCTCACCTCCGAACTAACAACTAACTCTCATGACTCCCCAAGCCTTTCCATAGGGATGTGTGTGCGTGAGCCTTCCAGTAGGCTGTGTGGTCTGGAATCCCCTGCGGTGTGAGGATCTTTGTGCCTAGATGGCTTGGCCCTTGTTAAATAGTCAGAGAATAGCCCAAACCTGTGCAAAACTGAGGATGAGCTTCAGTTGCTGAGCCAAGGGCAGACACTACCACTCCCTGACCTACAGACCTTCAGAAAGAAGATTGTCAGATTGTCTTAGGGTTTACGGCACTCCGTTTGCAGATGGAGAAACTGAGGTTCAAGGGAGCTGAGTGACGCACGCGGGCCCAAGGGCGGTGGCACACGTGGCCGAAGTCGTGTGGTCACTAAGAACTGAACTTAAAGACGATGCCAAGTACTCTTGATTCCTAACCCAGAATCGCTGTCAGAGGAACAACCCCAACTGTCCAGACAACACAGTGTTTAAAAACAAGCCAGTTAGTCCAAATAGACAAAATACAACGATATTTACTTCTGATACAAAGTTAGACTTGCGAAGGTAGATGGAATTTGAGGGGCAGCTGAGATAAACTGTTAAAATTTCGGAAGTATTCACCTTCCCTTCAAAGTGGAAAACAAATATTTTCAGCAGAATATTTCATATGTGACACGTCCAGTTTCACTCTAAATATTTTTAGTTTGCGGCTTATTTTAAATATGGCACAGTGCTGAGGCCTAATTTTGTTTTAACTTTTTTATCGTGGAAAAATTGCAGGCACACAGGAAGGAGACACCCGAGGAGACTTTGCTCTGTGACCATCACCCCAATTTCCACATTAATCAGCTCGTGGCTGTTTTGTTTCACGGGTGGGTGCCGCCATCCATCTCCCTCCAGCCCGTAGGAATGACCGATATTTGGCCATTTTTGACTCACAAAGCCATTTCATACGGTTCAGCGCACTATTCTGAAGCAGATCCCACATCCTCTCACTTTCCCCCCATAATTATTTTAGTATATACCTTCAAAACATGGGCACTCTTTAAAAAATAACACAGTATCATTATTGCATCTGAAGAATTAACAGTAATTTCTCAATCTCGTCAAATATCCAGTGTTCAGATTCCCAGTTGCCTCATAAATGATGTCATTTTTATACAGTCTGTTTATCTGAATTAAAATCCATATAAGGTTCACATATTGTGATTTGGGGGTTATGTCTCCTACATTTTTTATTTTATTTTATTTTTTAATTTTTTAAAAAGATTTCATTTATTCATGAGGAACAGAGAAAGAGAGGGAGGCAGAGGCAGAGGGAGAAGGAGGCTCCCCACGGAGCAGGGAGCCCGGTGCGGGGCTCGATCCCAGGACCCTGGGATCACGACCTGAGCCAAAGGCAGACACTTACCGACTGAGCCACCCAGGCGCCCCTCTTACATTTTTTCTTAATCTATGGGTCTCCTTTAACATCACTTTTTAAAAAATTTATTTTTCCTTGCAATTGAAAAAAAAAAAAAAACTAGTTATTAGTTGTATCAGGTGTCCCAGAGTTTGGATTTTTTCTAGGGCCTACATTTCAATGGGTGTTGTTTAGTCAGAAAAGTATGATTTCCCCACAAATAGGTGACTTTGAAGAATTTGCTACAATCTTGAGTATGACTGTGTCATATTTACGACTGTTTTCATAGCATCTAGCTCCATGCCTGGTACAGAACTGATTGCTAAATAGATGCATAAATAAATATAACGTGTGAGGCAGGAGTGGGGGTTTTACATCGCTGTGCAGATTTAGTTTCATAATCTCAGTTAACACACAGTGAGAACGGAGTAACCGACGTTCACTTTCAACAAACCTTGCTCAAACATACCTTCCACGCCCAATCGAATATCAGATGCCAATAATAAGAGGACACCGTTAGTTTACGTATGTCTAAGCAAGAAAAACTGCTTGCAATGAAACCGTGGCCCACAATTGATTACAAGGCGCATTCTGTTTTAGGGCCGTGGACATTCGAGGAGATGCGCATTTTAGAATCGATGACACCGGGTGTTCTTATAAGCACAGGACATGGTGGTGTCTTCCAGGTGGCCATTGAGTTGAGCAAGTTGTGGAAGGGACAGCCCCGGGTGAGGCTTGGCCACGATGGCCCAGGAAAGCAAGTGAGAGCTTCCTTCTTAGATGGAACTGTGTGAGTCAGATTCCATCCCAGCAAAGTGTATATTGTGAAATCCTCCGGTGACGGCAGTATGGTTAATACCTGAGGTTAATACCTCAGAGGGACATTGTTCCTTCAGCAGAAGGCAGGCAATTCATCAGAAAGAAACACAGCCTCACTTTTGACTTTAAATCGGCTTGCCTCCGTCCCACAGTGTGGCCTCAGAACACAGATGAGGCCAGTAACCTTCCCAAGCTCTAGCTTCCCGACGCCATAGCGTTCGTGAAATGTTTCGGTAGAATGTTTTCCGAGAGAACGCTCCAGCTTGCCCGGAATTGTACAGTTAAAAAACTTTATCCTTACTGAGCTATTAATACATTACTTTTTGTTGTCACCACGCCCAAGCTCTGAGTTAATATGTGCCATGCAAATGTGTAGCAGGAGAGACCAGATAGACTTCTTCCACTGAGAATGTTTGACTTGTGTGGAGGACCAGGTGGGAAAATTTGCTATTGAGACAAGCTCCTCCTAATCCTCATTCAGTTCGAGTTGAAGTTTTAACTCGCCCAAATCATGTTGAGAACATGTGGGCTAAGTGTCAGAATTTTTCTGGGGTCACTCAGGCAGTGTATCTCCATATTACATGTTCCCTCAGCAAATAGCTTCCCCGAGCCCGGGGAACTGAGGCCTACTGGCCATGTAGTAGGTGCAGAAACTGTCTCAGTATGCTCCGATGTTCTCTTTGTGAATATATATGCTCTGAACTCGGTGAGCTGGGTTTTACTGGAGCCAGGCCTTGCCTGTGTGGAGGTGACTGACCACCCGAGGAAATAAGACTTAAGAGCCACAATAGTGAAAAATACTATATTGTGCATCATGAGTGCATGTACGTGTTTCAAAAAAATGTCACAGGGCCAAGATCAGTAAGGAGAGGAGGGGGTAAACAGAGGGGTGGTAGCTGCCAGTTTTGAGCCCCTGCCAAGTTCTGAGCTCTAATGAATATGTCATCTAGCTTTTCCTGGAGTGGGCAGGTCATGTCCTGTTCGCATACGAGGAATGGGAGGCACAGGGGGATGAGTAATTTCTCCAGGGTAGCACTGCTGGGATTTGAATCCAGGTCAGTCCAGCTCCAAAACCCACACGCTTTCACCACACCTGGTGCCTCTTGGTCTTTTGGAAGCTGTGGGACCTGAGCCAGGCTTTGGGGCACGGATCGAGTAACGTGGTGGTCAGTCCCCAGCACCAGGAGTGTCACGTGAAGGCCAGGAAGTTAGAGTCGCTGTTTGGTCTTCCCTGGATGCGTCAGGAAACTGGCTTAATTAGAGCAGGAGTCTGTGTGAGGCAACAGTGGGAAACCAAAGACCGTGGGTGGGGAGGATTAGAAATTAATTCTTCCCACCTCCTAGGATTGTTTGCAGATGAAACATGCATGCTTTGAAACTATAAAGTGCTTCCAGATCAAAGCATTGGTGCTATGTGATGGGAACTGTATTCGAGGAGAATCTCTCAGGTCACCTGGTAGGGAGCAGGCCCGGTCTGTATTCGTTCTGAATGAAGACCTCCAAGTAGAAGTTACAGAAAAGCAGGTACTGGTTTTTAGCAGAACCTTCTAATCGAGCTGTTGGCTCTAACAGTGACTTGAGCTGGATTCAAAGCAACGTGCTCCCTGTCACTGTCCAAGGACCACCTGTGAGGGCTGGTACTGGAGCGATCCTGTCATTGGTTGGAAGAGGTCTTCAGTTTTTGAACCTTTATCAGATGGAAACACACACTGGCTGGCAGCCCACTTGAAATACAGATAGAATCAGAGCTGCCCCGGATGGAGCACGAGAGAAGGCTTGTGTACCTCCTTCCGCTCCTGGTGGCTCTTGAGGGTACTGCTCAGCGTCTGAAGACTGGGTGGCTGAATAACCTCGATGGGTGATACTGTGAAGTGGGGCTTGGTTGAACTGCTTGGGTATAGGAGTGGAGCATGACGGAGTTGATATTTAAGGGGGGAGGTCTTTCTCATGGCGGTCGGAAGGAGCGGAGGGGAGAAGGGTGCGGTGGCAAGTGTAGATGACGACGGTGGCCCTCGGCACAGAGGGGAAGGTCTTGCTGGAGAGGATACAGAGGATGCAGGCAGGAGTGGATCAAAGTGTCAAGCCTCCTAGAAGGGACTGTTGGCAGGGGAGCGTGCTTTGTGAGGAAGAGGAAGAGTTTAACTTGGAACGTGTTGAGTGTGACGTGACAGAGAGCTCTCTGAAGCAAACGCCAGGTGGAAAGAGGGATCTGATGGGCCCAGAGCTCAGCTAAGTGTGGGAGTGCAGGCGTGTGGTCATGTACTCAGGCACGATACTGGAGGCCTTGAGAGCAGATGCCTTCTCCAAGGAGAAGCTGTATGAGAGGAGTACGGAGACCCAAGCACAAGACGAGGAGGAAAGGGAGCCAAGGAGAGAAGTCAGAGGGAGGTTGCAGTGAGAGTAGGAAGAGAAGGCAGACGGTCGAGTTCCAGGGAAGGAAGGAAGGAGGGTGTTGTAGGACTGGGCAGGAGGCATCAGCCTGTTCTACTAGTGGCCTCATTGTGTGGAGTGTGCAATCCCCCGGGCTACTTTTTTTTTTCTTTTTTTTTTTAATTCTTAACTAGGCCCCACGCTAGGCTTGAACTCATGACCCTGAGATCAAGACCTGAGCTGAGATGAAGAGTCGGGTGCTCAACCGGCTGAGCCACCCAGGCGCCCCGTCCCTGGGCTACTTTTATGAAGCCCAGCTGTCAGCCTGAACTTTTACTTAGTAGAGAGGCCTAGAGATGTCCTTAAATTTGGCTTCGAGGAGATGAATTAGGGTATCTCTGGTAGCAGGGGGCTGGGTTGTAGATGGAAAAGCTCCGGCGGCCATTGTATTTTGCCACAAGGAAAAGGACATCTAGACAAGGGGCTGTGGCCCAGGGATGAGATGGATTGGACTTGGAGCAGAGGCTGAGGGGCCCTTGCTGTCCTCTGACTCGGGCCCACCCCCCAGCCCCTCCAGCACGTGCAGCTTTTGAGACCAACCAAGGATGTATTACGTTAGAGGTCTAAAGAGAGTGTGGCTCCTTCCCTTGGACTCTCTCTCTCGTGCCAGTTTGTTTTTGCCCCAAATCCCTTAAACTGCAGGCCGAACTTTAGATCCTATACTGAGAAAAAAGGTTCTTGGGCATAAAGATTTGGCAGAGTTAAGGCACCATGGACGGGTCTGAACCTACGCATAGTCTTGGTTTGGTTTTCTTTGGGGTGGGAAACTAGTTGATTCACAGGAGGGCCGATGATGTCTAAAGTCAGAAAGAGGAGGCTAGCTGAGGATTAATCAGCCCAGGCCATGGTACGGCAAGGCAGGGGACAGAGCGGGAGTGGGCACCACACGGGGCCAGGAGATGGCCGGACAAAGACTTCTCTGCGCATGTTTCATCGAGAACTGTGCACCCCTTTCCTTAATTTGAGTTTCTTGCTTCAGAAAAAAAAAAAAAGGTATATGGTCGAGGTTTGACTAAGTACAGTGGAGATCCTTGCTTTGCACACAGTGGAGATCCTTGTTTTGCACCCTGAGTGGAGACCTTTCGGAGAGATGCTGGCTACATCTCACTGGACAGTGTACTACACTGGCCTTCCGGAGTGATAGTAACCATGAGATGGTTTGCACTGAAGACTTCAGAAGCAATAGGGCATTTTTTTGAAGTGGGTTGGGAGGAGCAAAACCATGTCCGAAATAGTCCGACTCGGTCTCCGTCGGTAGAGCGTACCGTTCTAGTGGAGAAGTAGTGCAGGGTACGAGGTAGGGATGCGGTGGGGGAGGAAAACCGTGCGGAAAGTAGTTCTGTCTGAATCTCTGTGGGGATTTGTGCAGGGTTCATCAAGGCAGAAAGCTCCTGGAAGAGGCTCATGTTGCGTGACCAAAGACTGAGTTCAGTTCTTGTATCTCCTTAGGCTAGAAGTAGTGTGATTTTGGAAAATTAATTTAGTCTCTGAGTCATAGTTTTCTCAAGTGGAAAGTGATAGAGGTATCACTTGCCACTAATTAAACGGTAGATCATGTGAAACACTTAGAGGCCTTCAGTTGAGATCAGAATAATTTAGGTTTTTAAATATATGCAAGTCTGACTGCCTCATTACTTTTATCAGAAACCTAGAAGCGGAATGAGCAAAAAAAAAAAAAGAAAAGAACCTGACAACAAAAGGAACCCATACAGATTAGCAGGTCTTTTCATAATTCCTTCAGATGTTCTGTAGGTGGTTCCTTTTGGGCAATCGAGGAAAAGGAAGTGGCAGAACGAAATGGGGGGGCATGACCGGGGGGCGGAGGGGGACATGGAAAAGGAGCCCTTGAGTAGGCAGTGAGAGAGACTGGTGCCACAAGAAGGCAGAGAATTATAATAACGACGGACAGTCATGTTTTCAAGAGGGACGGTGCGGTCCTTCCTCCCTGTTGGATGTCAGCGTGTGGGGTTGAGGGGCAGGATCTGAGGACAGGTCACTCACTGTACTTGAGAGCAGTTTTATTGGCCTTATTTATTTATGCTCGGCTAATGGGAAGCGTTAGCTTGGTAGTAAGTGGCAGGTGCCTATTTATCTCATTTAATCTTCACGCCATCCCTGGGAGGTGGGTCCGTTGCCCGTCCTCAGTTTACCGCTGTCTGCAGAGCCCTGGAAGAGGCTCCAAGAGGGTTAAATCAGGTCCTGCATCCAGCCTGAGGTGGAGGAGCCAGGCTCCGACCCCTGCATGACTGCAGAGCCTGACGGATGACAGGCTTGTCATACCAGCCCCGCAGGAGCCTGGAGCTTGAGGCCATGGCTGGAGTGGCGGCCAGACCGACCACAGACTCTTAACACAGGCGTGGGGGGCGGGGGGAGGAGAAAGGTTGGAGGCTCAAGTCACAGGCAAGCGACTTTTCCCCAGAAAGGCCTCCTAAAAGGGGGAAATGCAAGGTGCTGCAGGAGAAAGGGGTAAAGACTCCACCCAGGGAGGCTGGCCTGGGCCCTGGGCCCCTCCTCTGTTTGCCCTTTGGTGCCTCTTGTCAGCATGCATGTGGGAGTTTTTTGGGACCAAGCTGGATACTGAAGTGATGTCTTCCAAGTTACAGTTCGTTACCGTGATGGGAGTTTGCCAGGTTGGGATCATGAAGGAGGAGGTAATTTCCCCCTCCTTCCCTGTGTGGCTTCCCTAAGATTTTGGGTGGGGGGGAGGGGGCTCATCACTGATTACAGGTAGCACATAAATAAACTGATAAGAACACCCTGCATGCCTTAGAGATGCCCACCACTCTGGACTTTTCAAAGCACAGGCATATCTACCTCTAATGATCTTCTGTTCCCGTCCTGTGTTCTTTTCTGCCCCCACTCTCCATCTTGGTTTCCCAAAGGGGCTGTCCTGTGTGGCTTTCTTTGTCTGACTCGATTGCTATCCTAGACGCAGATGCAATCTTACCTTGAGGAAAAGCTCTCTCATCAACATGCTGAAAGTCAATGTGTACCTCAGGACTGGCTCCCCCAGAGTCGGTTGGCCCTCTCAGAGGTTGGAGGGTTCCAGGGCACTTGAATAAAGCAGAAGTGAGAGCCACACTAAGGACGAGGAACTTGATGCATCATTTCATTAGCATGAACGAGTAGCCCCTCGGCCTATCTGGGACATTCAGACGCTCGAAAGACATTTGTGTGAAGCCATGGGTGTGGGATTGCCCAGCTGGACTCCACCGGGGGAGGTGGCCTTCTCCACAGTCTGGCCCTTGTTACCGGCCACCCGCCCAGTGACAGGTGCTCAGGTGGCCAGGGTCCAGGGCAAACCTTATCTGAGGAGAAATCATTCTCCTCAGGAGGAAAGTCCCCTGGCTTCCTGTTCTTGGCCCAGTGGGGGAGGCAGACCTTTTCCTCAGAAATCATTGTAAAGGAAGTGGCGTGAGTCCTTCCTTAGGAAGCCAGGAGTTGACCCTTCTGAGCACTCCCTCCCTCGGGGAAGGAAGAACTAGAAACTGGGCACACGGTTCTTTCCACAGACAGTTATGCAGCCCTGCTGAACCCCCAAACTATCGCCTACAGGTGTAAGCCTTTCATAAAAGCAAACCAGATGTGCTCCTACCCTTTCCTCAAAGGAAAATGAAAGTAGGCAAATACCTGGCAGTATATTATCCGTGCAGAGATGTGCTGCTTTAGCTTCAGGCTGATTTAAATTAGTAGGGAATGCATTCAGGGGATGAACATGACCCTAGCAGTAAAAATAAATAAATAAATAAATAAAAGGAGACAGAGGATAGAATTTAAGCTAAGAAAAAGGAGGGGAAAGGAAGTGTTCTCAATTCTTTTTTCTTTTCTTCTTCCTAGCAAGAACCAGTTGAGTCATCTTTGGGGCTTAGTAATGGAGTAAGTGATCTTTCTCCTGAGTATGCCGTCCTGACTTCAGCTATAAAAAATGAAGTGGATAGTACGGTGAACATCATAGGTAAACTGTTTTGACATCTCATTTTTTATCTACGCAAGCAGCCCCCTGGGGTCTAAAATTTGTGAAACGTGATTTGAAATAACGTAGTCAGTGGGAGGAGATCTTGGAACCATCTCAACATGCAAAGTTCCAGCCCCCAAGTTTCAGGGCTGAAGAATAAAGGCCTTTGAGGAGCAGAGAAAGGAACTTTTGATGGGTCAGCCTCAAGATAATAGTCCAAGAGCGACTTCCCAGGAGACTCAAGTAGATGAAATGGGTTTTCTCCCCCCAGTGGCTCGTGATTAGCGTTTCTCCATCTTTCAGGGAGCGGTCACATGGACAAAAGTGTTATTCTTCGAACTGGGGAATAAGGAGAGGGAAGACTGTCCTCGCGGGTCCTTTCAGAACCTGGCCCGTGGCATAACCTGCCACAAAAGTGGTGCTCATCTTACAAATGAAGGAACTGAGGCCCAGGGACCTGTGGCCAAACAGCATGCTTTGATTCCACAAAGATTCTTGAGCACCGTCCACAGACCAGACTCAGTGCTAGTAATAGGTTGGGGCACAGGGCAGTCCCCATCCCTAGTTCCGTGGAAGGAGACAGTTCCTAGTTCGTGGAAGGAGACAGTAAACAAATACGGCCACAGGTAACTACAGTGCTAGCATGTGTGGAAAATGCTGCAAAGAAAAGAACAAGGGAGAATATCTGGGGCCAGATTTAGATGGGAGGCTTCTGGAAGCTTCTGGAAGGAGTGGCATTTCCTCCTAAGTGGGTGGGTGAGGGGGAGCCCCGGGACTGCCAGACGTGGAGCCCCACGTAGGAACCCGCCTGGAGGGCTAAGGAGGTCCAGAGTGGGGGTGAGCCTGGGGAGAGGGCACAAGGGTCTGTCAGAGAGGGGTGGAAAGTGGGGTCCTGGGGACTTTTCCAGCCATGGGAAAGGACATTGGGTTTTATTCCCGAACTGCTGCTGGAGGGTATGTTGCAAAAAAATTTTTTTTTGTTGAAGTATGAGAGACAGGCAAGTGCACAGCTGTTTTACACACACACACACACACACACGCACACACACACACACACACACACACACGATGTACACCCCACCCCTTGGAGGGTTTTAGGCAGGAGGGGGACCAGAGTGAATTTCATCTCAGCTGGATCCCACTGGGCCACGGCGCTGAGTGGATGGTGGAGGCTCTGCAGTGAGCTTGTCTTCCAGCTCCAGCCCCTGAATCCAGAACCAGGCTTGGCCCTTGGGCTCCTTGTGGTCCATTAAACTTTCCTCCATTCTGCAGACTGTCGGGGCTTCTGATGCTGATAAGAACCAGCGAGATCACGTAGAGCTAGGAGAGCCAACCTCCTGTCCAGATGCCTTCACTTCCGGACCCTTGGCTGAGTATGGACAGGAGGCCGCACATGCTACAAATGTCAGGGCCCCGGGCCCTCTTCCCCTGGGTTTTGGAGTTGGGAAGTAGGCTGATGTACGCGGGGACTCCCCTGAACGCTGAGGGCTTTGGCAGAGGGCAGTGTGAGGGAAGGATGAGGGCCTATGGCTGCCAGGCCGCGCTCCCCTCGGTGTAGCAGAGGTCTCAGAGACACAGTGTCTTCTCACTTCCGCTGGGGAGTGAGGCCTCACCTGACCAGCGCTCCCCTCCTGAGTTCTCATCTGTCTCCCTCTCCTCAGCGGGCAGCCTCTGGAAAGCCTTGCCCGTTCAGCCCTGTAAAAAAAAAAAAAAAAAAAGAAAAGAAAAGAAAAGAAAATGTTTGCCAAGATTCCAGGCACCTTTTCTTAAGATTCAGCTCTGTTGAGTGAGCTGGTTGGTTTTGAGCTCTCCTTCATGTATGAGGTGACTTCAGCCTCGGATACAATGGCGAACAGAAGTCACAGTAGTACAGAGTTTTCTTTACCCTTTTTTTTTTTTTTTTAAACACATCTGGTTGAGTCTTTGGCATGTAAATTCTCTGTCAGGTTGATTGTTCTTTGCCCTTTGGTATGATTGCTGCTATTGGGGTTGGTGCTAATTTAATGAGTCCTTAACCTCCGGGGCAAAGACAGATGCCCAGTTTGGTTAGAAAATCACCTGCTGGATTAAATGAGTCTCTTCCTTGGCCTAATAATAAAATAATAATGGAGGGCATAAAAGGAGTTTGAATATCTCTAATTAGTTGGTGGCCCTTACAAAGGTATATAATAATACCCCAGGTGGATCCATGCAAGTATTTTAAAGAAGGGGGTAATTGGTGATCATTGTTAACAGTAGCACTGCCTTGGATTTTAAACCCTTCATAGAGCTTTTGTCTTCACTCCCACCGTGACCATTAATTAGCCATCCCCAGCCCCTGTGATTCGTGGACAGAGGTGAGAAACACAGGGATTCTGACTCCAAGGCCACGGTGGAATTTGAGAGATTCTCTCTCGTCCTTTTAAAAATGACACCATTTCTTGCTTTCAGTTCATGCGTCTCTGAGCCCGGAGTTCAGTCCAGTTTTGTCTTCAGGCACCAAGAAGAAAGCTTCCAGGTGTTTTTCTTTCTGCTTTTAGAAGCATATATGTGGATAAGATTGAAATTGGGAACTGAAATGGGTGTCTTGTATGGTAGCAGTTTTTCACATGGTCTGTCGGTTCTTAGCGAGGGAAATGGATTGGAAATCCGTAAGTTAATTCAGCAGAGGCCAGCTGCCCAGTACCTTTTTGTTCCAGGCGGGGTGGACGCTATTGTGAGTGAATCCAGTAAGTGGACGAAACCGGGAATCCAGTAAGTGGACAAAACAGCGGCCCCGACCCGGGAACTCTTGCTTGATGGCTGCCGTGGTTTACTTTTATCCTTGCCACGAATGATGCAGCGGGAACACGCGCACACAGGCACACACCTGTGGCTGTCGGCGGGCTGGCCGCTGGTCTTGCTGTCGCCTTGTCCTTAACAGCTCAACGCACTTTCCAATTGAGCCAGTTGTGCTGAGACCCCCGAAAAGGAGCGCGGTGTCTCAGCACTTAAGATGTGTCTTTGAATGTTCTGTCTCTCCTGGATGATTAAATGGCCCAGGTGAGCACGCCCAAAGACCTAACCCTGCTTTGCTTTGAAGGGTGGCAGAAAAAAAAGAAAAAGAAAACTCCTTATTTTTATTTTTACTTGTCTTTAGCATTGAATTCTTTTTTGCGTGTGGTGACTTCTGTTTTGAGGAAGCGGAAGACGCCAGCAACATGTTGAATTGTTCTGACAATAGCCTGTTGGCATCTTGCCCAGGTTAGCGTGCTTTTGCTGAGCCGTATTGAAACCATCTCCAGGCCAGTGTAAAAAGTTTGCAGGTGCGGACGCTCTGTCTGACTTGCCTAGGCAGTGCTTTATAACCCCATTGTGTTTCTCGATAAAAGGTAACCCCACCCTTCAAGAAAGCAAAGATTGCTGTGGAACAGGGAGGCTATTCATCATTCCCAGGTCAAGCAAGCAATCCTTAGTGATTAGACATATAGCCATTAGGAAATAATGCAATTTGGATTTTGTCTGCCCACAATGCACCTTATAGGATGTACTTTTTTTTTTTTTTTTTTTTTGGTAATGACTTCCAAATTTGACTGACTTGAAAAGTAAAGCTTGAGTAGCTCTTTTAGACAAGCTTAGAAACTCACGTATCACCAGGGAGGACTTGCAGCTGCAAAGAGAACAGATTCACAATGTAGAGACCACCTTCGGGTCCCCACGAGGGCCCTCGTGGTAATGACTCAAGGTTGGCAGCCTCTGACACCCGAATTCATAATGATTTGAGGATGGCCAGAAGTGTGACGCTAGGCTGTAGAACTGTGTCTTCATCTTTTTCCAGCCCCTTTGTTCACTCTTTTTTTTTTTGCTCTTTTTCCTGGTGCTTAAGATGTAAAAAAAAAAAAAAAAAAAAAAAAAAATCCCTTTACAAGATAAATAATAGCTTGAGGTGGATCTTTAGATGGAAGGCCCCCCCCTCATTAGGGGGAGGGAGTGAAGGTCTTCCGTGCTCCTTCTCGGTGGGTTGTGTGCCGTGCCTCGTGCCTTCTTCGGGGAGGGCTGAGCTCTTCACCTGTCTGGAGACAAAGCGTCCAATTTTACCAGAACTCCTAGAAAACTCTGAGCGATATGAAACTCCATGTGAGATGGGAAACCCAAATGTCACAACATACCCAGACCTAGAGCCGATAGTGCACCGTATTTTTCTTCAGGGGACCGGACCTGGGGAAGCCTGGTCACCGAGGTGAGACTGCATGGGATCCTCTCAGTTGCCATGCGCCAGCACGAGCCTTGGTAGTAGTTTGGCTATTGCCTTTCAACCTAGAGAAGGTTTTGTTTGCCCAAGAAGCCTGCCATCTTTTTTTATGAGGCTATAGATTTCTCACTTCCGCTCTCCCTTGCCACCACCTCATTTATAATTAACCATCAGCTCCTTCTGTCTCCCCTCATAGTTCTCAAATCTAGCCCCTTCTTTCTCTTTCTGATATTACCCCCAGTCACCTTCACTCTTGCCAGGGCTCTCCCCCCATTCTGCCCCCTCCCCATTCATTCTCCACATGGGGGGATTTTTTTTTTTTAACTTTTAATTTTTAAAAATTTTTTTAAAAGATTTTACTTATTTATCGGAGAGTGAGAGCACGAGCAGTGGGAGGGGCAAAGGGAGGGAGGGGCAGCCTCCCCGCTGAGCAGGGAGCCCGAGGCGGGGCTTGATCCCAGGACTCTGAGATCACAGCCTGAGCCAGAGATAGACACTTAACCAACTGAGCCACCCAGGCGCCCCAGGATTTTTTTTTTTAAATGCCAGTCTCACCATCATGTCACATTGCCCCTAGATCGAAGACCTGAGTCTCTCTTGTGTCCCCCAGAGTCCCGCTACCTGGTCCCTGCCGACCTCTTTTAGATTTGTTTTTGAACTTGAATTATTCTGAACATTTTGACTTCCATGGGCCTATCCTTCCAGAAAGCGAGGTGGGCTGTGCGTGTTGCCCTTGCGGAGCGGCCGTGAGGGCTCATCCACACAGCACAGAAAGACATGGACGTTTGGTAGCTCTGCTGGGAAGTGTAAGCTGCCACCCCAAGAAGTCTCACCCGCATCTCTGCTCCCAGACCATCCACCCTTGAGATGTATTGATTAACTGGACTGAGATTTTATTGGGACAGATAATTTGCTCCCCATTACGGTGGCACGTGGCACTGTTTTCTCGTGGGAGTGAAGAGTATATACTGCCCCAGTCACACTCCTGCTTTGCCCTGACATACAGCAGCCTGTCGAGGTAGGCAGAGGCTGCAGCTGGGGCGATCTGGCCCGTGCAAGGACACAAGTCCATTCTCTGAAATCATTAACCCCACGGTGACCATCTTTCGCCGTCTTTCCCACCATTGCTTTTGGGCATCTCTCCCAAATCATGGCTGCATTTTATTTAAAAATAAATAAATAAAAAGCACACAGATTAGAAGTTAAAAGACGTAGGTTCTAGACCTACTTCTGCAGCTTCTTTGCTTACCACATGACCTTGGGCAAACTCCCTAGCCTCTCTGAGACTCGATTTCCTGAAATATAAAATGGAAATAATAATAATTCTGATCCTGTCTACCTCCCAGGGTTGTTGGGAGCACAAAATGAGCCTAATGGAAAAATCACTGTGTAGTTAGAGGGTGGTAAAGTAATATTATGATGATGATATTATCAAAATCGTATTAAAATGTATTTGAGTAAGGAAGGTAGCCTCCATCAGCGCTAATATTAACAGTTTCAATTCTCGAACTTTTGGATAGGATCAAGAAGAAAGTTATCTCCTTAGTACCGTGGATAGCCTGATTTTCTATGCCCGCTGATAAGCTTTATGCTCAACCCTACAGCCACCGGGGTGACCTTGGCAGTCTATCTGGCCTCTCTGGGTTTCCAGCATCCTTGAGCTATAAAGTGGTAGGACCACCCCACTCCCCTTCCAGAGCCCCCTGTTTTCAGTTCTAATAGTCTCTGCTCTTAAGAGGTTTCTGGGAAGCATGGGGGCAACTGCTTTCTCAGGTGGAGGCCTACATTAAATCAGCAATTGTTAATAAAGTTAGAATGACCTTTTAAGGAACCAAACTGGTTCATCAGTAAGCGGCCATGAATAATATTGTTGCAATTCTTAGCAACTAGGTCCAGATAAAATTACATTCCTGTGGGTGACTTTTTTCCTGATGGGCTGACCTGATGTGCTGGAGAAGCTTAGTGGATTCCTAGCCCCTCTAACCATTGGAGAATTTCCTTGGCACCCAAGTATAGAGCTGCTGAAAAGCAATTTCACTACTGGTTATGAGCCCAGGGTCTCAGTAAGGTGAGATTCCTAAGTTTTTATCCTCAGATGGGCTTAGAAAGCCAGGAGCAGCCCGGTGGGAACTTGATGAGTTCTTTCGGTTGGGGAGACCGCCCTGCAGAGTATTTGAGTTGAGCCTCGGGGTCAGAGAGAGTGGAATTTGACTCCTGGTTCTGCCACTTACTGGCCGTCTGACCTTGAATTAATATTTAACTCTCCACGATGCCTTTCCTCATGTCTAGAATGGGGACGATAATTATACCTTCCTCATGGGGTCATGGAGTCTTCCAGGTGGGAGGTCAGGGCTGAGTGGGAAAGGCAAAGGTAAGTGCTCAGGAAGTGTTTGTTTTTGTTACTCTTATTTATGTCAGGGTCCTCGGGTGCCCCACGCGGTGGCAATTTTTTTTTTTAAAGAGTTGATTTATTTATTTGAGAAGGAGGGAGAGAGAAAGACAGCACAAGCAGGGGGGCGGCAGGCAGAGGCAGAGGCAGAGGGAGAAGCAGCCTCCCCGCTGAGCAGGGAGCCCGATGCGGGGCTCGATCCCAGGACCCCGGGATCATGACCTGAGCCGAAGGCAGACGCTTAACCAACTGAGCCACCCGGGCGCCCTGCATGGTATCACTTCTGACTTGATTCGTTGTAGCAGATTGCTAACAGTTTGCTATGTGAGTGTCTTTTTGACTGTCAGGAGTCAGTGTTACTGTCCATGTCGTCACTTGGGACAAAGGCTGGTGGTTCAGGGAACTCCTGAGTGAGAGAGAGATCGGTCAGTTGATTAGGGCTAGTGCCTAAAGCACATGCAGAGAAAACATCCCAGACGTTGGGCATTCCTTCCTTCTCCTTTGGGTTTGCAGCTTGTGAGTTGGGCCCCCGGTGTTGTTCAGATGTTAAGTGAAATAGCATAAAATGAACCCCCTTTTTTTTAAAGATTTATTTATTTATTTGAGAGAGTGAGAATGAGAGAGAGAGAGTACATGTGACGGGGGAGGGTCAGAGGGAGAAGCAGGCTCCTCGCTGAGCAGGGACCCTGATGTGGGACTCGATCCCGGGACTCCGGGATCATGACCTGAGCCGAAGGCAGTCGCTTAACCAACTGAGCCACCCAGGCGCCCTAAAATGAACCCCTTTTTGTGTACAGTTCTGTGAGTTTTGACAGAAGCGTGTGCAACCACCACTATATTCAAGACCCAGGACATTTTATCAACCCCAAACATTTCCTCCCCTTACCCCCAGCTTCGGGCAACTATGGCCCCCTCTGTCTCCATCACTTCATCTAGGTTCTGAAAAGCCCCCTTGCCAGAAGTCTTGAAATTTGCTAGGAAGCATTCACTGTCACACGCGGTGTTTCCAGGTGGTTGTGATCTCCTGCGGGACTCTGGCTCTGGTCGGTGGGCCTCGGTCTGTCCACTCGTCGGTTTGTTTAGCAGAGCTCCATGGAGCTAACCGCGGGCGTAAGCCATGAGCCTGTGCTGGGATTTGGTACAGGAGGTTCTAATCCCAGTTCCCAACTCTTCTCGGGAGCCACCACTTGGTTGGGAGAGGAGGCTCGCAAATAAAAAGTTAAAGGGAGATACATAGAATTAACCTGCGATACGAGGCAGAAAGTCAGGAAGTGGGACAGGGTTGTGTCACGTTGTAGTTTTGGCCGAGCAGTGGGGACAGTGAGGGAGAGGCGCTCTGGAAGGAGAGGACCGTCTGTTCTGGGGTGGCCAGGAGAAGGCTCAGAAAGACGGAGGCATTCTGAACACTGCCTCTTGCTCACCCTCCCCTTCCAACCATGTGTTACTGCCTCAATGAAGCCTTTGATTCCTCAGACTGGAAAAAATTACTCCACTTTCTCAACTCTTTTCCTATGGCCTCTCCCCGGCCCCCTTCCCTTCTTTTTCTTTTCACAACTGCCCTAAACTTAACCTCTAGAGCATTCTGTGCTGGCCCGGAGTCCTCCCAGAGTTCTCACAAACCGGGCCCTTGCCTGGATTGTTCGTGCTCTGCCCCTCCTCGTACTTGACAACAACGTCTCTTACAAAGTAGGTGCTCAGTAAGCACACCTACCTACAAAGTAGGTGCTTCCGTGAGTTGAATGACCGACTCAGCTGGGCATTTTGGGGGAAAAGCAGCGAGGGGGAGAATTCCTGGTCAGAGCAAGGGGCTGTTGGGAGAGGAAGACATTTGAGTTGCTGCCATCAGGTGTACTCCCAGCTCACTTGCTGTCTACTTGGAACGACAGGGCAAAAGAGAGTTGGACTTTGGAGTACTGGAAGTTAGAGTGGCTTCGATTTAAGTCGGCATTTATAGAAGACCTTAACTGCCTTAGTGGGCAGGGTATTGCTTATAGCCAGCCCCTCCTCAGACACACGCATGTGCATGTGCACGCGCACCCCGTTTGGTTTCTCTCTGCCAACTGCTTTTAGGATTTGGGAAATCTTGTTTTCCTGCCATTTTATCTTCCGTGAGAGAAGAGGCAGAGGAGACTTGGGAGAGGTCAGTGTCGGCGCTCCGTCTGTGTCTGGTGAAAGGCATAATTGATGCTCTTCATGCTCAAATAGGATAGTCCAGAGGATAAAATAAGAATTTGGGAGTCTGCCTGCCATATATAGCCTGCCTTCCTCTTCTTTAATTTTATCCCCTCCAGGAGAACCTAAACAACATTCCGTTTCCCTTCCTCTCTGAATGCTGTGGCTTTCTGGATGGTTATCACATCCCCACATCTCCTTCCCCCAGCCTCTTGGGTGCCTTCCCTCGCTTCATTCCAGAACTCCAGAATTCTCACTCCCCTCTCAAGCCATCTCTGAATAGAATCAGGTCATGTTTTCTCTACCTCGTGCTGGTCATTTCGTCTCTCTCCAAAAAGTAATTAAAACAGGAACTCATTTGTAAACAAAAATACTGGAGCAATTAAAATGCTGAGCAGTTAAGACAAGAACTTGCCCAGGGTGGCAAACTTCTCAAGAAGATCGGGACGCGATGGCCTTTTTGCCTAAACTGACGGTCGAGAAAACGTGAGGGACGGGGAGCCCTGCACAGAACCTGAACTGTGTGACTTTGGGGAAATTAATCTACCTCTCTGTGCCTGAGCTTCTTAATTGATAAAAGGATTGGGGCGGCTTGCCTGTCATTGTCCTGGGCGGCAGTGTTAAACTAACGTGCACAGGCATGAGTAAAACGTTGATTATGGTGGCAAAATATTTTGAGGCCCTTGGGAAAACATTGTTATTCCTTTGTTGTTTCCATTTGTTTATCAATGCCAGTTTTCAGGGATACTTCTTTCAGTCAATTGCCAACAGAAGCATAAGGTCAGTTCTGTTTAAAAGCAGGGGAGGGCGTTAGGAGCATTCAGATTAAAACCACAAGGAGATACCGGTACACCCCTTTCTGAGTGGCTGAAGTAGGAAAATAGCGACAACACCAAAAGCTGGTGAGAATGTGCCTGAATTAGGTCATCCATACATTGCTGGGAATGTGAAGCAGTGTAGCCATGCCAAGCAGTAGTTTGGCAGTTTCTTGTAAAATGGAACATGAAGTTACCATGTGGTCCAGCAATTGCACTCTTGGGCGTTTATCCCAGGGAAATGGAAACTTACATTTATACAAACCCTGTACACAAATGTTCTTGGCAGCCTTGTTTGTAATAGCCAAAGAACGTGAACAACCCAGAAGTCCTTCAGTGGATGCGTAGTTAAACAGACTGTGGTATACCCATACCAGGGAGTATTACTCAGCAGTGGAAAGGAACCGGGTATGGATGTACATTACACAGCAGCGTGGATGAATCTCCGGGTAATTACGCTGAGTGAAAAAGTTCCTCTCACAAGGTTACTGTGTGACCTCATTCATGAAACATCCTTGAAAGGACAAAAATTACGGAACTGGGGAACAGATGAGTAGATGTCAGGGGTTAGAGATGGTGGGGAGGAGAGGCTAACGGGAGGTGGGTATAGGAGATGCTTGTGATGAGGGACCTGTTCTGTATTTTGACTACGCTGGTGAACACATGAGATGACATATGGTGAGCACATGAGATGACATATGGTGAGCACATGAGATAAACACAGGAAATATGACATACAATTGCATAAAACTAATGGCACACACATATACACACACACAGAGGAGTACGAGGGAGACTGGGAAAATCACAGCAAGGAGTGTAGAATGTTAGCAGCGTCAGTATCCTGATAGTGTGCTAGAGTTTTCCAAGATGTTTCCATTGGGGGAAACTGGGTAAAGGGCACCCAGGATCTGTGTCTATTATTTTTTCCAACTGTATGTGAAGCTACAACGAATTTGAACTAAAAAATTTAATTAATGAAAAGTTGAGGCAGGATTCAGAACCAGGGCGGTGGGAATTCATCTTCTCGGTGTCCTGGGAGCTGGTGTGGCAAATCTGTGTGAGGCTTGGGAAAGCATTCTGTCCCCGTTGTTCTGATATTTCCTCCCGTGGTCACGTTGCCTGGAGGGTAGGAAAGGGCTGGGAGCATGAACAGAGCCCCCAGAGCTGGAAATGATACAGTGGAATGGATTTTGGTGGTCCTTTCTCCTTAGTAAAATTCGATTATGTCTCTCTGGACCCAGGACCTGGAAAACAGTACAGCAGCTTCCTTTGGCGCAAGAGCAGAGGACAGAAATGGGTCAAGTGCGAAGCACTGTCTATGTGGCCCTGGGGCTAGCTCTGGGTGCAGCCTCGGGTCCTGCAGGCTTGGCTATGACTAGATTGAGTTTGGGACATTGCCACATGTAAGCACCATTGGCCAGCGTGCTGGAAATAGCCTCGGGGAGCCAGGTTCCTGGCAAAGCTGCTTCTCTGGAGACATTGACCCAAAGCTAAGGCCATTCTTCGGTTTCACGGCCGATGACATGTGGTGACTGAGAATCTGATTCCTGACTCTTCAACTCTTTTGGGAAAGGTTGGCTTTCTTGAGAGTGCATGCTACAACGGTGAGTCAGGCATCGGTGCATGATGGCTGTCTTATCTTTGAAGTTGTAGGACAGTCCCATCTGGACAGCAACATCGAGGATCAAGAGATTGTCACTAACCCTCCGGACATCTGCCAAGTTGTAGAGGTGACCACCGAGAGTGACGAACAGCCGGTCAGCATGAGTGAGCTCTACCCTCTGCAGATTTCCCCCGTGTCTTCCTATGCAGGTAAGAGGGTAGGTGGGAACCTTTGGAGCTGAGCAAGGATGGGTGGGGGCAGTCCCTCAGTGTGGGGCCACCCGCTTCACTGCACAGCAAAGAGCCTCTCCTCCGTCCTAGGAATTATTCTTGCTTTATTTTCCCCACGGACATCTTCTTGGGTACTTGTGTTCTCAGAAGACATGGCCACAGCATTTCTTGACTTGATCACCCATAACGTTTTCGTGCATGACTAACAATATTTCTTTGGAGAAGTAGTTCATCAAAGTCTATTTTATTTGCACAAGTTATCAGAAATCCAGAAGGGTGTTTTCAATGGAATCTGAGTTTGACCAAGCTGGATGGAACCTCGAAGACCATTCCTTCCAGCTCCTTCGGAATTTTTGGAAGTGAAGGCAGATGTCCTAGGTCAACACATGGCCAGTGAGTGTTTGGGTCAGGACTTGAACTCAGCCTTGAGACCCGGAGCCTCGTTCCATCCCACCATGTTTACTCGTTTCCATTTATTTTCCCCGTCTCTTTCAATTCAGGGGAGCTTCTAATCAGGCCAGGTGCCTGAGCCCAGATACGATTCCCCAGGGAAGGACCCCGTAACGACCCAGGAATTGACCCAGACAGTCCTAGGATTAGAACAGATTCGGGTGGTTCTTCCATCTTTACAGCACAGAGTGGGGGCTCCCTTGTCTACCACCGTTACATCGTCTTACGCTCTCCCATGATCTCTGCTTAATTTTCAGGGGACTCGATTATAATTAGAAATATAAATTCTGAGTCAATGTTATTGCTTGCAGACATTAAAAATAGAAAGCAGAGGCCGTATCCCGAGGAGCTACCGTCAGCTCGAATGCCCGTTCAGGAATCTCCCTAGTGTCCTTGATGTGCCCCCAGTGTCCTCCAGTTAGGGGGCCGCTCCAGTGGCTGGCACACAGTCAGAATTAGAATTAGGTTGATTCAAAGGACAGGTTCTTTCTGAATTGTCAGCCACTGACCTAACCTTCTGTTTTCTGAACACCAGCTTTCTATATTTTTAGCTTATGTTTTCAAATTGCGGTGAAATGGACATAGCCCAGAATTGGCCATTTTTGCTGTTTTTAAGTGCACATTTTGGCGGCAGTGAGTGCATTCGCCTTGTTATGCAACCGTCACCACCATCCAGCTCCAGAACTTTCTCATCTTGCAAAACTAAAACTCTGTCCCCGAGAAACACCAATTCCCCTCCCCCGCCGCCCCCCCAGCCCCTGGCAACCGCCCTGCTCTTTCTGCCTCCATGAATTTGGCCGCTCTGGGTAACTCACAGGAGTGGAATCATACCACCTTTGTGATGGGCTGATTTCACCTAGGGTCCTCGAGATCCTGACTTCCTTCTATGCCAGGAATGTAGAAGGAAAGTGAGAGGGAACCTTGGCTACAAGAAGCTTGTAATCAGTCAGAGAGGCTAAGCTGCTCATGGGTTGTTTTGTCATCACGCATTGAGCCCCTACCTGTGTGAGATCCTTGGTGGTCTTTGCCAGGCCCCATTGATGATAATTATTATTTGCTGCATGTTTGTGGTGCCCTGGGAACTGTGCTCCATGCTTGGAAGCAGCTGACTTGCTTCATCATCAGGAGAATCACCCTGTCAGCCTGGGTATCATCGTTATTCCCTCTTGAAAAATTAGGAACCCAAGGCCAGTGTGGGTAAGGCAGTGTGTCGGCGGAAGAACAGTGGTTCCACCTACATGTCGCTGGTTCCAGCAGCCCGGGCTCAACCCTTCCCCGGTAACGCTGCCCTGGACACGTGCACAGGGCTCTGGGGTGCAGAACGCACCCACATTCCTGACCTCCAGGACCCACCAAAGGAGGCAGAGCAGCGTGTTTATGCCTTAATTTTACAGTTGAGATAACACTAGGCTACTTTGCATACATTTACACAGCTATGGCTGAAAACGTGTGACTTTCTTCTACATCATGCTGTTGCATGTGCTGTTTTAATTTTTTTAAGGGTTGGAGCCTCAGAATAAACTTTTCTGTTTATCTGTTGAAGCCTTCCTGAAGCCTTCTCGAGGCTTCCACAAAGATGTCGTCTTGCTGTTCTGCCCTCAGTGGCATCTTGCCTCGGCAGAAGGATCCCAAGAACAGCTGATCCGTGCAGAGAGAGATGAAAATTTCATTACCCTTTTCAGGACATTTGTATCGGTTTGCAAAGAAGGATCGCAGTGCCAGGCTGACGGGCAGAGGGAGTGTGGTTGGAGGCTGGCTCTTCAGTCTGGCCTTTGGTTCTGTCCCTTGTTTTCATTGTCTGAATTCTCCAGAACCTTTTGGAGTGAGGCTTGTTGGCTGGAGCCAAGATGTTTCATCACTGCCAATTTTCCAGAGCTTACAGACCCGAAATTTACCTGTTAGGGACCGTGGCTGGTTGAGGTCTTTCAGTCAAGGAATTTTATAGCATTCTGCTGGGAAAGGCAGCTTTTGAGTTCATTCACCCTTCCTACTTTATGTTCCCCAATAGGATAGGCTCCTTGTCTGGGTTGGTGTTTTGTTTTTTTTTTTGTTTTGGTGATCAGGTTCCTTTGTTTGGACTGAAATTCAACTGAATTTCAACTTCCTCTCACCATTTCATTCACTTGCTTAGGAAACTGGTATTTGGAGGTTGTTGTTTGTGATTTTTTTTTTTTTTTTTTTACCGTGACTGATCACTGAAGTATAACCACAGTCCGTTTTGCAAGTCCCATCTCTATGGTCTAAATTTTGTGGCAAGCGAGAAAGGAGGCGGTTTCCCTGAGTGGATGTACTTGCAGGGGATGTTTTAAGACAATATAAATTTCTTGTTGGATTCTTAGAACTTCCATCATGCAGAGCGATATCCCAGAGCCCAACCTTGGGAAACTCCAGAGGACAGTCACTTCGTATTTAAAGGTCTTCTGTACGGTGGCCTCTTGCCTGATGTATGTATGGCACCAAGGTTTTATTAGGTTATGGAGGGTTTAGTAAAAGAAAGCCATAGTAGGATTTTTGTGGAGGACTGGACAAGAAGATGGAGAAGAGTGTAATAGAAAGGATTAATTGGTTATAACCGAGAGAGTGGAGATTGTCAGCATCTGACTAGCAACTGGCACTGAAGACTTTGGGTCCTCAGGGAAACCATAGCAGGCTTGCATTTTGTTGGGTGGGGCGAAGGTAACAGTGCTTTGAAATGAAGAAGACTCTGATTTGAACCTTTTGGTTGCGCTTTCTAGTGAGTTGAGGAAAGGATCGAGGGAAGGAAATCTTTGTCCATCTTATGAGTAAAACTTGTTGAACAAGAGCCTTCCGGAAAACGTACCGGGATGTCAGAATGCAAAAAAAAAAAAAAAAGACTTTCACATTAAGCCTCCTGTCTCCCTCCCCAGAATGTTCCTGAGGTGGTTGGACAGTAAGAACGGGGCTGAAGTGGCGCGTGAAGCTAAGACTAGTGCCTTCTCTAGAACAATCTGTGAGATCAGCCCGTCCCAGGGTCGATCCCCATTCCTCCCACAGTCACTTTCAGGGAAACTGGGACCGCAGCATTGAAATGAGCTACTCGTGTACCTGTAACGCCCTGCAGATACTTCCCACTTAGTCACACCACATTAGCGAAGCAACTCCGGCATTTTTTTATTCCATTGTATTCACCACCAGTAAAAAAACAAATCTAAATTCTTCAAAAGGGAAAATGGAATAAGAGTGCAGGCTGATACTCAGCAGTGGCCTTCATCTGGATGCAGCAGGTGCCGTGAACTCATTTGTGATAATAGAAAGGGATCTTGAGAATGGCAACAGTGAAGGAAAGCCAAGGAAACAGAGGAAGAAGGGCCTGTGTGCACCCAACAAACCAGTGATGTCGGGGTAGCCGAGAGAGCCAAGCTTATTCCAGAGAGAAGGGTCTCAGGTCCTCCGGCCGGAGCTTGAGGCGTCTTGTGCTCCTAGGTGAAAGGCACTCAGGGCCATTCTTTTAAGCAATAAAAACTAGAAATCTCAGCTTGCTAATATGGAGAGCCTTTAGAGTGACTCCAGAAGCAGGTGATCTTAATTTAGAAGCCCCTCTCTCGACGAACATCTGCGTTAGCTGAAAATGTCAGTTCAAAACATGTATGTCTTCTCTTGTCTCAGACTGGTTCCCTGAAGCTTTGAAAACTGAGTCCTCGGGATGCCTGGGTGGCTCAGTCGTTAAGCGCCTGCCTTGGGCTCAGGTCATGATCCCAGGGTCCTGGGATCGAGCCCCGCATCGGGCTCCCTGCTCCACGGGAAGCCTGCTTCTCCCTCTCCCACTCCCCCTGCTTGTGTTCCCTCTCTCGCTGTCTCTCTCTCTCTCTCTCTCTCTCTGTCAAATAAATAAATAAAATCTTTAAAAAAAACAAAACAAAAAAAACTGGGTCCTCGAGGGCAGTGAACATTCCGGTCATGTTCACGGTCTCTGCAAGGGCTTACCAAGGAGTCTGCCCAGGGTCTGCCTTCCACCCCCTCCCGCAGCTGGGGCTGGGGCAGGATCCCAGAACCCTGGTGTTAACTGCTCATTTCCATGGATTTCCAGCTGCCCCCTCCCCCGCCCTGCCCCACATGCCTCTGGCGTGTGTTTGTTTCTGTTTGAAGAGGAAAAGGAACAGAAGATGATGGTATTGATGGAAGGTAATTAGGAGCAAAGAGGGTCTAGACGCATATGAGAGGAAGAGGAACCCTGGCTTCAGAGCACAGAGAGAAAGCTAAGCATAAAAATGGAAAGGGGATCTTGAAATTTCAGCCCGAGCTGCAGGAGCTCTCCCTGCGGGGAAGCAGAGCTGTTGTGCTCAGCGCTCGGAGCCCGGAGTCAGACGTGCAGTTGTGTTTTCTCTCCTCTGTGCTGACTCAGGCCACAGCTTTGGAAGGTTTCTCAACATCTCTGTTCCTCATTCTTCTTGGGAGGGGCCATACCGATCCCTGCCTCCCTGGGATACCGCGCCAGCACGAGGGTTCTGCGAGCAGGCTTTTTAACTTGTTTTGCTTGTGGCGGCTGTGGCCCGTGGGCCTCGAGAGCTAGGGTCGTCGTCAGCCCAGGCGAAGCCTTCTCTGGACGGCCGTTGCTCACCGCTGGGGATGCTCTGGGGAAGTCTGCTCCGTCTGAGGAGAGGAGAGGCCCAGCCCATGCTCTGGTTGCTCCCGGGGAAGCCCTGGGGTGGGTGCGGGGGAGACATCACTGGAGCAAGGCTCCAGGGCGGGCCCAGGGTGGTCAGCACTCTCGCTTTCATCGTTGGAGGGATGAACCTGTGGCTCAGTTTATCCATTTGTTCTTTAAGTCATAGAGATTCTGCTCTGGAGGCTCGGGCTCTGCATGGTCGAAAGGGCTCCGTCTGGGCTGGAGGCCTCGGGTCCCACCTGTGCCACCAGCCAGATGTGAGCCTGGAGGTCAGCTGCTCCGTAGGTTTGGGGCGGAAAGAGGTAGAAGGTGCCAGAGCACCTGAGCTCTTCTGCATAAAGGGGGCGATAGGAGTTGCTTCCCACCGAAGATTTCTGCGGGGGCTAAACAAGGCCTGCGTGCCCAGTTGCCGGCTCTCTATAAACATTCCCCATGATGTGCTCGCTAGGCCTTGGCTGCAGAGGAAGGACCCGGACTCGGGGCTCTCTAAGGCTCAGTGTATTTCTCTACCCTCTGTGTTTTCAGCTATGGACACTGAAGAGCTGCACACCATCAATCTTTTATTTAAAAAAGATGAAAAATATTTCACTTAAAAAATTTAACTTAAAAATTAAATTTTTTAATTAAAAAAAATCTTGTATTATACGTACAGGTGATGTGTGATCGCTAGCTATTGACTTAGACTCTGCTAATCTAGCCTGTTGTGCAAATCCACTGTTGAGCAAGGCCGATGAGCTCAGGACAAAGGTGTGCTGTCATTTATTGAGTGTACACGGTGGGCCAGGCCCTGTGCTAGGCCTTTTCCCACACATCCTCTCACTGATTCATCACTTAATCCTCTTGGGAAGATGTCAATACTCCCGTCTTACAGATGAGGAAACTACACTCTGAAGTTAGGGAACCTGCTCTGTGTCTCGAAGCTGGCAGACTGAGTCAGGATGGTAAGCGAATTAGTTGTCTATTGCTGCATCACAACATAACCACAAACCTTAGTAGTTTAAGACAACACACATTTGTTACCTCCCCGCCCCCCCCCCCCAAGTTTCTGAGGGTCAGGAGTGCAGGCATGGCTTAGCTGCGTTCTCTGCTCAGCATATTGCCTTCACAGACCTGTGGTCAAGCTATGGTCCAGGGCTGCTAGCTCGTCTGAGGGTGGGATGTCGCGGAGGACGTCCACGTCTAAGCTCACAGGATTTGGGGTGGAATGTAGTTATTTGCGGGTTGTCAGACTGAGAGCCTCGGTTTCTTGCTGGCTGTTGGCCGGAAGCAGCTCTTAGTTTTTTTGTCATGCAAATCTTCCCAACATGGCTCCTTGTTTCCTCAGAGCCAGCAAGGGAGAAAGTCTCCTCACGAGACAGGATTCGGTCTTACCTGACATAGTCGCATACATCCCACCGCTCACGGTGTTCTGTTGCTTCAAGCCAAGTCGCAGGTCCCAGCTACATTGCAGAGGAGGGAGTCCCAACCAGCAAGCAAACACCAGGAGATGAGGATCATGGGAGCCACCCTAGAATCTGTCCACCGCAGTAACCCGGGTGGAAGATGCAACTTTATAAACCCAAGATATAAGTATGAAAGGGATATGAGGTAAAGGAGGGATCCGAGTAAGTGGGGGTGATCCAGGAAGGCTCTGAGTGGGGACTGAAGTGAACTCATCGACAGGGATTGGAAGAAAGCACGAGTGGGGTGTGTGGATAGAGCAGCCCTGAGGAAAGAGGGTGACGTGGGCACAGGAGTGAGCAGAGGTCCCGGGGAGCAGAGAGCAGATTGGCACCGTGGGGCCAACACCCCAATCCTGGGAGGTAGCGGCCATGAGAAAACACAGCCTGGCCCTTGGAGAGGGAGCTACCCCGCGACTCTTGGACGAAGGGCCAAAATCAGAGAAATAAAATCCACCCTAGCATCTCCCAAGTACAAGTGTTTATTGAGCCTCACAAAGAGGGTGACGATCATGAGTTCACTGACCCATTTCTCCTTTGAAAAAAAGAAGTGCTGATATATTTTTTAAACACTGCCTGAGCCTCACCACAGTTTGAGCGGCAGGAATGATAGCCCTGTGTTTTTCTCTCTGTGAACAGAAAGCGAAACTACCGATAGTGTGCCCAGTGATGAAGAGAGCGTCGAGGTAAGCATGGCGGCCGCCACTCGGCTCCAACAGACGCTGTGGGAGTGTTCCCCACCAACCCTTCGGGTTCCTTGCTGCTAGTTACGTTTCTCCAAGTGTGATCAGGAGTTCTGCTGGAGGATTTTGTGTGTGTGTGTGGGTGTGTGTGTGTGTGTGTGTGTGTGTGTGATCCAATATACATAACATGAAAATTTGCCGTACTTTTGGATTTTGAAGTATAGATTTAAGCTTTGGGAGCTGAATGGGAGGAAAGAGAGTAAGGTGTTCCCGTTAGAAAAAGAGGCTCTGACAGCAGGAACTGGCGACTGAGGTGGAGGCCAGAAATTGTTGATATTCTCACCACTACGCACGTCCTAATTCACCAGCAGAAACAGAAGGGCCAAGTGGCCAAAAGCGGTGACCGGAAGTCACCGGCAGGAAGTGCTAAGCCAAAGGATCTCCACGGTTACCTGGAGTCCCCTCCCTCTGTGGTCCGTGCCCGGGGGCTAGGTGTGTGTTCAGTCCGCTCCAGGCTGGGCTCCCACAATGGCAGGAAATGGCTGTAACCTCCGGCTTTGTGTCTGTTTGAGAGAGAAAGAGAGCGACTGACTGACTGACTGACTAATGGTTGTTTCAGTTCGTGATTTCCCAGTATACTAAACACTTCAAGTGGAGTCCAGGAACTCTGAAAAGACAGGAAGTGTAGATGCTCACAGACATTCCAACCCTGTTTCTTCAAGGTCAGAAATTCCATTGCCTTCTTTGAGTGAAGCCACCCCCCCCCGAGACCCCCTATTTGCTTGGCACGCTGGAGCGCTAAGCTGTACCTGTTTGAAAGCAGTGGAAAGGCGCTCACCTTCTGGGTTCCTCACTTCCCTTTCTCTGAAAGCACAGATTGACTCAAAAGGCTGGGTTGGGCCGTGAGTGAGGAAGCAAGACTCTCTGACACACCAGCCGTGATGACCTAAAGCCTACCTTATGATCAGGCTGGGGGGCCAGAGGAGAGGGGAACCAGAAACCAAGTTGCTGCTTTATTTTCCTGCCTTCCTAGAACAGTTTTGGCTATTTTTCTGGGAGGTAGCAAATGGGAATTGATGAAAAGGGAAGAGAAACCGTTGCTTGGGATGTGAACAGCTGGGTGTGGATCTCAGTTGAGGGATGTCGAGTCGCTAAGCTTCTGTTCATTCCACGCCTCTTCAGAAACTCAGTGAACACACCAACGTGTGGGAATGGAGTTGGGGGGTGGGGGGCATCTTTTTTTTTTTTTTTTTAAGCCATTCGATCGAAGGCAAAGAAAAAAAATATATATCTTGATTCTTTTGTTTGAAAGGGACGACCACACTGGCGGAAGAGGAATATTGAAGGCAAACAGTACCTCAGCAACATGGGGACACGAAGCACCTACCTGCTGCCCAGCATGGCGACCTTCGTTACTTCCAACAAACCTGACCTCCAGGTCACCATCAAAGAGGAGAGCTGTCCGGTGCCTTACAACAGCTCATGGCCCACTTTACCAGACCTGCCCCTCCCTCCCTCCGTGACCCCAGCGCCCGGCAGCAGTCGGCCGGACCGGGAGACTCGGGCCAGCGTCATCAAAAAAACATCAGATATCACCCAGGCCCGTGTCAAGAGCTGTTAAGCCTTCGACTTCCCCTGGTGGTTGTTGGGATTTCTTGGCTTTGTTTTGTTGTTTGTTTGTATTTTATTTTTTCTCTCTGACACCTGTTTTAGACAAATCTAAGGGAAAAAGCCTTGACAATAGAACATTGATTGCTGTGTCCAACTCCAGTACTGGAGCTTCTTTTTAACTCAGGACTCCAGCCCATTGGTAGACGCGTATCTCTAGAGCCTGCTGGATCTCCCAGGGCTGCTCCCTCAAGTTCAAGGACGTCATAGGACCAACACTCACACGGGCAGCGAGGTGCTGCATTGCCTGTGGTCAAGGCCAGCATGGTGGAGTGGATGCCTCAGAACGGATGAGAAAATGTGAACTAGCTGGAATTTTTTATTCTTGTGAATATGTACATAGGGCAGTACTAGCGACGTTGCAGTCTGCTTCTGCACCTTATCTTAAAGCACTTACAGATAGACCTTCTTCTTGTGATCTTGCTCTATTTCTCAGCACATTCAGCGCCCCCCACCAACCCCTTCGCGGCCCTTTGTCCCGCTTCCCGGCCCATCCCACCCAGTTCCTTTCCTCCTTTTCCTCCCCGCAAAGGCTGTGTTCCACATCCCTGAGGAGAAGAAGAAAATGAACTTCTCCACAGATGTCCCATTTTTAAGACTGCTTTAAAAAAAAAAAAAGAAAGAAAGAAAAAGAAAATCTAATCTGCTGTGCTTGAATGCCACGCGGTACAAAGGAAAACTATCATGGAGATATTATGCAAATTCCCAGATTTGAAGACAAAAATATTCTAATTCTAACCAGAGCAAGCTTTTTTATTTTTTATACAGGGGAATATTTTATTCAAGGTAAAATTCTAAAGAAAATATAATTGTTTTTTATCTTTTCTACAGCAAATTTATAATTTTAAGATTCCTTTTCTTGTTTATCAGCAGTTGTTATTACATCCTTGTGGCACATTTTTTTTAATTTTGTAAAGGTGAAAAAGCTTTTATGAGCTCATGTAGCAATCAAATTATCCTGTGGATTGATAATAAATGAATATGATATATAGTTAAATTTTTAATGGGCATCATGCCTGACTTTGTCTGTGTCTACTTGAGAGTACCACCATGGGATAGGGGCGGCAAAGTATCATTGCTTCTTGGGGATCAAAACTTTATCCCATTTCAACCACAAGAAACCCTGGAGGTGTCTTACTCTGAAGATTGAACGGCCTCCGCTTTCGAGTGCGCACCCCGAGCCAGGTGCTCAGCTGCGCGTGTAAATGAGCTACCTTCTTCACTCGTCAAGGTTGTGTCCTGGATCGGGACTTAGCTCCATTTCACATGGAAGAAATGGAGGCTTCAGATGAAAATGCCTTTACTCAAGGTCACATGGGTAGTAAGAATCAAGGGCACAAGTGAAGGCCAAGTCTGGTGTGACAGCGGAGGGAGTCCAAAGCCACCCCACTATCTCCTTCTCTACTGTGAGCACATTCCACCCACCTCTGTGCTTTTCCTGTTCTCATCCATAGGCCTATACATATGACTAAAATTTTGTATTTATGTCACATACCGGGCCCGTGGGCAAGATGTTTTCAGTACTAGGAAATGCATGTTGGGCTCCTGGTCTACCTCAGTCTTCTATCCAGGACCTGGGGCCTTAGAGAAGCTGTCTTCAGTACTTAGGGCATGTCCTTTTGCATGACAGAACTCCAGACTCCTTCACCCATTTGTCATTTCAAGGTGTGTCCCTGACCTTGGAAAAGCCACTGCACTAACCTCTCATGCATCCATGATATCTATAAAGTCAGAAAACGAAGACTTACCTGCCTATCTACTACCCCTGGGTGTTGAGGAGGAGATTGCTAAGTTAATATTTGAAAAGGTCCCTTCAATGAAAGGACAGAGAGCTATTTTTATGCTTTTCTCCATGTGTGGCTGCAGACATAATTAGTGGTCATAAAATTATCCAGCTCAGAACAGAAATTAACTGAAGCATTTTACTCGTTGATGTGTTGGGTTGAAATGCCACATCTTGATGGTTGACTTCTTCTGTGCGGAGCACTTTGTTGACTGTGTGTTTACTCAATTTCATTGGAAAGCCTCACCTTCTTAGTGAAAGAAGTCCTAAAGAGGAAGGAGAGGCTCCCTCCTCCTAAGCACTATGCTCTTCAGTGAAGACCTCCTCTTCTCCCGAGTCCTAAATAAATGAGTCCAGTTTGTTGTGACTTCTAAGTTCTTCTATTTAATCATCCTGTTTTTAAATAAGTTGAAAAAATAATGACAAAAAGTGGCCCTAAGTCGCGCGGCCCGGCCGTCAGAGGGTTAAGGGTGGCTTTTGTCCCGGTTCCCCTTCTCTCTTCCAAAAGTGGAGGAGTCAGCTCGCATCCTGCGCCTTTGCGCAGCTCGGCAGGTCCCAGATGCCATCCCTGGGCTTGTGTCCTCCACCTCCGTGGCTGTGACCAGACTTACAGACCCTTACCAGCTGAAAGAAATTTCGGGATTTAGAAATGCACAATAAGGCCCCGGAGAACGGAATCGTGTTTAAGTGATTTCTGAGAAAGGCTGTATCATCCTAAGTGTTACTTGCCGGGAATGTGGGAAAACGAGCTAGTTCTGCAAAGCTGAGGGTTGACGTGAGGAAGAAATGCAGATGAGATGGGGCATCTCAGGGACTTAAGCCTCAGAACTAGTTGTTGTCAGTTAAAGGAAGTACTAGGGACACGTGCTTCATTTGGCCAGCGTCTGTGTGAGCTGATAACGCTTTTATGATGGGCTTGGGTGTGTGTGTGTGTGTGTGTGTGTAAGTAGTAAGTTCAACGTAACAGCCTTTGGGACAATTGTCTCCATTCTCTGTAGCCAGCACTCAGGTCTCTCCGCTGATAACAGGAGCGTGGTACAGCTGTGAACTGTGAATCCAGTGACAGCCACTTCCTCCCAGTCAGAAGGCTGAGAGAACCCATCCCATCGTCGAACTGCAAAGGGCTTCCAGAACACCACTTGCAAATATCTAAATAAATCCATGCTCAACCATAGCATTTTTTCAATGTTTTGATGAAGTAGCTGCCAAAGGAGGTGTTTAGTCTATTCAAATGTATTTATAGAGAAGAAGAAATACACATGGATAAGAAAGACACACAAATCCACTGGACATCAAAACCTCCAAACAGTATCCCTTTCTTCCTTTTTTTTTTTTTTTCTTCACATTTAAAGTATACTAAACTATCAGGTACCCGCTACTGAGGTAAACATCTTAGGAATGAGGACGATTATTAGTGATTCCGTCTCAGGGTTCTGAATTTTAAAACTTGTGCTTTTGGAAATATTTTGCTTGTCAATGAAAAAGATGTTAAGCCCCCAAGTGGCCTCCTGCCCTAAGCTGGAGAGAGGGAACATTAGACATTCCATTTGCTTGAGGCCATTCTTTGAACGTTAAACGCATTAGGTTTTTAAAAGCCCCTGTTATTCTAGCTGTGGACAAACAGACCCAGATAAAAGGTGAAAATAAGAACCCCGCTCTTCTGCCAAATTCTACTGAAGAAAGACAAAAAGCATGCTAGGAGGAGATTTGCAATGAGGTAGCCAAGATGAGTCCCTGGCATGCCATGCCAGATATCCAGTGTCTCGGGACTAGTTTTGGTTTGAAAAGAGAACGGGAGCAGAAACCGGTTTTTACCTGGTGGTGTTCAGCTACCTCATGCTAAAATTCCATCCAGTGGCATAACCAGGGCCAGGATGATCAGAGCCAGTGGGACCCAACCCTTGACCAGCCAAGGGGGCCAGGAGCCAGCTCTCCATCTGTTCCCAGGCTGCAGTGGACCCCTCCCCAAGAGCGTCACAGCCCGCAGGACTGTAAGCATCTCAAAGTCACATTTGCATCCCAACATGACGAACGAGGTTGGTAGTCATCCTCAGAACCTCCTCCCCCTCCGCTGGGATCCGCCATCCCAGTATCAAAAGTTAACAGGGCTGGAATTCTTGGCTGCGCCCCCCGGGGCCGTGGCCAGCTGCCGACCCGGAGAGGAGCCCCAGGGTGTGCCAAGAAGGTGCCAAGAATTGTTCCCTCCTGAGGCTGCCTGGCCTCTTTGAGTCCCAACCGGCCCCTTTGGACACTGACACCGGCCCCCCTGCCGCAGCTCGGGCATCCCTGCCTGTGCCGTGGGGACAAATGAGCGTTTGTAGAGGTCTCCTTCTGTGGCTCCAGCAACAGGTGCAGGGGCTCCGTGTCTCTGCTACTGAAAATAGTGCCAGGAAGGAAGGAAGTGGCCAGGCCTAATAGCTGGTTTTAGCAGAAATGTTAAGTCTGTCCAAGAACTTGAGTCATGCTGGGGAAGGATCAAGACATAGGACATTTCAGAGTGCACACGGTCTGAAAAGCATTTTCTCAAGTCTGACCAATTTCTTATGGAGAGAAGTTGCACGTGCACTTCTGGTGCTGTAAGCAAGCTGTTCTTTGGAGGTTTGGTCCGTTTCTCTGGATCTGCATGATAAACGCGTTGGAACGGAGAATGCTGGCTCTGTGAGAGGTCCTGTGCCGGGACTGTGTAAGTGCCTGGCAGTGAACCCCTTACACGCGTGGCTGGAGAAACACCACCATCACATGCAGCAGCCTGCGAAGCAAAAGCAGCTGATTTTAGTAACACAACTGTTTTTGCAGGTGCAAAAAATTCCAGAGTGATTGCGCCTCTCAGTTTCAGTTTTGGTTGAGAAGAACGTTCTAAAATCTAAACACCCAAACACCCGTCCACATGAATCATCAGGGAAAGAGAATGCCCAAGATGTTCCCTCTGCCGGGAGGCTAGGTCATAGATCTGAGAACGCTCATATTCTCCCGATTCTCTCTAATGCACCAGTTCAAAGGTGTTGACATTTTCAATCCACAAGTTATGTTTGAACTCACTGAAGTTTCAGGATAACTTTAGCAGCTAAAGGGGGTGAGTTCCTTAGAGTTAGGGATGACTAAGAAATAGAAATGGCCTAGAAATAACATTGATAAATATTCTCTAGGGGCGCCTGGGTGGCTCAGTCAGTTAAGCATTCCACTCTTGGTTGCGGCTCACGTCATGATCTCCGGGTCATGGGATGATGGAGCCTTGAGTGGGGCTCCACACTAGGCGTGGAGCCTGCTTCGGATTCTCTCTCTCCCTCTCCCTCTGCCCACCCTCCCAAAAAAATAGAAATAATAAATAAATAAATAAATAATAAATCTTCTCTGAAGTTCACTCTTCTGACTCCTGAAGAGATTATGGACTTGGACTTCTCTTGCCTTCCCTTTGGGATCTGGTGCTATAAATGCTGCTGCACCTTCTCTCTGGGAAGTTGACAAATCGTAGTTTTAATGTAACTATGAACGACAGAAGAGATTTCATTTCCCAGGCTGAGCCCTGACACATCCAGGGGATAAGCAAACAGGAATCTTGGTAAAAGTGGGAAATACAGCTCAAGGCCTTTGCTCAAATGGGTTCAGGGGTTATTGGCACCACGGCCGCGATATGGGAAGGAAACCACAGGATGGTTTCACAGATTCGTGTTTGCAAACTTTTATTTGCCAGGCTGATTTAAAGTAACATAATTCCAAATGCCTTTCTTTAGCACCTCATGAATTTAGTTAGGGTAGCCAACCATCTTGGTTTGCCCAGGGCTGGAGTTCCCACGATGTGGGACTTCAGTGCTACAACTGGGAAAGTCTCAGGTAAGCTGGGAGGAATTAGTCACCTTAAATTTAATGCGAAGATCCAGAGAACAGATGTCATGGTGTATTCCTTTTAGATTTTCTAAACCCAGGTGGAAGCTTCATGAAGAGGCATCATTAAGGGCATATTGTTGATGGGTCTATTAGGAAGGCATTAATTTAGTAGTAGTGTTCTGTTAAGAAAAATAGATTCAGGGCGCCTGGGTGACATAGTCGGTTAAGCGCATCCGACTCTTGGTTTCAGCTCAGGTCTTGATCTAGGGGTCATGAGATTGAGCCCCAAGTGGGGCTCCTTGCTCAGTGCAGAGTCTGCTTAAGACTTTCTCTCCCTCTCCCTCTGCACCTCGTCCTGCTCTCTCGCTCTCAAATAAATAAATAAATAAAGCTTAATTAAAAAAAAAAACTAGATTCATTCATTCACTATTGTGTATTACATTCCCACTCTTTGCCAGGGCTATTGTGTTAGAGAACTGTATAGACATGAACAAAACCAAGTCCTTGTTCCAGTGGAGCTTAAATTCTAGGAGGGGTGGACATTCAACCCATAAATCATCGTTGAGTGACAATAAATACCATGGAGAAAAATAAAGCTGGATGAGAGAGATAGGGAGTGAAACAGGGATATTCAAAATTTCATTTTAGAGCTTAAAGGATCAGTTGAAGTGTTGGCAGTTGCAAAGACCCACAGTTAGCGGGAAAGAAGGAAAACAGTGTGTATCAGCAGGGTTCAGTTGCAGGAAACAGAAACCACTCTAGCTATTTTAAGCAGGAAGGCATTGAGCAGAGAGAAACAGGTGTTTCTAGCATTGTGTGGAAGGCTGGAGGAGCCGACTTTAGGGCTGCTTCCATGTCTGCCCTGACCGTGAAGGTTGGCGATCAGGAGGCTGTCACTGGAAGTAGTGACTGAAAACACACAGTTGTCCTTGAAATATAAGAATCAGAAAGTCCCTATCACCCCCATTCTATCTTCTGGCTTCCATTAAATTAGTGACCGAAAGCCCCAGTGTCTCCACAATCATGTTTGCCAGGGGTTAGAGCCAAATCAGCGGGAAGGTGGATTTTGCTGCCATTCTGACTTCCAGTCTCGTGCAAATGCATGTAATCAGTTGAACCTAATTCACAGTTAGAAGCCCCAGCTACAAAAAAAGACTAGGAAACATGGTTCTAGATTTCCAACATCTGCATTAGAGAAAGACACACTAGAGGGAATAGGGAGTGGGTACTCAGTGACTCCTCAAGACATCCATGAACCTCGAAGAAGCCACTCTTTGCCAAGAACACCAAAAGAAGTAGGAGGGTTCTAGAGGGGAGGGGGGTGGGGGGATGGGTTAGCCTGGTGATGGGCATTAAAGACGGCACGTTCTGCGTGGAGCACTGGGTGTTATGCACAAACAATGAATCATGGAACACTACATCAAAAACTAATGATGTAATGTATGGTGATTAACATAACAATAAAAAATTAAAAAAAAAAAAAAGAAGTAGGAAATCCCGGGTAAGGCTGTCCAGGCAATGGAAACTTCATCCTGTGCATCCAGTGTATATGAGAAGGCAATATTGTAGAGTGGGAGATTAGGTTTTTGAAATCAGAAAAACCTAGGTTCAGTTCTCACTTGTTGATGACTTTGGGCAATCCCTTAATATCTATAAGAAGTGGCTTCTTTGTATATAAAATGGGGTATTAGCACCTTATTTGGAAGGATATTGTAAGCATTAAATAAGATAATGCCATAAAAATATGGGGCATATTGTAGGCATTCAATTTTATCAACCATACAACTTGTATATAAAATAGCTAATATCCATACTTTGGAATGCTGATTCCAAATTACGCATCCTCTCCCACACTTAGATGAATTCAAGGATTTGCCACTGAGGACCCCAGAGCTCAAACATGTGACCCCAGTTTCTACATAGCTAAAATTAGTGGCACTCGTTTTCTGCTTTTGTTTTTTAAAATCCTGGACCATCCTTTATGAGGACAAGCTAATTCTATTATTGGGATGAGTGGCTTAGAAGGAGCTAAGCTACCATTTCTGGTAGAAGTTGAAAGGGTCAGAACCTGCTGGTAGTTACTTTTAATTTTAACAACATGAACGCAACCAAATTTTTTAAATGCCTTATAAAACCACCAAGTGGAATTAAATAAACTTTTGATTATTGAGGTGGTTCTGATTTGCTTCCTTCTTGGTCAGCAGTATAATACCATCCATCATGGACCAGTTTGCACTGTATTTCCCACAAAGGTCTTGTGATGCATGATATTTGACTCAGCAATTTCAAAACTAGGTGTATTTCAACATACTTATAAAACAGACTAATAAACAATTAGGCTTTTGTGCTTTCTTGATATATTCCTACCCTATCCTAGAATGTTATCCGACCTCGTGGATGGGACAAGGGACCTTATATGGCAGATGCTTTGTCAGAGCCCAAACATATACCGGGTGTGAGGGCAGGAGTACTCCCTTCCAGGGCCTCTATTTGCCTAAATTGATTAACACTGGGGCTGAGAAGGCTCTGGAAAAACAGCTAGAAGAGTGTGTCAGAGCCTAGATCCTGGAATGTGACCAGCTGGAGCCAAAAAGACTCTGAAAGTGATGGGGTGAACAGGTGAGCTGTTCTCAGTGGTGTCATGACTGTTGCTTGAGCCCGTAAAGACACCTGGCCACCCTTGAGCAGCGTGTGTCCCCTGAGGAGAGAATGGCTGAAGGTGTGGAAAGCTACCACCTGAGGGCCCACCCCTCTCCTTATTTCCTTAGCTAGTGGTCTGAGGAGCCGTGGCCTGAGCCTGAGTGGCAGATCAAGTAGAATGACAAGAATTACCCTGGAAAGGGCAGAAGCAGGTGGCCAGGAGAAGCTCCCAGACATTCTGGAGTAGGATCACATCAGTGGAGCATGTAGCAGCCATAGTCAAGGAATGAGAATTTGGCTAAAAGTAGCAAGACTGTGGGGCTGGCAGCCGGCCCAGAGAAGCAGCAGCTCCCAGGCTAGAGATGGCAGAAGTGTACTTAGTAGATCGGTACACAAAGCAGAGAACCTAAGATACTAGAGCTGGAGGGACCTCAAAAAAATGGGTGGTAGTGGTGGCAGGGGGTTATGCTTCTGAAAGCCTTAGGTTGCAGAGGTTGAACTTTCAAGTTTAGGATAGCTAGTCTATGTGTCATATGGTGTCCTTTGTACACAGGTCGGGAAACATTGGGACATTCAGATTATAAATGAATAATAAAAAGTCTTTTTCACTGTAGTGTGACCATGATGATGTAAAAGTGTATTTCTTTCATTTCTTCAAGATCCCAAGATTTCCCCTCTTGTCTTTTTCTTCCCTTCCAGAACTGCAAGGAGCACCACTACTTCTCTATAGGTGTGATTCTCCCTCCAGAAGCAATGCTTCTTAGTGCTACCTTCACTCACACTGAAGACCCTACAGGGAATCAACACCACACACACGCACACACACAGGCTCTCTTAGGGCACTCTCTTGAAGGATGAGCTGCTGCCAGCAAGAGATAAATGGGGAAACTTCAAGAAAAGCATTGATCATGAGAATTTAACGTATGTAACTGCGTAGCGAAGACCAAAACAAGGGTGGGGACATGATCAAATAACAGTACGTAAACAGGATGTGTTCTGGCCAAGAGGGAAGAATGGTAGAAGAAGGAAGAGAGAAGGGACAATTGTCGCATTCATTATTCATTCTCTTGGATTATTCATTATATCAGTGATATTGATAGATCCTGGGTATAAGTGCTATCATACCACTTAAAGTGGACAGAACAGACAGTAAAAAGTTAAGAAAAAGAGAGAACAAAAGTATTACAAAAGGCATAAGTCTAGAAGTATCCAAACATTCCTGCATCAAAACAACTATGGCAAAATATCCTGATCCAATACTATGGCTGCTACGACTGAATGTGTCTCTCCAGAATTCATATGTTGAAGCCTCTTCCCCCAGTAGGATGGTATTAGCAAGTGGGGCCTTGGGGGGTGATTAGGTCATTAGGGTAGAGCCCTCATGAATACTATTCATGCCCTTATAAAAGAGGCTCCAGAGAGCTCCCTCCTGCCTGCTATCACATGAGGACATGGCAAAACCCAGCCATCTGGTGCTTTTATCTTGGACTTCCTGCCTCCAGAACTGTGAGAAATAAACTTCTGTTGTTTATAAGCCCCACCATCTATGGTATTCCTGGTACAGCAGCCTGAATGGACTAAGACAATGGCTCTGGAAATTACTCAGTTCAGTGATTTGGAGCAGGGGATGAGGAAATGTTCACACACCAGAATCTAAGGAGGGGAAAGTGTGGGTCTAGAAAGAAAATAGTGCTTTGTCTCATTGCTTTGATTTGGTTTTAGTTACAAGATTTCATCTATTTTGAATTTTATAAACATTTCAATAGTGTATGAGATTGTGTGTTGATAAAAAGAGAAAATGGGTTCAAAGGGGTGAAAAAGCCCTAATCTAAGGGAGTTTCCATATTTGGAGGAGAAGTGCAGCCACCTGAAATCAAATCTTATCATACCTTAAATTCAACAGGAGCACAACAAAACCACCTGTGGTTCATGACTTCAGCATTAGAAGAGAGAGGATACCTCAAACTTCCAATTACCAGTAAGTAGAGAAATGAACACCATATCCCAAGAGAGTTCCTATCACTTGTCACTGTGAGCTGGGTACAGAGTGTAGGAGAGAGAAGACTTAAAATCTCTGGGGAAAAGAGTAAAGAGACACAGAAAGGAACTAAGAAGAAAACTTAGGACCTTGCAGAAATGACATATAAATATTATATGATGTCTCTGCTCCCCTTACTGTCCACTAAAGACATTTTGCTTCACTGCACTGACAGCTGAGGGCTGAAAATATTCTTCAATTAGGAACTCTGTTACAAAATGCCCGGGGAAATTGAAGAAAAATCAACCTAACTCCATAAAGAGTTGCTATTAGAATAACACAGAAAATGAGAATCACAACAGTTGAAGTGATAAAAATTCTCCACCCCAAACCAATCACAAAGCAGAAGAAAACTGGACAGCAACACTCCAAATTGAAGTAATTATTTTCAAACAACTGGAGATATTTAGGAAAATCAAAGTTTAAAAAGTAAGGCCATAAGTGGGCACAAAATAGGAAGAAATGCAATAAGAGTTGATTGACTTAGGGAAATAAATTGAAGAAAAATACAAAAACTTTTTGAAAATGAAGAACAAATACGAAGTGCTCAAAAGAAAATAGATTTGGATGTTGTAGGATTTCAACATTGGAGGAGGGCAGATAGATAATCAAGGGAATGAAAATAAAATTAAGAAAGGTGTAACCGGGGTTGAAGACAATGTGATTACAATGGAAGACAGGCAAATAAGGTCCAACATACATAGAGTAGCAGCTCCTGAAGAAGAAAAACAAAGCAATGAAACAACTATAATTCAAGAAAACTCTCCCGAAATAAGAAAAAATGTAAATCAATATTTGAAAAGGCTCACTACATATATAGGAAAATTTATCTAAAAAGAGAAATTTTGAGACATTTTCTAGTAAGCTATGAGATTTTAAAGACACACACACACACACACACACACACACGCATGCATGCATGTGTGCGCACACACACACACATAATCCTCAGTGCCTGTATTAATAATAGCGTGCCTCAAACTGGTGGCTTAAAACAACATAAATTTATTTTTTTATAGTGTTGGAGTCCAAAAGTTCAAAATCAAGGTGTCTGTATGGCCATGTTCCCTCTGAAGTCTCTAAGAGAGAATCCGCTATGCTTTTCTCAGCCTCTAGTGATTCCAGATGTTTCTTGGCTTGTGGTCACATCACTCCAGTCTCTCTTCTGTCTTCATGTGGCCCTCCTCTTTATCCCTGTGCATTTCTTCTCCTGCCTCTCCAATTTACATCCCTGTCCTTTTCTCTTATAAGAACACTTGGCATTAAACTTAGGGACCATCTGGGTAATCCAGGATGATCTAATATCAAAATTCTTAATTACATCTGCAAAGACCCTTTTTCCAAATAAGGTAACATTTACAGGTTCGAGGGACTTGGATAGATGTATCTTTTTAGAGTCACTATTCAATCCACTCCAAGGCCTCCTAAAAAAAACGGCCAAATTACCTATAAGGGTAAGAATATTAAAGTGACATCGGACTTCTCATGAACAACTTATAAAGCCAGTCAATAAAGGGCAGCATGCTTAAGAGGCTCAAGAATGAAGAGTGTGAGCCAAAGATTTTCTATCCAGCCAAGCTGTCCTTCAAATACCAAGGTTGAAGGAAATAGTTTTAACATGCAGTAACCCGGGGAATACTGTACGCAGGCGCTGTAGGGCTCTTCTAGAGGATGAGCTTTATCCAACCAAGAGAAAACTGGAAAACTTTCGCCAAAGGACTAGTGGTAAAAATGTATTTTACGATGTAATTTTATCATACTATTATATTATATTAGTATTAGTTAACTATTATATTATCTATGTTGGAATATATTTAATTGCATAGCTTAGACTAAAACAAGGGTGAGGATATGGATTGAAGAGCAGTATCTGGGGCGCCTGGGTGGCTCAGATGGTTAAGCGTCTACCTTTGGCTCAGGTCATGATCCCAGGGTCCTGGGATC
Organism: Zalophus californianus; assembly: GCF_009762305.2. NCBI lineage: Eukaryota > Metazoa > Chordata > Mammalia > Carnivora > Otariidae > Zalophus > Zalophus californianus. The sequence continues at coordinate 187,790,057 of NC_045596.1, forward strand.
AAGTCCCGCATCAGGCTCCCTGCTCGGTGGGGAGCCTGCCTCTCCCTCTGCCTCTCTCTCTCTCTCTCTCTCTGACTTTCATGAATAAATAAATAAAAAAAAGAGCAGTATCTCTATATTTTGTGTTTTGGAAAAGTAAAAATAAAGCAACCAAAAAAAGAGAGGGAAGGGTGAGAAATAGGAAGGTAGAATAGTAAAATTGAAAGTTGTATAGTTAATAAGTGAAGAAAGATACAGAGACATACCAGATGTCAAAGTCTCAGTATGAAAACAAAGAAAAGGAGATTAAGGACACCATAAATGGAACAAATAGAAAGATAGCCACTGGAACAAACATACAAGCATTCTGAAATGGTAAAAAGAATGAAAAATAAATAAATAGCAGAGAAAATATGCCCAATTCAGAAGGAAACACAGTAAACATAACACATGCCTAACTATAACATAATGTGATAGCCTTGAGACTAAACAAATAAGTCATAATCAGGTGATGGAATGGACTTTGCTGGTTTCTTCTCTTTTCTTGCTATAGGGAAAAAGGAGCCAGTTCTCAAATTAGCTCACAAGGCAAAAGCGGATCCCATATTACATTTAAGAGACACACCCCAAACACAGTGGTTCAAAAGACCCAAAATAAAGAAATGACCAAAAATATACCAGAAAAATAAAAACAGTAAGAAGACAGGGTAGTGACTCATACCAGTTAAAGTGAATTCAGGCCAAAAAGCTTGGAGACAAAAAATACACTTAAAGCTGATCACCACAAGTTGCAATGAAAAGAAATTATAAACATCTATACACAAAATAATACAGCAACCACCAACATAAAGCAGAAATTGCGTGAGATGAGAATAGAAGATAGAAAATAGAGATTTTAACACGACACACTCAGCAGGACAGGTCTAACGGAACGGAAATAAAGATATAAATGTTTTGAACAACTTAATAAGGTAGAACTTGCTTATATATTTAATACTGTGCCCTCATAATAGAGATTCTATCTTCTTTTCAATTGTAATGAGCATGGATCGTTTTGAAAACTTGATCACATACTCATATTTACAGTCACGTTCAATGAACCCGGGTAAGTTCGGTAGACCTCTGCTCTTATTTTATTTATTTATTTTTATTTTTTTAAGATTTTATTTATTTACTTGAGAGAGAGAGAATGAGAGACAGAGAGCATGAGAAGGAAGAGGGTCAGAGGGAGAAGCAGACTCCCTGCCGAGCAGGGAGCCCGATGCGGGACTCGATCGCGGGACTCGATCGCGGGACTCGATCGCGGGACTCGATCCCGGGACTCGATCCCGGGACTCCGGGATCATGACCTGAGCCGAAGGCAGTCGCTTAACCGACTGAGCCACCCAGGCGCCCCCTCTGCTTTTATTGTGTGAGATGCATGGGCAGTGAAAACAGTTCTTATTTTAACATGTATCCCTGACGCTTTCCCGACACAGCACAACGAATACCTCCTTTTGAAGGATAGTATGTGGGATGCTTAAAATATAAAATGCTTTCAGACACGTGGGTCTAGGGATTGATGACCTCTCCAAGTCTCCAGACCCTCCGAAGAGTTGTCGCTCGGGCAGGCCACTTGGTAGGCCGGCCAGTTGTGCTGTGTGGTCTGCACTGTGGCCTATGAGATGTACAGCATCATCACATTGCCGTTCGGCAAGGTCAGTGGCAAACTCAGAAAACTACAGGCTAGTGGTACACGTAACATGGGCAGGAAACAAAAGCTGAGCGTGGCTCCCACTGCCCATAGACAAAGTATCCTGAACGCTCTTGCTGTGTGGTTTTGTCATGTATCGTATGGTCTGAATCCACAACTATGTATTCAGATATTTAGTAATGCCTTTTTTTCTTTTATAATAAACAATTTGGGGCGCAATATGTGTTTTACAAAGTACATGCTTAATGAAAAAAAATTACTATCTTTCTGATTCTCAAGAAATTTATGGTGAAATGTGAAATGTAATTTATACCAAATTTTTGTTGACATTTACCATCCAGCCAGGGACTGATCACAAGAAAGCCTGTGGATGAAATCTGCTCAAGAACGATCAGCATCGATGTCAAAAGTTAGTAGTCATTTTGAGAAGATTGTGCTTGAAGATGGCAATCTAACTCAAGTAGATACAAAAGATGCCTTTATATATATCACTATGACACAGTGCTGACTTTTTATTTAGATCAAAGTTCTGTTCCCCTAAATGAATTTTTTCATTTTCAACAGTGGTGCCCCTGGGAAGGGCCGTCGGTTCTGGGGAGATGGCACTGCTGCTCGGCTTCGGCTGGCTGTGTCAGTTGCCAGAAAATTCCACGACCTCCAAGTGTGCCATGCAGAGACAGTCGGTAATGGAAAAGGAGTCCTTTACTCATAAAAGAAATCAACCCGAATAAAGAAGGTAGATCTGAAAGCTTGCACTGAACGTGGAGGATTTCATAGCCAAAAATGAGAGGAAAGGGTTTCTAGCCACCCCGGAAGAGACGTTGTGCTTTCCTGTCCAGCAACCAAGTGCTGCTAAGGCGGGAAGAGCAGAGGCCTGTGGTCCTGTTTGTTTTCCTTCCGTCTGTGGGTTGACGGGGCTGTGTGCACCAGCAGGGGTGTGTGGCTGCAGGGGACAGACGCAGGGCACTCATTCCTACCCTGGGGCTGGTCTCGGGGAGAGGCACTGAGCCCCCCACAAAGTGACTCTTTCTTCCAGATACCTGCATCTTGGCCTGGTTTGGCTTTGCCCGCCCATGTAGATTCTTGTCACATATTCCCAGACTGGGGCGGGGGGGTGGAGAGGGAGGGGGGCTTACTCGTCCTTCTAAAAGCTGGGAATTTTTCCAGAGGCAGCAAGGCAAAGCTCTTACTGCTAAAACAGGAAGGGAGGGGTTTTGCTGTATGAGAGCTTGTAGCCGTGATTAAAACGTTCTTGCTTTATGATTTTATTCAAAAAGAAAGAAACAAAATACACCCCAAATTTGTTCATGTGTTCACGTGTAACCATACACGTGAACACATGAAACTGCGGGCTACTTTTCTAGGATTAATTCCTAATTCCTGTTATCAGAGGTGAGTTGGTGTTTCACAACAGCTAAGTCAAGTGAGGTTCAAGGTCCCAGAAAAGGAAGCCTCCATGTTTCAGCAGAGCCATGAAAATACATATATGCCCACGAGCCTTCAGGAAACTAAGTCCAATCTGAAAGGAATTAGTCTCGTATTTCTGGCAGGAAGTTTAAAATAAGCGTTAACTATTGTCTTCTTCTTCCTTTTTAGGTTGGTTTTCCCTCCAAACAGTGATTTGAGTTGGGATTACAGTAAGTGTAGAGGTAGACATAACTTTTTAGCTGGTGGATACGGCTCCAGCTCTGCGGGCTAAAGATAATTCTCAAGGCCTTGTGAGTTATTTTTATTTTTTTTTTTTTTAAGATTTTATTTATTTATTTGACAGACAGAGCAAGAGCAAAAGCAGGGGAGCAGCAGTGGGAGAGGGAGAAGCAGACTCCCCGCCGAGCAGGGAGCCTGATGCAGGGCTCGATCCCAGGACCCCGGGATCATGACCCGAGCCGAAGGCAGACGCTTAACCTACTGAGCCACCCAGGCGCCCCTGGCCTTGTGAGTTTTGAGAGCTGCCTTATTTCTTCTAGTTTGAGACTCACTTTATTTTTTTTATATGTTAACATTTATGGAATTGGGATCTGTAATGCATGCTCTGTCAAAAAATTTGCCAGTTGCTGGGCAGAAGAGTGAGGTGCCCATGTGATTGGCATTACCAATGGCCACACAGACCGATCCAGCATACAAGTACCTCTTCGCTTTGCCACTTCTGTTTCTTTATTTGGCGGCACCACACACTCTTAACTTAGATTTGTGTCCCTAACGGTCACTGGAAATGTCTTCACAAAGAGTACACTGCTTTACTGAATTGAAACAAACACATGTCATGTGTGCGTAAGATTGCCGAGCACACGCCAAGCATTACAAGTCGCCCCAACACACAGAGCGGGTTAAAAAGTTTTCAGAGCTAGGGGAAATTGTTATGACCACTTCATGCAGCATTTAAAAAAAAAAAACAAAATCAAACAAACAAACAAAAAAACCGTTGTTATTCCACAAACCCAAAATCTATAGAAAATTTCTAGTGACTTTCAATAGAAGCTGTTTAATGTTTATCCTTGAAAAAGGACAAAACAAAATTATAAGTTTAACCAAAGAGGAAATGCCAATAAACCCCTAGGATTCTCCTTGATGACTTCAAATCACATGGTCAATCTCAAGTGTGTTAATAAGGCCAGGCTCTCAAGTGTGGCTGAAAAGCAGCAAGTCCCCACAAGGTTATAAAAAACTGTGGGGGTCCAAAATGATCTGGAAGAATATGTAGTCTCTGATTCTGAAATAAGCCAGAGTGAAGCTTTGGTAATTGTGAAAGGTGGAGGGTCTGTGTCTAGAACCAGTTTTTTTGCATGTGGACATCCATTGTTCCAGCAGTACTGGTTGAAAAGACTGTGTCTTTTCTCCATTGTATCACTTTGCTCCTTTGTCAGAGATCAGTTGACTGTATTAACGAGGGTCTGTTTCTGGGTTCTCTGTTCTCTTCCACTGATCTGCTTGTTCTTTTCACCAATACCACACCCTTCTTCATCACTATAGTTTTAGTGTAAGACTTGAAATGAGGTAGGGTCAGCCCTCCAATTTTGTTCTTCTCCTTCAACACTGTGTTGGCTATTCTGGATCTTTTGCCTCTCCATATAAACTCTAGAATCAGCTTATCGGTATCCATTTGCTGGGATGTTAGTGGGATTGCCTTGAACTTGTAGATCAATTTAGGAAGAACTGGCATCTTTTTTTTCTTCTTGGAAGAATTGGCATCTTGAAAATATTGAGTCTTTCTATCCATGAACATAAAACATCCCCCCGTTTGTTATTTATTTAGTTCTTCTCTGATACTGCTCATCAGAGTTTTACGGTTTTCCTCATAAAGATCTGGTACATATTTTGTTAGATTTGTACCTAAGTATTTCATATTGGGGAGTGCTAATGTAAGTAGTATTATATTTTTAATTTCAAATTCCACTGTTCATTGATGGTTTATAGGAAAACAATAGCAGCATGTAATTGCATACATAAGCAAATGCTAAAGAATTTAAGAGAATATACCATAAACTTAGCCCCCCACTTTCTTCCTGTCTTTTTCCCTCCCCCCTTTTTTCCTAAATTCTCTTCTTCTTCTTCTTTCCTTTCTTTTTCCCACTGAAAGGCTTCTATTCAGTGATAGAGCATCTTACTATCAATAGCATCTCAGAATTGGGGAAATAGCATCTCAGGTTGCTTGAGTGGAGGTTTATGGGATGAAGAACTGGGGATGACTTCAAACAAGTGAGATTACTGGGTCTCTTTAGAGAAGATGCTGAAGAAATAGAATCACCATAGCAGAGTCGAGTGCAGATAAACATAAGCAAAGGCCAGGATCCTCCAACCTATTTGGAGTGGATGTCGAGAAAGGGTGAGTCTTAGTTTTGTAAGCATGGCACGTGGGTCAGATGGGCAGATCAGCAAGCAGCATTCTCAAAAGAAGAGAAGGCACTGACATGTGAGCACTTAAAGATCAGGTGTACAACCTCCCTCAGGGCCTTTGCACCTACTGTCCCCTTTGCCCAGACCATTCTTCCCCTAGATGGCCTCATGGCTTTCTTTCTCATCTCCTACAAGTTTTTGCTTAAATTTCAATTGCTCATTGAGGTTTTCTTTGAACACCATATTAACAACAACAAATTTCTACTCCCCACATTCCATAATCTCCTTCCCTGCATTTTCTTCCATAGCATGGCAAAGGACAGAGAAAGAAATGGTGAAAGGACCGGAGTTGCTTCTTGCCTTATTTTCAACAGGGATGATTAAGCCTCTTATTTTTAATTTGCATTTGCCCTCAAAGGCCCCAGCATCTAGAACAATGCATATGGTAGGTATTCACTACATATTGGTGGGATGAATCAATGAATGATGGATCCTGGTGTGACTGTTCATCTATGATTTCAAACCCCAGTTACAAATTGTGTTCCATGTAAACATAGTTCCAAGGGATGTGAATAGGCATCTTTTTCACTTGTTTGACATTCATTCTGTGTCATTTTTTCCTTTATCTTCCTTTAAAAGAAGTGATTGTGACACAACTTATAGGCAATAAAATTTACCTTTTAAATGCATCCAGTTCTACGAATTTTGACAAATGCACAATTGTGCAGCCACCCCCTCAATCATGATGTAAAATGTTGAGTTTCCCAAAACTTTCCTCCACTCCCCGAACTTGCCCCTTGTCCCTTCCTAGTCACCCTTTACCTTACTCCCAGTCTTTGGCAGCCAGGTGTCAGCTTTCTACTCTTACAAGTTTTGCCTATTCCAGGATCATACAATATGTAGCCTTTTGAGTCTGGCTTCTTTCCCTGCATACAATGTACTTGACATTCAACCATATGGTTGCACGTGTCAGTAGCTGATTCTTTTTTGTTGTGGAGCAGTATTCCTTGTAGGAATGTATCAGTTTGTTCATCCATTCATTCCTTAAATGTGTAGGGGAAGAAAAACACTTCTTCCTCTACCTCCTAGGTTCAGTAGCTGGAAGCCTGCAAATTGAACTGACAAAAAGACAAATTAAGAGGGGAAAAAAAGGTTTATTTCATATGCATAAGGAGGGTCTCATGGAAATCAAAACCTTAAAGAGGCAATCAGACCTGAAAGCTTATATACCATTTTAGCCAAAGGGCAATAAATTTGTAGAGATGTAACAAGACAAAAGAAAAGGGTTTGAGCTTCTAGGGATGGTAAATTGTGGGACGGTAAATATATGGGGACACTAATGGAAGATAAGGATTATTTGGTACAGCTTGCTTGTGTAGGTCCATCATGGCGCTGACCTTCTGTCTTCTTTGTGGCCGTAAAATGAGAGATTTATGGCAGTCCTCATTTCTTAGACATTTCTGTTCTTAATCAGATAGGGGCAGCTCTGGGAAGGCTTCTTTCTTCTGTTCATTCTCAGTTGCCTCCAGCTCAAAATAATCCTTATACCAAAGTGGAGTATTTTGGGGTAGTATATTCTGGTCCCCTTCAGAGGACATTTGGGTTGTTACCAGTAGTAGGTGATGATGAATAAGATGTTTTAAGCATTTGTGTCCTAGTTTCATGTGGGTATAAGTTTTCATTTCATGGGGTGAATGTCTAGAAGTGAGATTGCTGGGTGTATGGTGGGCATAGATGACAGACTGAACGTGAGGACAAAGAGAAGGTGACCATCTGCAAGCCAGGAAGAAAGTTCTCGCCACAAACCAACCATGCTGGCACCTTGATCTTGGACTTGCAGCCTCCAGAACCGTGAGAAAATAAATTTCTGTTGGCTAAGCCACCCAGTGTATGGTATTTTGCTATGGCAGCCCTGAGCCAAGATAGTATGTATTTGACTTTATTTTTAAAAACTGCCCAACTGTTTCCCAAAGTTGTGGTGCCATTTTGCACTCTGACCAGCAGTAGTACAAGAGTTCCATCTGCTCTGCATCCTCACTAATACTTAGTATTGCTGGTTTTTTTTTTTTTAAATTAAGTCTAGTAACTTTTTTTTTTTTTAAAGATTTTATTTATTTGACAGAGAGAGACACAGCGAGAGAGGGAACACAAGTAAGGGGGAGAGGGAGAGGGAGAAGCAGGCTTCCCACGGAGCAGGGAGCCCAGTATGGAGCTCAATCCAAGGACTCTGGGATCATGATTAATATCATTCTACTAGGGTGTTATGTTTTAAATTTTCACTTCCCCAACTACTAATGATGTTGCACATCTTTTCATGTTTAACAGGGCTTTAAACCAAGTTAAACAGATTTCAGGACTACGTTAATGCACAGTGTGAATCACCTAATGCGAAGACAGCTGGGACTGTGATTTTTACTTGACCATGGAACTCTTTTCTTATGTTCAAGATACAAGGCTAGTATTCCAGTGAGAATATTTTGGCAAATGCTGGCCTGTATATGTGGTCAAGTACATACTTTCCTGTAAAGCATTTAATCTACTTGCAGCCAATTCATTCAATCTTACTTGCCTTTGTTTCCTATTCCTAACAGAAACATTTTTGAGGTATCAGTTATGCTACCTCCAAAACCTTTGCTCATGCCATTCCACCTGCTTGAAATGCCTTTCCCCTTCCCCCTTCCCTTCTTCTCCCTTAACTCACCCAGCTTTGCCTATCTGGCTCATGCCCACAGGGAGGTGTTCCAGCCTACAGTGATCTTCCTCAGACCTCCCCAATGACTGGGCCACTCATGGGGACTCTTGATCACATCCTGCCTTTCTTGTTTCTATATTTTCCCAAAGTTGCTCTGCTCTACTTTTGTAACTGGATAGTTAGTGAAAGGCCCTGATATCCTAGATTTTTTTAAAAGTCCCCTGATGCATTGAGTTGTGTACATAGTTCCTGCTTAAAAACCCCTGTTGAATTCAGCTGAAGTAAATTAATAGGCATTTACATCAGTTCACTTAAATGTTAACTCTCCATTTATCCAGCCACCAAGAACAAATGTCAAAAACAGAAGTTTGTTCACAGTTCCTGACTGAATGGGGAGAAGACATTTAATGGAAATATGAAGCTCATGCGTGGGTCTCCTGGAACTTGTAGATGAAACTAGGAGTTTGTGGCCAAGCCTACCAACCCATATCCCCCAACTGTGTCTTCTCCTTTGGTATATTGGTCATGAAATCAAGGAGTTGGAGGAGAGCACCCAGTCCACTCTTGTCTTTAAGTTGGATTGCATCCATCACTAGAAGAAACAGTGGACCGTGTGGCATTCAGGTTTCTGTGCGCTCTCTCCTCTCATTGGTTTTCTTACCTAGCTCAGCGAACCATCCACACCCAGCTCGTTAGTCAAAGCACTGGCTAGCCCGGGCAGATGGTGCATCAAGAGTGCTCAGTACTCAGGTGTCCCAGGATGACTGTCAAGAGTGGTACAGCTGGGGGTGCCTGGGGGGCTCAGTCGGTAAGCGTCTGCCTTCGGCTCAGGTCACGATCCCGGAGTCTTGGGATCGAGCCCCGCATCGGGCTCCCCGCTCTGCAGGAAGCCTGCTTCTCCCTCTCCCACTCCCCCTGCTGGTGTTCCCTCTCTCGCTGTGTCTCTCTCTGTCCAATAAATAAATAAAATCTTAAAAAAAAAAAAAAGAGGTACAGCTGTTCTCCCACATCTCCCACATCCTTTTCCAAGCACTCTAGCCCTGTAGCAATGTCAGACCGGGTGGCCCAAACTTGCGTGCAGCCAGAAATCAGTCAGTGGGAACATGATGTGCCCAGTTCTGCAGAGATCACACCCTGTAGCTTTCTATCCTTTGTCCTTTCAACAAACATAGATTGAGCATCTACTGTATATCAGGCACTGAGGAGTTCTTGGGGGATACAGGTATGAATGGAACATGAGCCCTGACCCAAGGAACTTAGTCTTGATGGGAGACAGGTATATAAATAAAAGCCTCGAATGCACCACAAGTGGAAGCCATGATTCCTAGGTTGTGCCACCGATGGTGATGGGAATTGGGATATGAGATCCAACTAGTAGTCACAAATGTGTATTGCTCTGACTCTCACTTACACAAGTCTAGGAGTTTCTGGGGTCTTCCATAAGGTTATGAAGATGCCTTGGCTGCCACAGTATAGCACAGGTCTTTCTCTGTCTGCCCATGCTCACTGTGGTCAGCTCAGCTCTCCTGGTTCCTGTGGCACACAGATATGAATGCCCACCCAAGGCACCCTGCACTCCAGATACTGGCTGAAGGCACTATATATATGTCCCCTCCCAGTTCCGTGACAGGAGACATGCCACCTGCTCTGGCCCACTGCCCAAGCCCCATGATCATTCTCTACTCGAACCTGTTTCACAGGTCACTTCACTTGGTCCTGAGTCCACTTCACGACGACTTGTACTCTGTTGACTATACTCCAGAGTTGTACTTTTTAAAGTGTAACTCAAACTACAGTGGCCAAATTTGGGCTGCCCTAGGGCATACAACACCTCTCTGAAAATTGGAAACATCACCCACTTCCTCCAGATGGACACAGCCCTGTGCAAGTGTGCATGCTTGGTAAGTGGAGGACAGGCTGGGTTTCAGCCCTAACTCACCCCCGTGGCTGGTTGTCCTCGGCAGGGCACAAAGTAGCCAAGTGACAATCCTAATGACATGGCCCCTGGCTATATTATTGCAACACATGGGTTGTCTTCACAGTTATTCGCTGGCCATTCATGGCTGTTTCCCAAAGTTTTGTCTGACTTGAACTCAAGGGTAGGTCTCTCGGGGCCTTCCATCTTGACCTTCTGGTCACACTGCAATCGACCCTCCCAAGGATCACGTCTCTACTGGGCACACCTGGCCTTTTCCAGAGATTGCTCCTGCTACCAGCCTGAGGGAGGGGATACCACTCTGTTCTGTACTCTGTCTACCAACTGCATGGGCCTGGTTCATTAATTCTTCATGGCATGGCTGAGACAAAACGATAACATTTAACAAGGTTTTATTCCAGGGTAACAAGGTTTTATTCCAGGGGCGCCTGGGTGGCTCAGTCTGTTAAGCGTCTGACTCTTGATTTCGGCTCAGGTCATGATCTCAGGGTCGTGGGATTGAGCCCTGCGTCGAGCCTCATGTCGGGCTCCACATTGGGCATGGAGCCTGCTAAGGATTCTCTCCCTCCCTCTCTTAAAAATAAAACAAACAAACAAAAACCCAGGTTTTACATGAGATTCAAAGATATAGGAAGGAACATAAGACAACACACAGAGCTGTAGAGATAGATAGATAGATGACAGACAGAGATATAGATAGAGAAAATGATATAGATACAGATATGGATCTCCCAGGAATGAATTTACAAATATTGCGCAAACTAGTATCTGCCCTGGGGTTTCTTACCAGACCACTATCCTGCTGTTTTCATGGCTTACTTGCATGTGACAAGGGACAGCTCATCTCCACTGCCGGAAATACCCGGGGCACTTCCATCCTCAGACTCAGCACCCAACTAACTGCACCATGGCTTCAGAGACGAGGAAGTTGTATCCCTTCATCTCAACCCTGGGCCCTTATTTCCTGCCCCAGAATTTATCTTTTGCCAGGATGATTGCCAGTTGGAATTTACACCCTTTAGGGGAGCCACAGCCCCATGTGCAAGAGGGTGGCATGGCTACAACAAGATAACCACACAAAGAAGTGACATCAATATATTTTTCAAAGTTTGGTCTCAAAAAGTCTAAGGATACAGATTCACCCAGGGCTTTACTTACAGAGATTTCCGTGAAACCAGGCTTTAAATTGCTGATGTGCTGCCTCTATCGTCTCTCTTGACAGACCCCAAGAAAACTGAGCTACAGGAGAGTCACTGTGCCGATCTTCAGACAGAGATAATGTAGCCCCGTGGGTTCTGAATGGGCAATGACGCGCAAAGTTTTGGAGCTCAAAAAAAGTGACTTTTGGCTCACTGGAATTATGTATTACGTCATATAGTGGACGGATGGTAGATTTTGAGGGACTCTGGCAGGTGAACAACGTGGGTTAAGAAAGGGCTATGTGTGTAAAACAAATAAGCAATCTCTGAATACATATAAAAATCCTTTCTTTTTTCTACTCTCAAGGATTCCTAAGAGGCTTCAGTACAATAGGAACTTCAAAGTGATGCCAAGGTCCTACGGTTTCTCAGATGAGTTGTACAATCGTGCTAGGAAACTTCAAGTCTATTATTCACAGAAGTGATAGACAGCCTGTCTTTGGAAGCAAAGACCTGGGTCTGACCCTGGACCCAGCTGCTTACTACCTCTATGGTCTTGGCGATAAAGGTAATTCTATCAGGACTCACAAAATGGAGGCCGCCCCAGTGGCCTGGCCACCCCACAGATTGAAACCTGAGTCAGTCACACTTAAGGGAAATGCATCACTGTCAAAGAAACCTACCGTACACCGGTCACAACCCTCCAACTCAGTGTTAGCTGAACTTTGCCTAGAAAATAGGAACTTTTCGCCTTAGAAGGAAGTCCCTGACCTCCTGGCCAATCATGCTGTTTCTGCTTTACTGTTTCTTATGCTCTAAACAATCTGCTCTTGCCCAAATTCCCTTGGGAAGAGTGTTTTACTGCTTGAGAAGCACTGTACTCCCCCAATCTGTGGATCATTTTCCTTTGAATAAAGGACATCAAACTCATTATTGTTTTATTTTTGTCATTTGATATTGGGACAACCATTTAGCCTCTCCAGATTCTAGTTTCCTTGCCTGTAGCATGGACATGAGAATTCTTTGGTCCACGAATTCACAGGGTATTGTCAACATTAAATAAGATACTATGTGTAGGACCTGACAAGTTGTAAATGCTAATGAATGGTTACATCTTATGAGCTCATTTGTACTGTAAGTTCCTAAATCTTCAGGTACAAATAAAATACGATGAAATAAATATGTATTTTTACATGTGAGCATTTTCATTTGACGCGATTGAAGCAATTCTTGGGGAGTTCGTGACCTTGATCTATTTATTTATTGTATATGAAGAGACATGTGGCAGGGGCCCTTCACGTAACTCCCTCCCACGGCTGTCCCCGTCAGTGGTTACGAGTCTTAAATGGGTGGCACTGGGGTTCACCGTGAAGTACCAAGATCATTCCATCACACCTTCTGAAGTTACTTTCACCAACAAAGGCTGGCTTTGGGATTTTCCCTATAAAAGCTAATTCTCATCTTCCTTAGAATTCTTAAATAGCTCAGCAGGTATTTGTGATCTGGTATAAACAAGGAAACCATTTGCTTCGGAAGAAATAAATTTCCTTTAAGTGCGTACACCTTCACAAAACCCAGCCATTGCTCTCAGCACTTTTTCCCAGCATTTTGGGGGCCCATCTACCTCGTCAAATGCTACACAAAAGACTTTTTTTTCTGGAAACAACTTCCAGCAAGGGATTAGCACCAGTTCTGAGATTCCATTTGTCTTGTTTACATTCCTTGTGCAATTTCAGAACACTGTGTTCCCTTTCTTGTAATTGCACAACAAAGGCCCTGCCACACAGCACTGGAGACTCGTCCCACTCAGCGCCAGGATTTCCTTCGGGCTGGTATTCTTTGCAGACGGCTCTGGGACCTCCAGGTGGGCTGGCTCAGGGAAGAGAACATGGGCTTCAGAGACAGTCCGATAAACCTGGGCTCAAGGTCTCTGGCTGCATTTCGTGATGAACTTGATTAATCTGACTCTGGGGCTTTTTTTTTTTTTTTTCTTCTGTAAAATGGAAACAGTAAAATTGCAGTCTTTGTGGGATCACTGTGAAGATGGACTAAGACAAGACGTGTAGATCCTTCAGCACAGTGCCGGACAATCTTAAGTACTCCAATAAATGAAGTCATTATTTTAATTACGGTGCTCAGGGACTGTGCAGCGTTCTTTTCTTCATTGTGATCTCCAACTCCTAAAGGCTCTGCCTTTGCTTAAAAGTCTCCCAACAAACACGCACAAATGTTCCACCAGAGGAGGTGCTAAGTGATAGGAGTCTTGGCTTTCGTAGCTGTTTTTTAGAATATTCCATGGCTTGGCCAAAAAGGCTGTCTTGGTCACTCTTTGAATCAGTGTTGCTCTCGTAACATCTCTAGAGACAGAGGGACACCCGACTGTTGATGGTGAAGAAGCGGGTATGTGAAGGGAAGAGACGTGGGCCCTGTTATGATGATGACAGGAACACAGTGACCTGAAACAGCTGCTGTGTCTCTCACCCTTTGCGTGGTTGAAGAGGAGAGGGTGTGGCCGCCGATCATAGGCTATTGAATCCATTGTCATCAAACTTCCTGTATGTGGGGGTTACTCTATCAGGATGAAGACCCCAGGCTGGCCCCGAGCAGTCTGAGAGGCCTTCTGTGGGTGAGTCTTACAAGGGAAGGATGAACGGGTGGGTGTTTGCCTTATGTGTGCTAAGCATTTGCTCTTGGCAGCTGGTGCTAAGCACCTCATGGTGTGTTCATGGTACTCATCACATAGCATGGTGGAAGGGGAGCTCATTTTAGAGTCACGCAGTTTTAGACTTGCATCTCAGCTCACTCACTCATTTACTTTGAACAACCTACTTAACCTTGCTGAGCCACCTCGTTTTAAAACAAAACCAGTAATGCCACTTTCCAGAGTAGTTGTTACTGGTATAGATAAAAAGCTTGTACTATACAGTGCCCAGTAAAATAAGATCACAATAAATGGTGCTTTGCATGGCCATTACTTAAAAATAATCTAGATCTATATAGAAGGAGGGTGATGGGTCCACAGAGCAGGCCAATTTATTATGCAAATGAGCAGGTTTTTACACGGGCCTGTTTGTCCTGGGCATTGTGTCATTAGTGGCTGCTTGCAGAAGAATGAGGGCAGCTAGAATTTATTACTAGGTGGGATCCTGGCTGGGGCCTAGTCCTAGTCCCAAGATAGCAAAGCTTTCTTGACGCTTGGTGCTGGCTTCCCAAAGTTGGCCTGTAGGCACCAAACATGCCAATGTGTCCATCTGTCATTGAGGGTGGAAGGAACACTCTCCTTTTTCATAAAGTCCTCACACATATGGGAGAACCCCTTGGGTGGATGAAACCTGGAAACCTGAAGGGCCATAGCACCTCTGTGCTATGAGTGCGAGCTGGGCCAACACAACCTCGCCCATTTGTGCCACGTTGTCACGGGAAGGAACATCTCCCAGCTTCATATCACTGCTCCAAACTAAATACAGTGCCGGCCAAGACAGCAAAGCATGGATCTCGTGGGATTGGGCTTGGTCTGATCATCTATGGCACTACCCCAGAGGCATGGGGACAGATAGCATCCATAGTGGAAATGAGATGGTTGGCAGAAGTGTTGGCTGTTCACCAAAGAACTGTGCTCCCTTCTGTGTTGCTGGGAACCGGATGTTCAGCCAGGGATAACATTGCCCAGGAACACTTACATCTTATTTGGGCCATGTGACGAGTTCTGGCCATTAGAATGTGGCCAAAAGGGATGTAACCACTTCCAGATTTGGCCTCTAGAAACTTGATTCTTTGTCTCCAAATCCTGTAGGTCGGTTGGATGTCCGTGTTGTGGGTAGCACTGTGGTCCATGCGCTGAGGACTCCCATGCATTTGCTCTTCCAGCTGGGGTCTCTACGGGACTGTGCAGAGTGGAGTCTTACGTCAATTGGACACCACATGAGGGGGAAATAAATTACATAAGTAAAATTTTATATTTTATATAAATTAATACTACAGTTTTGCCACTGAATTTTGGGGGTTTGTGTGTCATAGCAGTCAGCACCATCTTAACTAATTCAAGATGATTTATGGGTTGTTTTTTTTTTTTTTGTAAGATTTGTCTATTTGAGAGAGAGAGAGCATGTGGGCAGGTGCAGAAGGAGAGGGAGAGAGAGTCTTAAACAGACTCCGCACTAGGCATGGAGCCCGATGCAAGGCTCGATTTCACGACCCTGAGATTCAACTAAGAGTCGGACACTTAATTGACTATGCCACCCAGGCGCCCCCATAAGATGATTTGTAATGTCAGCACAGGTATGCTGGAGATTTGTCCATTTAGTGATCAGATAATTGAGGGTGTTGGGTAGGTGATTACACTAAGAAACACGTATGTACCTTAAACCAATACTCAGTTTGTGTTTACAACTTTTAGGATAAGAAGGAAGCCTGATATTTAAAATGTAAGTCTGGAGCCTTGAATGTTGAGTAGATTTATAATGCATAATAAACCACAGCTAATAGGGCAGGAAACATCCATTTAGTACAAATTTCAAAAAATTCTTTCTTGGAATTTCTTTATCCAAACGAACAGTTCTGGAGTTTCATGCTAAGTAATTACTGCTTGATTGATTAATTTAATTGGGGAATAACATCTGAGAACTTTAGAGTCCTGTCTTGACCTGTGCAGAATTATTCAGTTGTCTTAAGCAAAGAAAAAATAATAGTCCAAATAATAATTTCTTGGATTCCTAAATGTCTTAACAAAATCGATCGACAACTACTTAACTGTCAAG
The DNA here is from genome assembly GCF_009762305.2 of Zalophus californianus. Classification (NCBI taxonomy): domain Eukaryota; kingdom Metazoa; phylum Chordata; class Mammalia; order Carnivora; family Otariidae; genus Zalophus; species Zalophus californianus. Next base: position 187,806,087 of record NC_045596.1, read on the forward strand.
ACAACATTACAAAGCTTACTGACTTTTGTTTTTCTTTTCAACCTTTCCCGGTAAAAGGACAGGGTCCCCTGTGAGGACAGCTCACTTTCACTTCAGTAACTTTGCTGGGGATTATTCTTCTCTCCTTTATGGGCCTGTCACAGAGACTCCCTGGACTGGGAAGTTTGCCCAGTTCCTAACAGCCACATAGGGCAAAACTCACCGGAAGTGTGCACTTCCCTTTTCTTCCCAGCAACAATTACTTCGTCCAATCCCCAGGAAGTCCTGTGCACTGTCAGCTGTGTGGGTGTGTGTGTGTGTGTGTGTGTGTGTGTGTGTTTGTGTCACCCACAATGTGACATAAAAAAGACATATATAAAAAGCAAAAGAAAGGACTTTTCTCGAGACTGCCTAGAAATTCCTAACCTGTCTGAGATGCTTCCTTTGCTGCTTTCTCCCCACAGGACCACTCCTGCATAAGCTGGGTGATGGTCTTCCCTAGAGCAGGGAGGCAGTTCACCCCAGGGGGATGATGGGGAGGGATTTGTGCTTATTTTCAGCAGACTGTAGGCACCCACATTTTACTCACTTTTCTCTTTTAGAAAAGTGATATACTCTCCCCAAATATTTTTTCTTGCTTTAAGTAAAATAAGTGTCTTAGAATTGATTCGCATCATGTTTTTCTCTCACCCTGTACTGTGTCTGAGACTCTGGAGAAGCCTCTGACTGTCCTCTAATGTTCCTGCGTGTTAGTCGACCAGATAGCATAATGGCTGTAAGGAATGACTCTGATTCAGGAATACTCCCAAACAGTAAGTTCAGTGAAAATACATATACAGCTCATACTGGGTACTCCAGTTACTGTTGCTACAGAAGAACTTACCCCCAAAGTTTAGTGGCTTAAAACAATGTTCTTATTATGCTCATGGATCCTGGGGCTTTGGAATTGAGACAGCAGGAATGACTGCTCCATAACATCTGGGGCCTAGACAGTTGGGGGTGACATGAAATTGGGGGACAAAATCATCTAAAGACTGCTCCACTCACATATCCGGTGTCTGATTTGGGGGCATTCGAGGATGAGCACTGTTGACTGAGCATCCATCCAGGGCCTCTCCATGTGGTGTGGTTTCCACACAGCATGGTGGCCTCAGGGTAGTTGGACATCTAACCTGGAAGCTCAGGACTCAAAGTATAAGTGCTTCAGCAGCAAGACAAAAGCTCAGGGAATGGCCTTTGTGACCTGGAAGTCATGTGGCATCATTTCCACTGCATCCCGTTGGTTGCAATCAAGCCACAACCTTGCCCAGATTCAAAGGAAAGAGAATTAGACTCTACATCTTGACAGGTTAGTGGCAAGGGTCTGGAAGTGCCTGCATAGAAGATGTTGTGATCTTTTCATGTTTGGAAAATACCATCAGCCACAGTGGAATCTGCTTTTAGAGGTTGTGTGGGGATTTGTGTTGCAGAATTTGAAGCCACACCTGGTCAGTGCTCTGCATTTTGTAAACAAAGTGCTCTGGGGGTCCAGGAAGGGAAGAATCTTGACTTATTGAGATGAGTCTGGTTGCCTTTTCGCTAAGCCTGGAAAGACATGGCAGACAAGAGGGGACAGGCAGCACTTTTAAATATAGGGAGGTGGGACGTACAGGGAATTGTGACCATATCATGCGACTACGGTATTGGAGAGGGGTTCAGGGGCAGGTGGAGACAAACTTGAAATGTCGATGGAACCCAGATTCATTTGAGCATTTGGCTGACAAAGCAAAAGACCAGGGAAGTTGCTTCTATCAGCTCCTCCTGCCCTCCCCCTCCCTCCAAGAGTCTCTACATCTTAACATTTTACTTGTATCACTTTAAATAAAATGTGCACTCCTTTGCTCTTTGGATATATTTAGGCATAAACATACTTAGATATCTTTTGGGTTCTCATTTTTATACCATTACATCTTTGCACACTTTATCTTGGCCCCTTCCTACCGCTTCAGTTTTCCCCAAGACCTTACTCACAATGTGAAGAGAATGGACCCACTTTGGCTCTCTGATTCCCTGGTCGTCTGCTCCTTTAATTGCAGCTCTCTCCTTGCTCTGTAAAACTGCACTTGATCTTGTATTGCACTTATTTCTATTTTTAGTTTAGTTTTATGTGTTATTCATGTTTTTAAAAAGGATGCTGACCAGTCATCTTGAACACTTTGCAAGGCAAATTTATTGAAAATTGGGGCAATCGTTAATTATCTTTGTGTCCTACCTAGCAAGATGGTAAGATGCCATTGTTGGCTCAACACAACCCATACCTGGAAGTACACCTGGGTGTTATTCAAGAGTCAGGAATCCAGAGTCAGGATGGAAAGTTAATTTAAAAATACCCTCTTGGGATGCCTGGGTGGCTCCGTCAGTTGAGCATCTGCCTTCGGCTCAGGTCATGATCCCACAGTCCCGGGACCAAGCCCCACATCGGGCTCCGTGCTCGGCAGGGAGTCTGCTTCTCCCTCTCCCTCTGCCCCTGCTCTCTCTCTCTCTCTCCCTCTCTCTCGTTCTCTCTCACACACACACACACACGCTCTCTCTCTCTCTAATAAATAAATAAAATCTTTAAAAAAATAAAAATACTCTCTGACTATCTGAACTGGGCAACTGCTGTGGGGAATAAAAAGACAAAACAGCAGTCTCCTCAATAAAGTATGAACACACAGAAGGGTAAATAACAGAGCGGTAACAGAATAATACGGGCCCCTGTAAAATGTCCACATCCTAGTCCTTGGGAACTATGAGTATGTTTCTTTACGTGACAAAAGGGACTTTACAGAGATGACTAAATCAAAGCTCTGAGATGGGAAGTTATCCTGGATTATCTAGTTGGGCTCAATGTAATCACATGAGTCCTTTAAGTGAAAGAGGGAGGAAAGAAAGTCAGTTATGCAATATGAGAATGACTTGACTGGCCAATGTTGGCTATGAACCAAGAAATGAAAACAGGCTCAAGCAGATGGAAAAGGCCGAAAGGGAACAGAGCTCTGCATAACCTTGATTTTAGTTCAGTAAGACCTGTTTTGGACTTCTCATCTTCAGACCATGAGAGAAGATATTTGTGTTGTTTTAAGACACTACGTTTGTGGTAATTCGTTACAGCAGCAATAGAAAACTAGTACAAACAGCAAAGTTAAATGATAGAAGAATCTAGAAAATGGTGTCATGGGTCAATAGCCACACGTTTGCAAATATTGGGGTTTCTACTGTAATGCCATATATAGATTCTCCTCTCCCCCGAAAACCCCTTACTTCTGCAAAATCAAGCATGAAAAATAACTGGGCTTATAAGAAAAGCGTGGTTGGGGCAGATCTTCGAAGCTTATGGAATTTATAACCAGAGCACTAATAAAAACGATAACAGTGCTAATAAAAATATTAGTACAGTTCATCTCCACTGGGATGGCATCTACATCAGTCAGTCTATCCCAGGCTCGTGCTTTCTCCTTGAGAATGGAATGTTCATAGGGCAGTTGTTTCTGATAGTGACCTGCTTCATTAAAATGAACAGTACAATCTTGAGATAGCTTTGTTGGTCAATCATTTCTTTTTCTTTTTTTTTTAAGATTTTATTCATTTATTTGAAAGAGAGAGAGTGAGTGAGAGAGAGCGCCTGAGCAGGGGGCGGGGGAGAAGCAGACTCCCTGCTGAGCAGGGAGCCCGATGAGGGGCTAGATCCCAGGACCCTGGGATCTCGACCTGAGCCTAAGGCAGTAGCTTAACCAACTGAGCCACCCAGGCGCCCCCGATCATTTCTTTTTAGGCACTGGGGGAAATGTCTTTGCAAATCCTTCATCTTCACTTCAACTTCCCCAGACATATTGGAAAGTCCAATTCTAGAAGTTATGAAACCAGCTCCTACCTGCACCAGTGGAAGATACTTCTGCAGGATATTCAGATTTTCTTTTCCTCAAGTTTTCATTTAGAGCTAAAACTTTCTATTTAACCCTGAAACCCTTGCTGATCATCGCTTCCAAATGTTGATCTCCTTGGAAAAATTGAGGAAAAGCAGACCTGTGTAATGGGTAGAAGCAATGAGTGCCAGGAGTTCAAATAAGGGTGGCAGTGGTGGGAAAGGCCTCCTGCTGGAGGTGGTCTGGAGCAGAGCCTTGAGCATGAGTAAGATAATGGAGAATTAACTTCCAGGTGGAGTGAAGAAAAATGGTGGCACCAGCCAACATGGCATGTCCCTGGTGAGCTATATTTGGCTCCGGTACCACTGGTTGGTGCAGTCACGATGGCCAGAGCCAGCAGACTTCCCATTCCCGTGGCTGCTGCTCATGGTATCAGAGTGCAGGCACCAAGGAGCTCGCCCCAAGGAGCCAGTGCCACCCCTGTGCTCATCCTTACATATACAGCAGATGCCTCCCATACCCTTCAAGCTGCCTCGCCCCTGTAATTCCCCCTTCAAATCAGCCTCCTGTGATTTTGTGACACTGGAACTCTTGGAGGAGATAAAAATACAGAACAGCGGGTTCTGGACATGCATGCTTTCCCAACTTTTCCGGCCAAGGTCCTTCAAACGATTTCAAATGCCTCTGCCTATCACAGGGATCTTGAAAGAAAAAGCCTCACCAGCAAAGCCACTGTAGGATGGGGTGGTGGCCTTCAAACACGTACCCCACTGACAGATATGAGGACCTCCTGTGTATTAATGCATACGATGAATCTCTACCCATGTCTGTTCCTCATCCTCCGTGACCTGTGGGGTCAATTCCCACACCCCCACCTCCTCCCCCTGCCCACACCCCTCTCGGTGCCTCTTTTCCCCCTTCACCCTTCAAATTCATGCTCTAAATTGGAAGATGGCACTCATGCTGGGAAAGAGCTGGAAGTGCCCCAGATGCAGCTGTGGAGCTCCCCGTGTGGCCATTGGGTCCCTCCTCAGGGTGCACCCTGGAAGACCTTGGCGTTGGTTGTGCTCCTGTCCTTGCCAGCGGCTACACCGGTCCTGTTGGCGCCCCTGGACTCAGGCTTGGCCTCGGCCTTTGTTCCGAAAGAGCGTGCTTTTATCACAGCTTTTTCAGAATCTCTCCTGCCTGTTTGCCTGCTGTTCACTCAGAAGTAACTGGGTGATCCCTTGATATCTGGGCTGCAGAACGTGCCGGGTCAGAGGAGAAATAAATCCTTAAGAGCATTCAAAGGAGAGCCACCAGGACGATTGAGGAACCTGGAAAAGAAGGCAGGGCAGTGGGGGACTTGTAAATGTGATTCTTCCCCAGAGGATGGGAATCCCCTTTCTTCTGCACAACCAGCGAGAGAGAGTCAACGTTCACTGAACTTTTGCTAAGAGGGAAGCCCTGCAGGGAGGGGGGGCATGAAGGAAATGGAAGCTGGCGCTTGCTCTGTCCTGATCACAAGATTCAGAAAGAGACCTGTGAGATAGGCATATGCAACTTCTTCACTCACCGATTCAAGCAGTAACGATGAGAAATGAGATACACGAAATGGATTAGTAAGGGCCGGGAAGGCACAGATTGAAGGTGTAAGTGAACTGGATTTAAATTACACAGTAAGGAGCTCTACCAAGGGCATTTATCAGTCCTTCTTTGGAAGGCTTTAAGAAGAGGGTCGGCTAAACTAGGTTTATTTTTATTTTTTTTTTAAAGATTTTATTTATTTATTAGAGAGAGAGAATGAGAGATAGAGAGCATGAGAGGGAAGAGGGTCAGAGGGAGAAGCAGACTCCCCGCCGAGCAGGGAGCCCGATGTGGGACTCGATCCCGGGACTCCAGGATCATGACCTGAGCCGAAGGCAGTTGCTTAACCAACTGAGCCACCCAGGCGCCCTAAACTAGGTTTAGATGGGGACTTGTTGCAAGCAAGAGGAGGGAAGAGTCACGGGGGGTGCAGCGCCCTCAGCCCTGCCTGCCTGAGAAGCAGCGCCTGCAGGTGTAAATACTTGCCTGCCAGTTTGTTCAGCAAATCATCGTCCCGCCGCACCCACCTGCTTCCAAGGGAGCCGATGTTAAGCTGGCATGGTGAGAATGATACTGGTCTTGGTGTTCTAAATGAGGGGCACGAAGTACAGCGGACCTTGGCCTTCAATTACCATCACAGGGAAATGATCTCCATAATCTACGGAACTCCCCTCATCCCACTGGTTTAGCAAAACTGTCAGGTGTTTTTTTTGTTGTTATTGTTTTGGTTTGTTTTTTAACACGTACCATATTCCAGGACAATGATCTAGAGAAGTGTGGGGAGTTGGCATTAGCACAGTACAGTATGGAGGGGGGATGGCGGGGCACTGGAGGGAAAAAGCAAAGGCCTTGCATGTTTTTAAAAACTGCTGCCAAAAGATAAGGCTGTTTGTTCAACTTCTAACACTGATCAGGCGAGGACTCTGCCAAACCAGGATAGAAAGAACTTTGGTCAGCAAATAAATACACGATTCACATTAGCCAGGCAGGGAGAAGGGTTGCTATGGGTCTGCATCTGTGAATAGTCATAGAGCAATAACTTGAAGGCCTATCTGGGGCTAGGTGTCGGATTTAATTCCGTTGGTATGGAGGGGTGATTTGGAGTCTACATTCAGAAAAATAATTTATCTAATGAAGCACCAGGCTACAAACACAGGTTTCTTAATAGACCCAGATGGTCAATGGATTAAAATGATGACTTCCCACATCCTAGGTGCCAGATGGCTCTCCCATTGGCCTCACACTGACCTCTGGGTAACAGAGCCTTGCCATCAGGGAGCAGGCTTTGGGGAGGCGTTGAGGCCAATTGAGGTATTATAAAAGGAGACAGTTATCTCTGTGAGTCCTGGCTATTACCAGGAAGTGATCTAAAACATGAAAATAGATATGCATATCAGAAGTTGGAACAGTTTACTGAAGGGCAGTTTGGAGAAGTTCATTGACTTTAAGGTATTAAAACCCACTTCCTCTTGGTGTGGAGACATTGAAATCTCCTCCTTGCTGCTGTGGGCTCTGGGTGTGAAGAGACCACATGTGGGACCTCTATCAGGTGGGCAGTTTCCATAGGGGAAGACTTACCCGGGGTAATTTTGTAGAAGAGCAGAGACTTTGACAAAAGCTTCTCTGAGTCAGTGACAAGCCGTTGCATCTATCATTGGAGAGTCTAGGAGGCAAGTTCCAAAATCCTCCTTAAGTGGTACTTGAGGAGATGCAAGGACATGTCAGAAAGCCTGGGTGGGGAATTTACCCCGAAGCAGATGGACGTGGCTGCCACATGGGGGAGATTGGACGTAGGACTTGAATCCAGCCATGGTCAGGGTTTTCTCAGCAAAGGGCCTCCCCGCTGGCTCTGCTGGGGCAGCCCTCCCAGGGAGGTCCCAGCTCAGAGGAGCAGGTCTGAGGTGTCTGAACATCCATGCGACTATCAATGACTTTGGATAAATCTCAGCGTGGGACACCATGAGACTTCGGATTAAGAATTCAATGTTGGCCAAATGCTGACGTGTGAATTGTATTTTTAAGCTGTGACATCCTTCCTGTATGTTGTGGCCAATGCATAAGCTGGGGGAAGGACAGTTGGTGTCTCTCTACCAGAGACATTTCCCCAGATTTCTGGGCAGATTCTTGAGTCGACAGAAATCTGACAGTGCTGAGAAGCAATGTAGCCCCTCCAAGCACAGGCTCTTGTGCCCAGAGACCGAGTAGCAAGCACATCCATTCATCCATCCGTTCCTATTTGGAGCTGAAGACTCTCGAACAGTGGGGAGGTCATTTCTGCCTCAGCATCTGCTGTTCCACAGCTGAAAGAGGAAGTAAAATTGAAGGCAGGAAGGCAGCATTTTGAAAATACTATGGACTTCACGGAGAGTTAACCAAGCAATCTGTCTCTAAAACCTCCTAAGAAATTGTTGCTGGCGATATATTGTTCTCCGATTCTCGGGATGGTCTCTGCCTTGTAGCCGCTGTGACATGGAAGAACCCCAGCGCCCTAAGTGGTAGTCTGCGCACCTGCTGGAAATGTGGTGGGTGGCAAAGACCAGAAGCAGCACCGAACTCCTGGCCCAGAGGAAATCCCTGGTTCGATGCTTCCCTGGGAATGGTTTTTCATCAAAATGGTGTTTCAAACATTTTTCTCTAAATAATATTCACCAAGAGTGGGAAACTGGGCTAAAGGATCTTGTTCTCTGTCCTCAGATCATCTCGTGTTCCTGCCCTCTCCTCTCTATTTCTGAGCTCTGTTTGGCTTAACTGTGTCGAGCCTTCGGCCTCTGAGCTCATGTGCGGAACTAGGTTAGGAGGGCAAAGTGTTGGGTTAGAAGGAATTTTTTTTGCCGGTGATTTCCCAGGCACAAGATTTCCTTTTTCTCCTTCTTGTTCTTCTTCAGAGGGGAGCAGGGTATGTGGGGTGAGGATGTGCCGGGCTGCCTAGGCAGGAAATACTGTCCCATGACACCAAATTTAAAAGAAAGAGATTTTAGAAAATGGTAACGTATTTTGGATTACTTCTTTCATTTTGTTCCATGCCACTGACTTCTTCAGGCTTTGCGGTCGTCCAAAATGTTGCTTGCAAATCCCAAAGTGAGCCCACGAAGCTGACGTTAGTGGCTATGCTTTTCCTAAAATGCTGAGGATTTTTTTTTTTTTTTTTAAGGTTAATGTGTTTTTTCAGTTGGTCAGAAGATATTTCGAGACCATCCCCTGGGTGCATGGTGATGTAATGGGTCTTTAGGGATAGCAATTAAAGAGCAGGCCCCAGGCCCTGCCCAGCTGTATTTACAACCTTTTGCAAAGAGAGGACCCAGGGTGGAATGAAAGGCCTCACCCCAGGGCTGGTGGATTGGGATGTAGGCAGCCGACATGGAAGAGAAGGGGCCCACCGTGGGTTCCCGAAAAAAATAAAAGGACGTGGCTCCGGCTGGTCTGCACCTCGGAGAGCCACAGGCAGGGAAGGGGAGACATGAGGAGTAGGGGATCAGTGACGAATGCACGGCCTTTCCAGCCTGGGCTCTCCCCCTCTCCTCTCTGTTGCTACACGCTTCTGTCCAGTCCAGTCATCCAGCTCCTGTGCAATTCCGCACAGCACTCTCTCAAAATGGAGAGGCTGTTGTCGTGGAAACAATATGGCTTTGGAGGAAGTAAGACTTGGGTTCGAGTCCTCTGTCTGTGCGCAGTTACAATGTTAGGCTCTATGTTCCTTCCCTGTAAAATGGGCGCACCGAGACCTACCACTCAGGGTACTGAGGAAGACTAAAGTAGATCACGTGTGTCAAACACGGCGCGGTGCCTGGCACGGGACAGATGCTCAGTGGAGGTTTGTCCCTTGGCCCCCTTGGGGCAGCCACTCACAGGGATCTGTTCTCACTCATGTGTGGGTGGAATGGATAGGCCATTGAGTCTGGCTATGTCGCTTTCCAGACGTGCGGTGCCCCCAGCTTCCTTCTTCCTAGAGAGGAGATGATGTCATCGCGTCGTCATCAGGATTGAAAAGGGAAAGCTATACAGCTGGCTGCCATCTTTAAACCTCTTTTGAATATGCCATCCCCGCACCCCGAGCCCCCCCTGCCCCCCACATGCAGCTGTACCCTGTCATTGCCTTCGCGGGAGCCCCATCGGGTGCCTCAGCCAGGTATGGAAGCTGCTTTGAGGTTCCAGGGGACTGTCACTTCCAAAACAGGCCTTGCTTCACTTTCCATTTTTACAACTGCCTTCACTGTTGAGCGTGACCTGATTTTACCTGAGAAGCCAGTTCCGGATAGAGTTTCCCCTGTGCCCTGATCAAGCCTCATCTGTCAAGAGCGGCTCTGCCCTATCACACTTGTCCCACCCCTGCCCCTCTCCAGAGCTTGTCTTGCCGACTGAAGCATGGTTCGAGACCATGAAGGAAAACTCAGGCTCAAGAACCCTAAGAGAAAATCCGAGAACAGTCTAAAGAACTCAGTGCTCAGGTGTCAAGGGGAAATGACCTTGTTTCATAAAGGGCAGTTACTGCTAGTTTACTAGCCTCACTGTGGATCTAGTAGACTTCACATGCGTAGGGGAAGAAGAACAATTTCCCTCTATCCTTCTGAGTTCTTAGCTGAGACCTCTGTAATCAAAGACAGATTAACAAGAGAAAAACGGATTTTTATTAACATGTCTACCTCTTGTATATGTGGGAGATGCCCAGGAACAAACGAGTAACTCAAAGAAGTGACTTAGAATTCAGGTTTAAAAGCCATCTTTTTTTTAAAGATTTTATTTATTTATTCGAGAGAGAGAACGAGTGGGGGAAGGGGCAGAGGGAGAAGCAGACTCCCTGTGGAGGAGGGAGCCCTACTCGGAACTCAATCCCAGGACCCTGGGATCATGACCTGAGTGGAAGGCAGATACCCAACTGACTGAGCCACTCAGGTGACCTGTTTTAAAAGCCATCTTAATGGAGAAAGGGGAAGGAAATGTAGGCCTCTCAGGAGAGAGGAAATGATTTTTAGGAAAGACAAATGGGCCCTTGAAAGAACAGATGGGAGGTATGATAGTTTGTGACAAAGTTTGTCCGGCTGTGGGATTGACTTCTAGGCCCCCTGTCTGTGACAAGAGTCAGTTCTCCCTGGTTGATGATGCTCCTGGGAGGAGATTTACGACAACTGAGTTCCTTTTGGAAGATCTGTCTTTAGGTAGATGAGGGGAGTTCAGAGAAAGCCTTTCCCTACATTTGCCTACACAGCTCAAAATAGTCAATACACCAAAGCAGCATATTTGGGGCTGACATGCCTAAACTCCTAAAGTCCTATTTTGGGGTGGCGTATTCTATTATCCTTCATGTGCAGTCACTGATTAAAGATTATAGACACTTCTGAGGAGAAAACCAGGAGCACCGTTTGGGCCCATTGAAGGGAAAATAAGGAATCTGCTATCCCTTTGCAGAAGCTGCTCCACACGACTTTAATGAGACACTTTCAAATGGATACGAGTCAGGAGAATAGAAAGATTTCACTGGTATTTTGCACAGTGGAGTGTGAAATGCCAAGTTTTACTTTACTTTACTTACATATCCCTGGCCAAAACCCAAGGAGGAAAGGAGTAAATGGCCGTGAGGCAGAGGGGTTTGATTAGCAGATGCTTAAATGTGGCATGATAGTGTTCTACAAAAGTTTTGAGACATTCAACATATGTTCTCTTTGCTTCAGACAGAGCCGACTAGAAAACATCTGGGGGGCACACAGCAGTGCTACGTGAAACATCTGTGTATAAATCATACACGGTGCTGCTTGCTATTTGTTGGCTCTCAGCTCTGTTCCCACCCTGCCTGTCCTTCCTTCTCTGGAGGGGCTGGAAGCCTGGGAACTACACATCCCCAGCCAGCTGGCTTCCACTTAGGTTCTACCCATTGGGAGGCACTGGTGGGAGACGGCAAGGTAGGTGGAGGGAGAAGCCCATTTTTCCCCTACTTCTGCTGAAGGCTTGGGCGGAGGCAGCGGCAGCAGCAGGTGAATGTGGGTTCGCTCTCAGGTGGTGGAATTTCAATAGCATTGGGGGCAGAGGGTGCTCCTGCTGCACAGCATTCCCAAACTCTGGCTCTGGCGCAGGGACGGGCAACCATGGGTGGGAGTTCAGCCCCCTTCCAGCTTCCTGAAAGACGGTCCAAGGAGAGTAGTGGAGCCGCGGGTATACCAGCAGTCTCAGCCACAGAGCGGTTGTGGATTCTGGATCATGCCATTTTTCCCCTGTACTCAGTCTGCCTTAGGATGGTAGTAGCTTCCTGCTGTTACTAACCTCTGAATGATCTCAGCTTCCTTTTTTCCTCCTCCAGCCCTTCACATTTTGTTAGCTCTCCTCTATTTAAAATTCCTATAGTAGTTTCTTCTGACTGGACACTGACCAATACATACACATATAAACTAAACCCAAAAATTGAAGGCAAATTGGGGCACCTGGGTGGCTCAGATGGTTAAGCGTCTGCCTTTGGCTCAGGTCATGATCTCAGGGTCCTGGGATCAAGCCCTGCATGGGGCTCCCTGCTCATCGGGGAGTCTGCTTCTCCCTCTTGTTCTCTCTCTCTCTACGTTCTCTCTCAAATAAATAAAATCTTTAAAAAAAAAAAATGAAGGCAAATCAAAGTAAAATTTCAATGTGTTTAATCCCCTGCTCCACTTGAATTTTGGAGTTTACACAAATGAAGGGATAAGCAAGATTTTACCCTGAAAATACAACAACAAAACTCAGTTCTTCGTCAGATGTCCTGCAGCCTCCACCAAGGAAAAGAAGTTAGCACAACAAGTATTTTAAAACAAGAAATTTTCCTTGAGGGAGGCCTGTCTATAATCTCAGTCTTCAATGACATTAATAATAGGTATGCTTTCACCAAGTGTTTTTTAGATGTGAGGCCCGTCAAATATGTTATTTTATTTAATTATCACAATAACTCTAGATTTTAGAAATTTAACTCATAATGAGGAAAATTAAATATTTTTAATGGCACTGGTTGATTGTTTAGTGGCTACATATCCCTCTCTAGGATGCAGACTCTTCACCATGTGACCTAGCCATTCCTGCCATGCAGCAGCCTAGTTTATTTCTTCACTCCCCAGAATTTGTGATGCCTCTTGCGACCTACTCGGCCTAGAGAATGTACCAGAAGAGACATGCATGTGAGTTCCAGAGCCCAGGCTCAAGAGGTCTGGCAGGCTCTGCCTTCATTCATTTGGACCACTGTCCTGTAATGTCTATAAATGCAGCATGTCTGGCCCTGATGGAGGATGCAAGGCCATGTGAGGAAGGAACAAGATGCACCAGCTTACGGCCAGTACCCACTTTCTGCATGGGAGTGTGGCCATCTTGGCCCTTCCAACAAGTTGCCTTTCACTGAAGGCAGCTGCCTGAGCAAGCCAGGTGCAACTAGATGAGGAAGCAGCCAGCTAACCCACAGACTTATGAGAGATAAGAAGTCATTGTTTTCTTAGCCACTAAACCTATAGGCAGCAACATATAACTGATAAAGTGCCCTTTGTTGTTTTTTGCACCAAGCATCCATCCTGCCTTCATTTGCTGATAGCATCCCAAATCCCTTTTGTTGTACTTGCCAATAGGATGCTTGTCCCTCCCCTGGTCAAGGGGCAGGCATGTGGCTTGGACTGGCCCACTTGGATGCTCTGTCTCTGGAATTTGATTCGTGACCAGAGGGAGGAAAATTCTGGGTGTAACTATTGAGACCTGGTTTCTGCTATCAAGATGCTTTGGAGATGCTGGTTCTTATCCATTCCACATTTTAGCCTGAATCAGTTTCTGATGCTTGTGACCAAGTACCCCAAACTGATATACTGTGACAAATTAAGACGCTAGCTCTAAGTCACACTGCTGTGAGTAGCAGCACTACAACTTGAACCCACATCTGTCCCATCTACCTTCCACTTATCCATGTTGTCTCTCCAATTCCTTCTAATCCATTTTCCTCACTCATCTGAGCATCGTGAAGATGCCTGGCCTTTCTCAACAGGCGTGTAGCTTAGAAGGGCCAATGATCCCACTGTGAGCTGTAACATGACATCAATATTGGGTCTCTCACCCAATGACCAGGAGGTAGTAACCCCAGAAGGGGCTTTTTAAACTGGAGAAGTGGTGTGTTGAGCACAAAGTGGTGGATTTTTTTTTTTTTTGATTTATTGAAGTGTAATTGATACACAATAACATGTACAATATTTGATGCACATGTTTAAAGTGTACAATTTGTGGGACGCCTGGGTGGCTCAGCTGGTTAAGCGTCTGCTTTTGGCTCAGGTCATGATCTCGGGGTCCTGGAATTGAGCCCCATGTTGGGCTCCCTGCTCCGCGGGGAGCCTGCTTCTCCCTCTCCCTCTGTCTGCCGCTCCCCCTGCTCATGCTCTCTCTCTGATAACTGAATAAATTAAATCTTTAAAGTGTACAATTCAAGAGGTTTTGTCATACATATACACCCACAAAGCCATCACCACAACTGAGATGGTGAACATCCATCTCTACCAGAAGTTTCATTTCCTTGTACCCTGTTGTAAGTCCTCTCCCATGTCTCCAGGCCACACCAAGGAACCCCGATCTGCTTTCTGCCATCATAGATGGGTTTTCACTCTCCATAATTTTACATAAGTGAAATCACACATTCTGCACTTCTTTCTCCAGTTTCTTTTACTCAGCATAATTTTGAGACTCATCTGTGCTGTCATAGATCAATAGTTTCCTCTATATTGCTGAGTAAGACTTTAAGGCATGTATATACCACAGTGTGTTTATCTGTTGATTTGTTGAAGGACCTTTGGGTTGTTTCTTATTTTGGGCTATTGCAAATAAAGCTGCCATGAACATTCATGGACTAGTCTTTGTATGGACATATGCTTCCATTTCTCTGAGGTAAATATCTAGGAGTGGAATGGCTGGATCATGTAATAGGTACATATTTAAATATTTAAGAGACTGCTGAACTGTTTCCCAAAATAGTATGATTTTACACTCCCACTAGCGGTATATGAGGGTTCCGATTCCTCCACATTCTCGCAAAACTTGTTGCGTTCAGTCTTTTAGATTCTGACCATTCTAATAAGGTGCAATGGTATCTCATTGTGGTTTTAATTTACATTACTCTAATGACAAATCTTGTTGAGCATATTTTCATATAATTATGTATTTATCTTCTTTGGTGAAGAATCTGTTAAAATATTTGGCCCATTTAAAAATTGCATTTGTATTCTTATTATTGAATTTTGAGAATTCTTTATATGTTCTGGATATAAGCCCTTTCTCAGATAAGTGCTTTGAAAATATTTTCTTCTAGCCTGTGACTTGCTTGGTTTCATAGCATCTTTAAAAGAGCAGATGTTTTAAATTTTGATGAATTTAAATTTATCAACTTATGTTTTTAATGAATCACATTTATGGTAGTTTATCTAAGAGATCTAACCCAAGATCACAAAGATTTCCTTCTAGAAGTTTTACAGTTTTAGGTTTTACATTTAGATCCACTTTGAGTTAGCTTTTATATATTGTGCAAGGTATGGCTTGAGCTTCTTTTTGCATATGGATTATCAATCATGCTGGCATCATTTAGAAAACAGTAGAAAAATGGAAAAGACTCATTCTCCATCTACTTGCTTTTGCATCTTTGTAAAATATTGATTCTCTATATATGTGTGGGTCCCCTGTCCCGTCTCAACTTGCTCTTCTGCTCCTTCAATCTATTTGTCTATCTTCATGCCAAAATTGTACTATCTTGATGACTGTAGCTTTATAGTAAGTTTGTGATCTACTCCTATTAGTCCTCTTCTTTTTAAGTTCAGCTGTTTGTTTTAAAACTTGTTTTGACTATTCTAGGTCTTTCACATTTCCATACAAATTTTAGAATCAGCTCATTAATTTCCATACACATACAAACCTGCTGAGATTTTGATTGGAATTTCACTGGATCTAGAGGCCAATTTTGGAGAGAACTCTCAATAATGTTGGCTGTTCTTTCCATGAACATGGTATATCTCTGTTAAGAGTTTCTTTAATTTCTCTCATCAATATCTTAAAGATTTATTTATTTATTTGAGAGAGAGAGAGAAAATGAAGGGGGGAGGGGCAAAGGGAGAGGGTGAGAGAGAATCTCAAGCAGACTCCCCACTGAGCACAGAACCCAAAGTGGGGCTCAATCTCAGGACCCTGAGATCGTGACCTGAACTGAAACCAAGAGTTGGACACTCAACCAACTGAACCACCCAGATGCCCTTCTCTCAGCAACATTTTATTGTTTTCAGTGGACAGATCTTTTGGAGTTTTGTCAGATTTATTCTTAAGTATTTAATATTTCTGATCCTATTATAAAGGTGTTTTTCTTGTAATTTCAATTTCAATGGTTTGCTGTTAGTATGTAGAAATGCAACATCCATTCTTAGTAAAACAAGAAACAAAAAGCTCCTGAAACTCCTAGCAAACTAGGAATAAACATGTCCTCAATCTAATAAAAGGAATCTACAGAAGAGCTAAAACTGATACCACAGACAATGGATAAAAGACTAAATTTCTCTTCCAAAGACCCAGAACAGTAGGCATATCTGTTCTCATCACTTCTACTCATCACTGTAATGTATGTTGTACTGTATCAAGACAGTGCAGTTAAAAAAAATCATCTAGATTGTAAAGGAAGTAAAACTGTATTTATAGACAACATTCTCAGCATAGCCCAATGGAATCCACACAAAAAAAACCTACTAGGAGTAATAGATGAATTTAGCAAAATTGAAGTATAAACAAAATCAGTCACATATGTTGGTTTCTGTTTTGTTTTACAGCTGTTGCTGATATATATGAAGTAATGGATACTAAGCAATTCATTTTTACTGCATCTTTACTTGTACATTTGTTCTTACATTGAATTTATAATTTTTATAATATTAACCATTTGTAGCTATAACACTACCTAATTTGATTAGTACACCCAAGTAGAATGAAAATATATCATACTTAATGCTGACAGTCCAGAAGGCATACTTGTTTTTACTAAACCAGTAATATCAAACTAGTCTTGTTTATCAAAGATTTATTCAAATCGCATGAACCTGAAAAACATTTGGATTAGTTTCTATATTTCTGAGAGTTTTAGGAATATTTAAATGATATAAGCACTTTAAAAAAAAGCTTTAAGCTAATTTGAAGAAAGCTCCTTCACAGGATTTTATAAATAATTTGGTAATGCCATCCAGAGGTAGAAAAATACCACGTATACATACAGAGGCATATATATATATATATATATATATATATATATATATATATATATGAAAAAATACAAATGGAGAGCTTGCAGTTTTCATTCTAAAACCTTAGACACGAGTCAGGTAAATGCAGTAATTCTAAACTCACTGGTTTATATAAATAGTTGGCTCTTCATCTTTGATCTACTTTATAGATTTTTTTTAATCTGAATTATGTTTCTGGCAGATGGAAAAAGTTAAAGTTACCTGTTTAATATGAGGGCTAAGGCTTTCCACCAATATTTGTGGAGGAAACTTGGAAGATTTTCTTTTGCCCTAATATGTAGTTGCTTTTGCAGGGGGGGTCCTTAAGTTCCTTGAGAGCCCCGATGGGCGACAGGGGTTCTAAAGTGCAAGTGACTGGGTGCTGAGGGGCTGGAGTGGGAAGGGGAAGGTCTGACAGAGTGGAAAGAAGGATGGAGGAGGTTGGGGGCTTAGAGAGGGACATAGGAAAGGATTCAAGGGCGCTGAAGGGAAGATCGAAAGTGGTAAAAGAAGGAAGGAGGAATGGAAGTGACGGGAAAGGAGAGGTCTTAGATGAGTCAGTCTAGAGAAGCCACCAAGGTTCCAAATTCTCCTGAGTGAAATCATGTCAATAAGAAGTAAAGGGGAGAGAAGTAGCATGGTAGTGAAGGAGCATATAGTCGGGAGGGATTTAAGAAGGATTCAGCCGGGCGCCTGGGTGGCTCAGATGGTTAAGTGTCTGCCTTCAGCTCGGGTCATGGTCCCGGGGTCCTGGGATCGAGTCCCGCATCAGGCTCCCTGCTCCTTGGGAGCCTGCTTCTCCCTCTGCCTCTCTCTCTCTCTCTCTCTCTCTTTCTCTCTCTGTCTCTCATGAATAAATAAATAAAATCTTTAAAAAAAAAAAAAAAGAAGAAGGATTCAGCCGACTGAGAAGTTCCTATAGAAAAAGCAGGATCAAACAGAACGAAGAGGCACAAAGAGCCAGGAAAAAATTTCTAGGCCAAGCATCAGGGAGTGAATCCCCACTAGAAAGAAAGAACTGGGAAGGGCTTCCAGCCCAGCAGTTAAGGGAGTGTATCTGCGTTGGAAACAAGGAGCCAGGGAAGAATGGTACCTAGCCAGAAGGTACCTTTCAAACCAAGAAGCCTGAGACTAGCCCAGCCTTGGAGAGTACATTCAGAATCTTAAGAATCAAAAGTCTGTCCTTACCATGATTCAGTGGACTGCCATCAGGAGTACTGGCTGAGTTGGACTCACCAGTGGGTCCTCAATCAGTGAGTCAGGAGTGAAGACAAAAGATTCAAACATGTGCACTTGGGGTCCTGCGTGAGAGGCCCAGGGGTCCAATGGGGAATCCGATCCTGAGTCATAGTACCATCACTGTTAAAGGAGAAATTATTCTGACGCTTGTTAAAATGGTAAGGATGATTTACTCAGGACTATTGTCATAGGTGTCAAGACTGTTACAATAGGGGAGAGAGATGGGGCCCAACTCTGAACACACAGCTGGAGATTTATAGCCAAGGAATTGAATGGGGGTTTGAAGGGTTGGTAGATAAAAAATTGCTAAGAGGAGACACCAAGGGTGGGGGGAATGCTTGCTAACTTGACTTAGGATTTTGCTGAAGGCTGGCCACGGTGGTCAGATATCAAGGGTGGGGGAAATCTCACTAAAGCTTCTTAGCAGAGTTTTTGCTATAAATGGTCTGGGGGGGCCAAAGGCAGGGCCCAATGCTGAGGCCCAGTCAGAAAGTGGGCTCAGAAGGGCCTGGCTAAACTGTGGTCAAGAAGAGCATCTTTGCCTAAGGCCCCCCCCAGTGTGGTATTTATGAGGGTGTTTTGGCTGGTGTTAACGGGGCTGATATTCTGGTACTTTCCTGGCAAATCAAAAACATCAGGCCATGTTGAGAGTTGCGGAAAGAAAATGTTGAAATTCAAATAAATTGCTTGAGGCAAAAAAATCACTTCTGTGGCCTAATTGCACTGATGAGCCTGTGAAGGAACCAAGCTCTAAGCCTGGTTACCATCACCTTCTAAATTGGGTTGGTCCGAGGAGCAGGAGTGAGGAGACAGGCCTATTTGTCTCTGGGCAGATTCTGCCCAAGACTCCAGACCATGGCAAGAAGAAAGATAAGACTCTCTTAAGTTTAGATCCCAAACCTGTAGCCCCTGTCCCTGTCTGGGCTCTGACTAGAAACAATAAAATGCCCTAATTTACAAATGCTATAGTGTCCGCAATGAACTTCCAAAAACCTCAGCATAGGCAGTGTGGAATCAGTCTCTGGGTTTTTAAGGTGCAGGTAATGTTGAAGGACTCTACTCGAGGATGAATACACACTTCGGGGAAGGATTGTTGGAATTTGAAAGGTTATCAGGATGCTCTTTCTCTAGAGGCAACTATAAGCACGTCCCCGCTCTTCGATCCCTGTAAGAACCAACTGCTTTGTTATTTAGCATAATGGATCTTAGAAGTAATGTTCATTGGCCGCATTGAAGCTGTTCAAAGTATGTAAGTTGGTTGAAAATACTCTATCAGACACTCCTGACCTTACTTAAGCAGGGTATTAATGAAACTCCTTCCGAATGCTGTCTCTGTCTTAGGGTTTGAAACAGACATGTATCCAGAGCTTGTCGGAAGTTTCTCCCACCTGATTGACTAGACACTGGGCTAAATCTTGCTGTTAGAATGTTGTCACATCTGCCTTCAGCGAGTCTGTTATGCAAGGAATTTGTCAGAGAGCCAGTAGGACGGAGAACTGTACTTCATTGAGTTTACAGAACTGGTTGTACAACTTTTTTGCGCCTGCTGGCTTCCAAATGTTTATTTTACAGCTGAATTCGGCCCGAGACTTGCTTGCATTGTAACAAAACACCTGGTAATGAAGTTGAGAGAACGAGAGCCCTCACCTACTCCTGCAGGCACATAGGCCCACATCTGAAGTTTCGTGTCCCTCAGTTTTAACAAGTTCCCCGAAGCTCTCGGGCTCGAATAAAGCCAGCATGTATTGTTAGGGACCTCTGCTGTAGCAGGTGTTCTTATATTTCTATGACCCTGCATAATGGCTCTTCACCGTTAAACCCTTTTATGGTAAACCACCTCAGCTCATTTATTAGAGGGGCTCATAAAACTAACTAAATGGTACTGAGCTAGGGGGTGAGTGAAAAGAGTACGCTGCCACCTCCAGGAACCATTTTTTTTTTTTTTTTTTTTTAATGCTTGTGTTCCTGTTTATATGTTAATAGGTGTGGATGAATCAGTTTCAGCTTTTTGAATGGTACTAAAGACCAGGCTGATGTCCTGCAGCCCGCAAAAGCCCCATAAAGGCTGCCGTTTGTCCCCTCTGGTCGGAGGCCAACGTTCTCTTTACAGAATTTCAAAAGGCACAGAAAACCTCCCCCACTCCAACTTATTTTTACACCGAGTCAGTTATTTTATTTGTTTGTCCTTTTCATATTTGTAGGTGCCACCGCCCAGGCTGGGGGGGTGCTTCTCTCTTGGCTCCCAATGTCACATCTTGGTCACACGCGTATACCAGTGTGTGACTATATGTCTGTGTTGTTCAACTTTTGTTTTGCCAAGTAAGAAAATGCTTACTTCTGGTCGTTAAGTACACTGTGAAATTCCTTTTGGGAACCCTGCAAGTAAAATAAGACCATCAGGAGTCTTTAGACTTATTAAAATTCCAGACTCTCTAAAAACAGTATTTCCTGTCTAATCTTCACGTTAATGAAATGATCAACTGAGAGCCAAAGCATGATTGCGGGATGAGCTCTTTTGGACACTATCTGCATGGCGTTTAGAATAGCCAAGTCATTGTCTTCATTAACTTGTCAGTGTGAGACTCCCAGGTTTCTGATATGTACATGGAATGTGCAAGGGTACACACACCTCAAAACAGCGGAAAAAGCTGATAGTTCCACGTCACTACAAGGAAAAGTCATATCCTCAGTTTAACTTTTTTTCACTCTTGGCCTTGAACTTAGCTTTGTGGCCACTCTGAAAACAAAACCAACATGATTATACAGTCACACAAAATTCTCACGTGTTGAATGATTCCACAGAGGTGTTACTGGACAGCAAAGTTTTCAGAAAGGGCCTTTGCTCTCTGTTAGTGGCAAAAAAAAAAAAAAAAAAAAAAAAGTTTCCTTAGGAGGGCAGTTACCTCTTTAAAAGCCAGACGATGGGAACAGGGAAGGGAGAGGGCTGTCTGATGGGAATTTATGCCAATGGAATGCAGGCGAGTTGTACTTATAAGGCCTTGTGCTTGTTCAGCTGGGAGCGGTGCTGTTCAGGGAAGCCAAGGAGATTGTGTTTTTTTGGACTCATCAAAATACAGTGATCATTCTTTCATTAAAACTCGTGATACTTATCATTAGGTTCGATGTAGTAGAATGATTCCTGGGTTTTGTATCAAAACTCTGGGTCAAAGGACACTTATTTAGTTCCTTAACCATTCTTACCTGGAGCTTTCTTTAGTAAAATGCAGATTAGCATCTCTCGCCTAGCCGGTGAGCTAGGGCAGCTTAATCAGAGGGGTAAATGAAAGTTCCTATGCCAGTACCTGGAATATAGTAGATCCTCAATAAAGGTTAGTGTGCTCAGTCTTGCCTTAAAATCAACAATGTCAGTGTACTCTGTGTAGAGACTTATTTTTAAGATGTTTATTTATTTATTTGTCAGCAGAGAGAGAGAGAGAGAGCACAACAGGGGGAGCAGCAGGCAGAGGGAGAAGCAGGCTCCCTGCTAAGCAGGGGGCCGGAAGCGGGACTCGATCCCAGGACCCCGGGATCATGAGCTGAGCTGAAGGAAGACACAACCAACTGAGCCACCTAGACGTCCCTAGCCTTAGTTCATTTTTATGTTTGACTCCCAGTTGTAAGATCTTTGAGGGTGGGGACCTTATCATTTTTTTTCCTGAGAAACTAAGAGCAATAAACATAAAGAATTGATATGTATTAAATTTTTATCACATGAATTACACCAACTTCCTCTTACCTCTGGAGACAGCCTGAAGGTTCCCTGTATGACTCAGTGAAGAAGACCCCTCAGTAGCGAGAATGGGATAGCTGAGCTCCAGTCAGGAATTGAGGGAGTAATAGAGAATCCCCCTCCCCCTCTTTAAGTTTGTAGAACCCCTTTGTCTGTACTCTTCGGACAGAAATCAGAGTGCAAGTAGTGTTTTGTTCAGCACCAAATCAAAACACAGGCTGCTTCTTTGCTTTCACTTTTAACACACTGGCACCTGTGCAGGAAAAGAGCAGAAGAGGGACGTACATTCTTCAGGCTTCCATGGCCCCTTCTGTGTTCATCAGTAAACTGGAGTTTAGAGAGAATCCCTGCGCTGTGTGTACAGAGGCATGCACGTGGCTGACCCCTCCTTGGGTACCGGCTGGACCCACAAACAGTATGTTACACATTCTCTGAGGTCTACATGGTTGAACTCAGGTCTGACAAAATATCTCATTTTATGGGCTCACCCAGAATCATCTTAGGGTCAGGAAAGCAAGTCGTAGCAGCTCTAGATCACTGACACCAGGAGTATCCACGTGCCTTTGCCTCGACCAACTGGTCTCCCTCAGTGTTGTAGTAACTAGATTTATTCTGGTTCACAGAGGCATTGGTTTTCTCTCTTACTCTCTTTAATATAACTTCCTTCACTAAAAATGAGGTTGGGAAAGTATTTTGAAGTTTAAATACTTGAACAGACCCTCAGAGTCAGAAGGCTCCCAATATTTCTGACATTCTTCCTTCCTTTTTTTTTTTTTAAGATTTTATTTATTTGACAGAGAGAGACACAGCGAGAGAGAGGGAACGCAAGCAGGGGGAGTGGGAGAGGCAGAAGCAGACTTCCTGCGGAGCAGGGAGCCCGATGAGGGCTCTATCCAAGGACCCCGGGATCATGACCTGAGCCGAAGGCAGACGCTTAACGACTGAGCCACCCAGGCGCCCCATTATTTCTGACATTCTTTCAGTTTTTCCAGAATCCATCTCCTTTCTCCATTTACCCTGCCATCCCATTAAAACATATTCTCAGGGCACGTGACTGGCTCAGTCCGAAGAGCATGGGACTCTTGATCTTGGGGTCATGGGTTTGAGCCCCATGTTGGGTGCAGAGATTACTTAAATAAATAAATAAACAAACTTAAAAACATAAAATATAATTCTCTGTTGACTCCACTGGTCTTTGCCTTGGAACCACCTAGCCTAGGGTTTGGTAAAGAATTTTTGATGACATGACTGTCAACCATTCTTCTATCCATTATTCAATGATTCCAGCTTTTCTGTGTTCCTACTGCATACCACTAACTGAATTTTATAGTTGAGCAAAACTGAAGCTCAGAGAATATATAACGCAACAGATCTAATTTCAACATCTAACAAAAATAAACTGGCTATAATCCACCCATAATTACGGATCATTTTACTCTTACTTTCCCAGCTATTCTACCCGATTAGCTGCCAGTGTTACCCTCCCAAATATCTTTGTCTTCATTTTCTCTAGGTCAATATACCATCAATTCAAGAGGAGAAGAATAGGTTTGAGATTGGAGATGGGGAATATTGGTTCAGAGTGGGCCAAGCCTTAATCGCAAGGTCTCCTATATTTTTAATGATACCGTAGGGAAGGTAAACCTTTTTCTCTACCCTCCTATACTCAGTAGCTGGAGGACCAGTGAATTAAGTTGGCAAAAGACAGATGAACAAGAAAAAAAGAAACAGATTTAATTATGTAAAGATGCATTGGGGTTCACAAAGAAATGTGACCCAAGGAGGGAGTGTTAGTATTTGGGGCATATATACCATTTTAGGCTAGACAAAGGGAAAGGGGTTGGGGGCATCTGTTGGTAATTGATGGGAAGTTAAGGGAAGGAAAAGTAAATAGGGCTGTTTAGTAAGATTTGTTATGCAGATAAGAGTCATCGCAGGTGCTAAGAGTTCTCTGGGGGAGTTCTCTTCTTGGTAGGAAGAGGGACACACCTTTATAAATGGAAATTTACATCCTGCTTTTAGACAGGGAGAGGGGAGAGAGCTAATTGCCTTTAGCTCAAAACAGTCCTCATGCCAAGGCGGCGTTTTTTTAGGGCGGTGTGTTCGGTTTTCTTCGGACCCGAGAGCATGAATGTGTAGCATTACCTGCTTGGTATTGGTACACAGCACCTCCATTGTTATTTCTCTCTCTGGCAAGGGTATCAGCTCCTTAAGGGGAGGAGAAGTGGTTTCTTGAGTTTCATGTTTGTAATGCTCCCTCTTAAAAGCTACTCTTTGTTTAGCACTCACAATATGTCATGTGCTTTGTATACATTCTCTCCAGCCCCTTCAAGGTAATATAAAAATCTCTGTTTTCTGGATGAAGAAATCCACGCTCAGGTTAACTGACTTGCTGAAATTATTGAGCACATTTTAGCAGAGGACTCAGGACTTGTTCCCTAGATCTGTGTATTAGTCAGGATTCTCTAGAGAAGCAGAACCAAAAGTATGTGTGTGTATATATAGAAAGAAATGTATCCGAAGGGATTACCTCGCAGGATTATGGAGGCTGGCGAGTCCACATCTGCAGGCTGAGCCAGCAGCCTGGAGACCCAGGAAGGAGCCACTGCTGTAGTTCTAGTCCCAGTGGGCTGCAGAATTCCCTCTGGGCGAGGGAGGGGAGGGTTCAGCTTTTGTTCTAGTGAGGCCTTCAACTTTTTGGAGGAGGCCCACTCACGTTACAGAGGGCAATCTACTCAAAGTCCACTCATTTAAATGTCAATCACATCCAAAAACACCCTCACAGAAACATCCGGAATAATGTCTGACGCCGAAACGGAACTATCACCAGCTGTTAACAGCCCATTCCACATTCGCTTCATTTTTATCCTACTAGGCTCTTCTCAGCATGGGTTAACCGGTGACCTTGAGTCAGTTTCAAGCCATGCACACTAATCGTGGGTAAAGCTTCCCCATCTCATGTGAAATGGATAATCAGCTCTATTTAAAAGGTCTTTATTTACAAAGAAAATCTTTAAGGGATTTTCTGCCTCCTGAAACTTAAAAAGCAAATCTGATACGAGTGGTTATAAGGAACACAGACATTCTCTAAGCATCCTAGTTACGGAGCCAGCTTGAGGGACCTCCAGGCAAGTTTTAGAAAACCATCTAATACAAGGAAGTAAACAAGATCAGAAGAGAGGCTAGGTTGTTATATTTAAGCAAAGCCATTTTATTCTTACTTGCCGAAATATGAGAAAAGGAGAATAAAAGTAGGCTGATCACAGACGGGCTAGGAATGGAATGGATACCATGTGTAGGGAAGTTTCCCTGAAGCTGCGGTTGTAGTTTAGCTTACTTTATTTAATTTTTTTAGAAAGATTCATTTATTTATTTATTTGAGAGAGAGAGCATGGGGGAGGGGTAGAGGGAGAGGAAGAGAGAATCTCAAGCAGACTCCATGCTGAGCATGGAGCCTGACACAGGGCTCGATCTTACAACGCTGAGATTATGACCTGAGCGGAAACCAAGAGTTGGTCGCTTGACTGACTGTGCCACCCAGCCCCCCCCACCCCACCCCCGTTTACTTTAAATAACAATTTTGCTCTCAAGATCATTTAAAAATTTTGATTAAAACCAAAAATGAGGGCTTCGAACAAACTCATTCCGCAGTCTGTGAGACTAGAAGCTGAGAGTAAGGTCAGCAGGAATGATCAGGGAGGGGATGTCCAACTAAAAGAGGAAGTTTGCAAATGATCAGTGATAGAAAAGCTTTGGAAGCATGGTCTTGTCTTTCTTTTAGCCAAAGGGCCCTAAGTGGAACGCGATGGCCCAAGGCATCCAACCTCTTATTTATTTTTATTTTTGTATTTTTTTTTATCATGGTAAAATACACATACAAATGTACCATTTTAACCACTGTTGAGTTTACAATACAGTGGCATTAAATACATTCACAAGGTCGTATAACCATCACCACTATTTCTAAGGCTCCTTTGTCATCATTTCTGTACCCATGAAAAGGTGACTCCTCCACCTATTAGCCCCTGGTCTGACTTCCTCCACCTATTAGCCCCTGGTCATCTCTGATCTACTTTTGGTCTCTAAGAATTTGCCTCTTCCAGGTCCTTCAAGCGTGCGGAATCATACACTTTTTGTCCTTTTGTGACTGGCTTCTTTCACTTGGCATCAGGTTTTCTAGGTTCCTCTATGTTGTCCCATGGGTCAGAACTTATTTCCTTTTTATGACTGAATAATATTCCACTGCATGTGTACACACCACATTTTGTTTATGCATCATTTCTCAATCTGACTTTTAGCCCTGGAAACACGGATCGGACTTGAGAGCCATGCTGCAGACACACAGAATGAACGTCTCAGGAGGATGCGTATGCCCAGCTGGTACGTATGGAATCAGTACAAGTCACCTCACAAGAGACTTCTGTGCATTCTCAGTGCTAGTTACTAACCAACTTCATATGAGAATTTCCAGTGGAGTTGTTCGCCAGTGTTTGGTCATTTGAGCCTCACGTGGGCTAGGGAGAGCAGAAAGGTGAGGAAAGTGAGCTGTAGAGAATTAAGTTGCAGAGAAGGAACTGGAACTCCCATCTCCACCCCATAAATCCTGCCCATTTCCTTCTATTCTAATGAGTCCATTTATCTCTCCCTGGAGAGTCTGCCTTCCAGAAGGAGGAGGGCATAGGGCTTTGCTTTGCTTAGCTGAATTAGCAGATGGAAGCTCTTCAGGGCTAAGAAGCCCATAGCCATTTCAGCCCTCTGTTCACATGAAAGCTTGGAGAGCCCCACCCGGGGCAGAATTACATTTCTAACGGAACCGCGAGGGTCCCACATCATGCACATGAGTGTCTAGGACAAATGGCTGGGCTCTGTCCCTGGAGATGATTATCTTGTTTTAGTCTGAAAATTAAAATTGGTGTTACAGTCCATCTGGGCACACGTGGGCTTCTTTGACATGGATGGACTTTCCTGTTGTGAGTTATTGTGAACTGGCTCATCTTCAGAATTCAGAAAGCGGGCCTCTGGCAGGTAAGAGAAAAAATCCTGAGGTTTTTCTGAGCCTAGAAACTTGAGGAACTGAGAAATGCTTTAAAGCTTCTAGGTGGTAGGAGTTCAGTATGACCCTAGTGTCTGGAAGGCAGTTTGCTAATCGTACGCTGAAGATTTGAGTGGTGTATTTTCTAATTCAGGACATTCAAAATTTTCTGTGCATTAGAGAGTTCCTATCCCATTCCATGACGAACACTTCAGTTAAGTGGTTCAATGTTGTGTTTAGCTGTGTAGAGTGGGGAGGTAAGGTGGGTGGGGGCAATGGGAGGGAGGATATTAGCTTTCGCTGTGTTATATGCCTACCCTTGGGCCAGGTTGTAAAATAAGGGAGAGGTGCTTCTCCCTACAGCCCATGCTTGAGGCCAATAGACCTCCGGGGGTGGAGGGGGGAGGGGCAGGACCCTGTGGCCCAGCCTACCTGCCCTTCTTAGTCGGGACTAGAGAAGACATGGGATTTCCCAAAGCTGGTAACTTTTCGTGGTTTTGCTAATATTTCAAGGTCGTGCAAGAGCGACACACTGTGCATCTATGTAAACGGAAGTTAAATACATCTTCGTTCATGGCCCCTTTCGTGCCCAGAGTAGGCCAGATGTTCTAGTGTTATGGGAGCCATCCCCTCTCCCACCATCTTTGATTATCGGGGTCTGAA
Organism: Zalophus californianus; assembly: GCF_009762305.2. Taxonomy (NCBI): domain Eukaryota; kingdom Metazoa; phylum Chordata; class Mammalia; order Carnivora; family Otariidae; genus Zalophus; species Zalophus californianus. Next base: position 187,833,402 of record NC_045596.1, read on the forward strand.
GTATTAGTATTTGTCATCACGCTCCACCTTGCCATCTACTCAAACACCAGAATACATGACACGATGGCAATAGGGGCTAAATCTAAAGTCTTCTGTTTTTTGTCTTTTTTTTTTTTAATAACTTTATAGGAAAGAATCTGGAAAACCGACCCCTTAAAAATTGCAAGCAGGCGTTCCCTGAGAGAGATTAAACTTAAGTGTGCCTTTGGGGCAGACTGTTCCCACTTACACAGGCCCTCGCCATGAACCAGATGGAACACTGTGTGCTGTGCCGGGGCCCTGTCATTGCCCCCTTTTTGGCGGCACTGACGGAAGGTGGCACGAAGAGGGCAGAAATGATTCCTGGCTCCATGTGGACTTGGAGCGAGTTGCACTGAAACCCCACAGTACTGTTTGGACTGTAAGTGGCTGGTTCTTCTTACTGTGCGGCTGTAGGATCCTCTGAGCAGTTGCTCATAAGGGCTGGGAAGCTAAGAGCGGCCTTCTGCAGGAAGGGCAAGCAGACAGGACCATCACCCCATGCGGAGGACTGGATGTCATCAGAATGGGCTTTGTTTGGCCCAGCGCTCCCCAGATTGGATCTTTGGGGTCCACTGAGTAAGCACGATCCCACCAACTCCAAAGCCTGTAGGGGCCAGGCAAGCGATAGGAATCGTTCAAAGAGACCGGGTGGGATTCTGGCAGACTGGAGAACGTGGCTCCATTGGAAGGGAAGAGCTGCTTCTAAGCTGGAGCTGGTTGCTGACGCTCAGATAAATGGGCTGAGTGTTGCCATGTCTTCTTATTCAAGAGGATATGGAAATCTTGATTGTTTTTTAATGTGAAATATCTCAACTGGAATATTGATAGCAATTCAGTTGGTTTTTTTTTTTAAAAACCGCTTTGCAAGTTTATTACATTGAAGTTGAGAGTCTTTTGTGGCAACACTCTCCTGTCATACATTGTTTATATATTTGTCCCTGACAACAGTAATAAAATGGACCTGTAGGGGCCCCGTCTCTCCCTCTCCCTTCCTTTTCAGTCTCCCAGGAGTTAGAATACTTGGCTTGCTGAATTCTCCCGAACGTCCTGTGAGGTGGGCAAGGGTGAGACTTCCAACAGCTTCTGCGGCAAAGCAGACTCCCAGGGCCTGACGGGTGGCGGGGTGTGGCACTGCCTGGGCTCCGCTTGCTTTCACCTGTGTGAGGTGCCCCTCTGGGCGTGGGACAAAGCCTCCCATTGCTGCAATGCAAGCCATGTTAGAGTGACACAGGTGTCCATTGCATCAGTAATAACAACGCTCAGAAGTCTCCAAGAGGAAGCGAAAGGAAAGCCCATCAAAACACATCGGTAACAGAAGGGGAATTCCATGCAGTTAAGATCTACCCCCCGCCCCCCAACTGGTGGCCGCCCTGCTCTGCCGCTATCCTGCGGGGCCTCTGAAGGGCCAGCACAAGGAGGACCCACAGAGGCGTGCATGGGCTGCCTTAACATATGCTGATGCAAATGTCAACGCCAGCCCCTATCGTAATCTGAGGGTCAGCACATGAATCCTGTGGCATTTGGGGTCTGCTGGGGCAGATGAGTACTGTAAGCACCAACACCTGCGGTGCTGAGGCCGTGTCTGGCCGGTTGGCTTCCACGGGGCCCGGCGCCAGGCTGGAACAGGGCTGGGGGATGCAGAAGGCCTGGCGACGGGTGCAGACGTGCCCCGGCCTCTAGCGGGCCCTGCCGCTGGGCTCTTCTCCCCTGCCCTGCACGATGAGGTATGTTAGCCCGCTATCCTCCCCATCGCAAGCCCAGCGTTCAGGGCCACCACATGTCCTCTGGGAGGTGACAAAAATGATGAGACCAGGACGACAGGACCAAAATAGATTTTACTTTGATTGGACCCCATATGTGTGTCATGCAGTGAAGGGAATGGCCTGGGCTCTGGAGCCTCTCCTCTGCCTCCTGTCCTCACCGGGGAATGGTTTGTCTGGGGCACCGTATCCTTTCAGGATCCAGTCTGCCCTCTGATTCTCCCTCATGGTCTCTATAGCCTGGGGCAATTTTGCTTTAATATACCAAAGAAATACAAATGGGAACAGAAACACAACACAGATGTCCACAGCTTCTTCCCCAATGTCACAGAACTACGTGCTTCGAGCTAGCGGTTTTGCGGAATGATGAAAAACATGTGGTTTTATCCCAACTTCCAAGAATTAGAGGCAGATTCTAGGAGGGTGGGGATTGTCTGGAATTAAAAATAGTAGTCCAACACATCTGGTGAGGACATATTACTGCCCATTAAAAGGACAAAACAGGAGTTGGTCTGCGGGGTCATGCATCTACCTTCCCAGCTTTCCTCGGCCACACCCAGCCCTGGGGGTGCGGCCTCCCCTTGAGGCTGAGAGCTGATAAAGAAAGATCTCTTACAAATTCTAAGGTCCACAAAGAGCAGTGAACCTCCTGGTGATGACTCATACCGCCCTGTAATCTAGCCTCACTTTGCCAGAGAGAAATTTCTAGAACTCATGCCTGACCATGCAAGTCACTCCCCTATTTAAATTCACTCTTGGGGTCTCAGACTCAGCAGGTCATACAAAACCCTTCGTGATCAGGCTCCAGTTTATCTCACAGGTCCACGAATAGTCCGTGTTGTCTCTTGCTGTTAGGTTTTGTTCTGTTTGTTCCAATTCTCTTTCTCCACTTGACTAACTCGTACTTCAAGGCTCCGGCTATGGGAGATTTCTGGGATGGCTGCCCCGCACTACCCACCCTCTCTGAGTTACGGGCTTGGCACCCACAGCAGTCTGACGGCCCATGTCTCTGACCTGGCATCAAGCACGTACTTTGAATGGTCTTCCTCCTTCTCTGTGTTTTCAATCACATCACGAGAGCTTCAAGTACAGGAACCACAGCTCCTCTTCGTTCTCCAGAGTACAAATTTTACTATCAGTAAATATGTAGTGAGCTCTATAGATGCAGTGGCCAAAAAAAAAAGGAAATAAAGACATGATCGCCACCCGTATTAATTGCCCTCACAAAGTTCCACAAACCAGGTGGCTCTGACAACAGAAATTTACTATCTCACAGGTGTTGGGCAGAGTGACGTGACCCGCATTCGCCTTCAAGAAGCTCACAGTCTCATAGGAAAAAATGGATCTGCTGACCCATCAATCATCCTGCATACGAATGGCCATGCTACAAACATGAGTGGGGGGCACAGAGGAAGCATCCAGGCCAGAAGAGCTCCTGTCCTCTGGGGAGGGCTTCTCGAGAAGGGAGCAAGAGTGAGAGAGGGGGCTGGTCAGGAAAAGCTGCTGAGTGGGTTTTGGCTGAAATCCTTCTGCCTGGAGCAGAGCGGACCACCCCCCCCCCGCCCCCCGCCCCGGAAGCTGCTCCTGGTCTTCGCACAAAGGAGTTAGCAGACTGTGCCCATGCCTACACTGGGTACATTCTTGGGCACTGTTTTGGTGGAGACATAGAACCCAGGCTTTTGTTGTTGTTTCTGGGGAGGGGATGTGGAAGTGGACTGAGCAAAAGTGCTTAAGATAATAGTCACAAAAGCAGCCAGGATTCTCTCTTGCGGCCTGTCCCTAGGGATGGAAACCTGGAGGGGCCTGTGTTCCCAGACACCAGGTTGTAGAGTAAACACAGGAATGGAAATAATGTGGGAGGCATATGAGGAAGGGAGATGGTGACTGGAGAAGATCAAGAGGAAGCAGGGGTTGGGACTGACTGCCCGAGGGGACGCACACAGTCCTGAGGAGCCCCAGGAAGGTCACACACTGAGGAGGGGGGTGTGTGTGTGACTAAAGGGACACAAGAGGGGCACCCAGGGCGGAACGCTTCGTTGATTGCATAACCCTGAGAGTGGAGAGATGCTTCTTTGCGGCACGGGGGTGGGTGCATTTGCTTTTCCAGTCACCTGTTGGGCTTGGGTGCCAGCTAAAGAAGGGACTGTGAGGGCTGACTCCTTATATGTGGGTAGGAACCCTATTCAAAGACTTTTTTTTTTCTTCCACCTATTGTTTCCCTAAGCCTCATATCAGCCCTGTGAGATAGGTGGGGCAGGGATTATTGACTCTGCTGCAGGTGAGAAAACAAGAGAGGCTAGGCCGAGGGCCAAGGACACCCGGGTAACAGTGCTTGGCTCCTATACCCAGGCTGACCCCTTCTTGACCTCCCTTCCCCGAGGGGCTCGTTCCTAGTCCAGTCATGGTCAAGGAGATCGAGTGCCTCGCCTTTTTGCAAACTATGGAAACAGGATTGGTTAAACTGGCAAGTTACTTTCAGCGATACCTTAGGGAAACAACACACAGGGAGCAGCAAGTCGAATGTGTGGAAGTACCCAGTGGAGGGCTTAGAAACAGCGGAACGGATGTACACGTGACAGCGTGTCTGGGTCTGAAGAAGGCGGTGCTGAGTGAAAAGAGTAAGAAGTAGCAAGAGATACATGACACACTTGGCTTCAGGTAAATTAAAAATATGTGCATAGGGCGCCTGGGTGGCTCAGTTGGTTAAGCGACTGCCTTCAGCTCAGGTCATGATCCTGGAGTCCCGGGATCGAGTCCCACATCGGGCTCCCTGCTCAGCGGAGAGTCTGCTTCTCCCTCTGACCCTCCCCCTCTCATGTGCTCGCTCGCTCTCTCTCATTCTCGCTCTCTCAAATAAATAAATAAAATCTTTAAAAAAAAATATGTGCATAAAGCCACATTTTTTTAAAACGGCACAAATAAAAATTCATCATTAAACATATTCCAATGGTTATCTATGGAGAAGTGAGCAGGTAAACGTGAATAAATAAATAAATAAATAAATAAATAAATAATCAAAGGAAAGACCTTGCACAGACCAGTAATGACAATGTGTCGTGAATTCTATGTCCTCAGCCTCTGAAACCACAGATAAATAACAAATAAAATCAAGACGACCTCCTCAGAAATACCACAAAGAGGTATGAACCGTGAACTTAAGCTTTGTTGACAATGTAAAGGCAAGGCAAGGCAGACAAACTTGGTGCTTTTCCTTTCGTGTAGTCACTTCACAGAAAAACTGTTCCCGGTATTTCCTCAGTGAAATGATGTATGACATCCCTCCCTCCCTCCCTCCCTCCCTCCATCCGTTCCCCCATCCCAAACGTTTATCAAGTGTGCCTGAATCTAAGACCCTCTGCTTGGCACTGGAAGCGGCCAAGAGGTAAAGAAATCCTCTCCACCTTGGGGAAGTTTTTGATCCAGTTTAAGGCCGGCGCGTCAGGGGCTATGTGAATTTGGATTTTAAAACTTTCCTATACCCAGAGCTTGCAAAAATAGCCCCCCAAAAATCTCATTTTGGTCCACTTCCTCTAGTCACGATAGGGGAGGGGTGAGAGAGAACTAATAGCTGGGATTAGGAAGTCACATCGCTGACCTTATGAGGGAAAACCCAAAGCAACTGAGAATTGTCTGCCTCTCAATGAAAACTGAACCTTTACAAAACTATTCATTGATGTATTTCACTTTCTTTAATGCCAGTTATGGTTCCGAGCTTTTTTTCAGTCTCTTGCTTCCTTCGACTTTCACAGTCTCTGTGCGAACACACGAGGAAGGTGCCCAGATGATGCCCATTTTTACAGACAGAACACTGAGGGTTATGCTAAGTGAATTACTCAAGGTCACACAGTGTTGAAGAAGGGCTTTGAGCCCAGGTATTTCAATTCGGAAGTATTCTATTTTTATCCCCTACATCAGAAGGCAGCACATTTTTTTCTACGGTGAAAAGCTGGAGAGTAAATACTTTAGGCTTGGGGTCACAAGTCTCTGTCTTGACTACTCTGCTCTTGACTGCAACCGAATGGGCGGGACTGTGGCCAGTACAATCCTGTTCCCTTCGGGCGGTCCTTTCTCCAGCCTGGCCCAGTTTCTTCGCAGGCAAGTTCTCATCAGTGTTCCAGCAAAGTCTCCAGGGTGACCCCTCTGCAGATCTTTGGAGAGCTCCCTCTGCAGCTGTCCCCCTCTGTGCTCTGCTTTGCAGGCGCTCACTGCCTGGGCCTCAGAATCCCACGGCCTGCCCCACGCAGGGACACTGCTGGGCTCAGAACGCATGTACGTATTTAATACATGAGATAGGATGTATTCAATCAACTCTTTCGGACTACAGACTCAGCCTTTCTTTAAGCCAAGGACAATTTCCCTCTAATCGTTATCTCTTCTCTATCTCTTCTCCTAGGACACCCTTGGACTGGAAATCCTAACAGAGGCTCACAGTCCCTTATCTAAAGTACCTTTGGTGTTTTGGGGTGTGTGTGTGTGTGTGTGTGTGTGTGTGTGTGTGTGTGTGTGTGTGTGTGTGTGTGAGAAAAAACAAATTTCCAGCAAACACACTTATTGGAAAAACATGACCTGAAATGCTAGGAGACTGTTTTTAAGTCATTAAAAAATACTAGTGTGAATATTCCACGTATTTTGCTGCTGAAAATGTTTGATTTCTGAGTGCTTCCCATATCCTCCTGGGGATGTTACAGGGTACATACCATAATGATATAAATATATATAATGTAAAATGTATGTGAAAACATATAATAAACATAAAAATATAAATACATATATACCTAGAAATATACCTACATAAAAATATATAGAACATTCAGTATTATTTCTAAAAGCTGAAACAATCTAAATTCCTAAACTTCTTCTGGCTTCAATGGTTTCAGATAAGAGACTGTAGATCTGCACACATATTTGCTCTCCTGGATCATCCTCAAGGCTAACTTTTTCCTCCGTATTCCTCAGTCTTCGAATTTTTCCTCCAAGTTTTCATTCATTTCCTCCTCCACTGGATCTTCCAAACTACTCGTCAGGTCTCAGGACTCACCATCATCGACTTCAGTTTACCTACGCTTAAGGAAAATCATGATTTTATTTATGGCATAATTCAATCTCTTGTCTGCCCTCTCTTTCCCTCCCTGATTTTGATAAAAATATTGTTGGCTTCTGCCAGAAGTTCTATTTCACCAGGGAGTGGTACGACTAACAGTCCCATATAATAAGTTCTGTGATAAGTCCTGTAAGAGTAAAGGTTTGGTTTGATTACAATGACTGATTCCCTCCATCACCAAATAAATATATCCAGCTACTCAAACAAGAGAGATATTTATTTTTCGTATAGACACAGACAATTCTGGACCACAGTCTATTGACTCCACAATTTTCAAGGAAGCCGTCCTTCTGTTATCTTGCCATCTTCAACTTTTGGCTTCTGTGTGATGGATGGAGGTGACCATGACATCTGTAATCCAGCCAGCAGGAATGAGATGAAAAGCAGCACAGCATGGAGCTTCCCTTTAAGGACATTTCCTTGAAGCTGCGTATGCCAATTCTATTTCCATTTCATTTCATTAGACAGAACTTAGTCGGTGACCACACACCTATCTGCAAGGCAGTCTGAGATACGTAGTATTCCCTATTTGGGTAGTCATTTCCCCAGGTAGAAATCTGCACAGAATACGGGAAGAATGGATATTAGGAGAGTCCTGGCGGTCTCCACCACTGCCTACTTGAGTACCTTCTTGTCCTTCCCCTATTCATTAATGCTGTTCACTCTTCCTGCTCAGATCATATACTTGGAGAGTCTTAACGTGGCACAAAACTACAAGTGGTGGAGGTTAGTAGTCTACATCCCTGTGGGCATGGACTACCCCTGACTGTCTCTTAAGATGTACGTCTTCTTGGGAAACGGTGAAAAAGGATGGTGGTACAACTTTGGCATCCATGGATAGAATGCGAGGAAAAAACTGCAGGCCCACCTGGATAATTCAAGATAATCGCCCCATTTTAAGATTCTTGATGTAATTACCCCTGCAAAGTCCCTTTTGCCAAGCAAGGCAACTTTCACAGGCTCAAGAGACTAGGATGTGGACATTTTGGGGGGGCGGTCATTATTTAGCCCACCACGTCATACAACTGTGTTCCACACACTGTGCTCACTGTTATCTATGTCACCTCTAGTCCTCACAACACCCTTTGGTGTAAGTGTGATATTCAGTCTGCAGATGAGAAATTTGAGACTCAGAGATATTAAATAACTAACAGGTGTCACATGATCTCTAATGTATAGAGAGAGAATTCAAAGCCAAATCTGCCCAACTCAAGATCATGCTTCCTATTAAATAGCTATCAATATCTCCAGTTTACAGGCCATAACCAACCATCATCGAAAATAGCCCTAAACAGGTCAGGGAGGCCTCAGTGACTTTATGAAACCTTCCCCCTTTCTGTCCAATTCTTGCAATTAATCCAGAAATCTGGGCCAGTGTGAATCACCCGTCTTCACTTCATGTGAAGAAGCATCCTTCAAATTCCAAGAGCAGAAACACGACTATAGGACATGGTGAAACTTAAGACAGAAAATCAGCCAAGGTGTTAAAGAAAGGAGACCTCTGCCACCATTTCCGTGTGGGGAAATCCTGATGGAGTCAGGGAGGGCTTCTGTCAGCTCACCGAGGACACTCTGGGATGTCCTTGGAAAGGGCATGGCTGTGTTTCTCTTCATGTTTTGCAGTCATTCCTGTCTTCTGGCCTCAAGGACATAAGCACATTTAGTTAACTCCCAGAGCCATGGACTCCTTTTTCTTCAGTAAACACTGCTGTGAGGTCTTTCTGCTTCCTCTTTGCAGCCATAGTAACCGTTGTTGGCTAATCCAGGCTTGCCAGACTCCTCAATCGGAGGGAGATTTTTTAAAAAACCTAGTGTCATACCCAGGACAAACAAGGTCCTTTTAACCATACCAGACTCCTTTATCACTATGGTGTTTCAGAAGAAATTTATATGCCCTAATTGGCCCCGTCTTACTACCTGGGAAAGTGTAATTCACACACAGAGATCTGACTCTCTTCTGAGAATAGATGGAAAAATAATGACTGGAAACATTACACATAAAATATTTGTTGGGCCAAGATCCCAGTTAATCCTCACAACTGCCTTAAAGTAGGTACTAACATGACTGCCATTTTACAGATGAGAGAGTTGACACTTCAACCTTGGGTCCTGTGTCAGAGCTGTGGATCTTTCTGGCTGGAGTTGGGGTTTGAACCCGCGGTGGATGATTCTAGGCTAGAGTCTGTGCTGCAAAACAAGGTCGCTAGTGCGCCTTAGGTTTAGTTTATGGACTGTCCACTGTTTGTGTGCATTTCATGACCAACTCGCTTTCTGGTTCTAGAGCTACGACCAAGGATAGGTTCTTCAACTTCTCATCGAGTGAGCTTTTCGCTAGAAAATAGAGCCCTTCAAGAAACAAGATCAAGGCGAACTTTCTCTAGTGGGGAGAAAGGGAGGATTAATTGCCAAAAGAGGAAGTGAAGGGCTGTAGCTACCCCTCCAGCTCGATGTGGCGGCCACGTGTTCCAGCCTGTGTGGCTGCAGACACAGCCCTGGGGCCTCTCCTGGGGCCTCAAGCAGTCCTGGCTGCTGTAAAGGGTGGCCAGGCTTTCGGGACCTGGGACGACCTGGCCTACGTCACCTACCGATCCTTTAGCTGTGAACATCTGGAGCCTAATCACACTCAAGCATTCAAAATTCGCCACTTTATCATGACACTATCTCAGCCAGCCTTATACATTAGGAGACAACGTGGAGACTGAAGGAGGACAGTCTTCTTAAAAAGTTATATGTATTTGTTTGAGGGGCTCTACTCCCCCAAGTGGATTTTCCCAGAGGCCCCTTCCATGGCAAAATCTTACTATACTGTGAGGAATTTATATTATTATGTATAGTTTTATATCATATTAATATATTAATGTATTATATATTAATATATTAAGATTATTTTTATTGAACTCTCCAACCCTATTGAACCCTCAGACATAGGTTAATATCTTTAGGGCTTGTGAAGAGTTCTTATAAATCCACCCAGAAAGAAAGATGAACAGTCCCACACAAAAACGGGAGAAATAAATAAGCCACTCACACAAAAAAGAAATATAAAATGCCCAAGTTATAAGAAAGTAGAAAACCTTACTCTTTTTTTTAAATTTTTATTGTTATGTTAATCACCATATATTACATCATTAGTTTTTGATGTAGTGTTCCATGATTCATTGTTTGTGCATAACACCCAGTGCTCCATGCAGAACGTGCCCTCCTCAATACCCATCACCAGGCTAACCCATCCCCCCACCCCCCTCCCCTCTAGAACCCTCAGTTTGTTTCTCAGAGTCCATCGTCTCTCATGGTTCGTCTCCCCCTCTGACTTACTCCCCTTCATTCTTCCCCTCCTGCTATCTTCTTCTCTTTCTTTTTTCTTAAAATATGTTGCGTTATTTGTTTCAGAAGTACAGGTCTGTGATTCAACAGTCTTGCACAATTCACAGCGCTCACCATAGCACATACCCTCCCCAGTGTCTATCACCCAGCCACCCCATCCCTCCCACCCCCCACCACTGCAGCAACACTCAGTTTGTTTCCTGAGATGAAGAATTCCTCATATCAGTGAGGTCATATGATACATGTCTTTCTCTGATTGACTTATTAGAAAACCTTACTCTTAATGAAAGCAATTTAAACTAAATAAGATGCTATATTTACCTACCAAATTGTCAAACTGAACAAAAACAACAGATTTAGAACTCAGGGCTGTAGAGAGTATGAAAAAAAAATAGAGTTTATATATTCTGTAATAAGAGTATACATTTGGTTATCACAGAAGGGCATTTTGGAAAAAAAAACCCATAACCTTTAAAGAGATAGATACATACATAAATACATAGCTCCGGAAATATAGACACACACACACACACACACACACACACACACACACACACACACACTGCCTATGCTTTGACCCAGCAACTACACCTTCAGGAATGTGACTAAAATGGCCAATAAACTTGACAGCATACCTAATCTTACTAGAAATAGGGAAAGTGCAAATAGAACACAGTAAGATACCATGTTTAATCAGGGTGGCAACAATCCAAAGTGTGATCAGATAAAGCGTGGTTGGGGTTGTGAGACACATAGGCCCTCACTGGATCTCTATTGGGAGGGTTACTGCGCAGCCACCCTGATGGGCAATTTGATGGTATCTGTGAAAACAAAACATGTGCCTCCACTATGATCCAACAATTCTACGTCTCTCAATCTCTCCAGAGAAACACGTGCCTGTGTGCATGAGGAAAAGATCTAATGTAGCATTGCTGGTTCTAGCAAAAAACTAGAGTCCAAATACCCAGCAATAAGGAAATAGCTCCACGAACTGTGGTTAGTCCTTATTATGGGACCCTACACAGCAGTTCCCGAGAGGGATGCCCATCGTCCTGTGCTATGTCTCTGAGAGAGAGTCTGTTGAATGACTGTAGATAGCATGATAGCATCTGTGCACCATTCCCTGCCTCACAAATAAAAAACCATCTAGCACCATATGCTTCATTTAGATACATGGACATAGATGTCAACACATTGAGAAACGTGAAGGATATGCACTAACGAGTTACAGTAGTTATCCCTATAAGAGTGATAGTGATGAGCGGTGCCTGGGTGGCTCAGTCGGTTAAGTGTCTGCCTTTGGCACAGGTCATGATCCCAGAGTCTTGGGACTGAGCCCCTGTCGGGCTCTCCGCTCAGCAGAGAGTCTGCTTTTTCCCTCTTCCTCTGATGCTCCCCTTGCTTGTGCTTGCTCTGTGTGTGTGTGTGTGTGTCAAATAAATAAATAAAATCTTTAAAAAAAAAAAAAAGAGTGATAATGACCAGATTGGTCATTAAGGGGGACTTTGGTCATATCTGTAAATGTTTTAAGTTTTTAGCAAGAGCATGTATTCATTTATCACATATGTATTTTAAAAATATTTAAAAGAATGGTTGCAAAGATTTTGTGACACTAGTACTTAGCAAGGCATTAGTTGTGAAAATCTGGAAATAACCTAAATGTCCAACAGCAAGGAACAAATACATCATAAGGTATCTCATGATGTGCTCTAATACAACCATTAAAACAATGTTGAAGTCTATGAAATAGTGGGGAGGAAATGTTCACAACAATGTCAAGGGGAAAAGGCAGAATACCAAATAGTGTGTGCATTATTCAATACCTGCCAACCGATGGGTCCAAGGCAGAGGTGTCAGATCCCCAAATGGGAGTGGGCTAGCCAAAAAGCTTTTTAAAGGCTCACTAATACCAAAGTCACCAATATCAATGATTGAAATGGTGATCCTGCTGAGATGATGGAACAACGAGGGCCAGAGACACTGAGGCAGAAGGCTTGGAAAGGCAGCCCGGGAAGCCGCCTAGTGCTAACGGCCCGGCTGAGGGTGAATCTGTCTCAGCTCACAGATTCCCCGGAGAGTCTGATCCCTCGCTGGTTCCGAGCAGCCTACAGGCAGTCTGGTCTCCTCCTCCAGCTTCTTCAGCAGGGCACCAGGTCAGGCCAAGGACAGGGGCCTTCTCTTGCCAGAAGACCTTTTCAGACTACAGTGTAATCCTCAACGGCATGGGGCCACCTCTGATCTGCTGGATAGCTACATGCATTCCAGGCTCAGCTCTTCATTTCCTGCAAGGAGCGCAGAGCACCAGGCCACTTTTTGGGGGGAGGGGGGCGGCGGGGCAAAGCTAGGTCATTGATACCTGGAAGCCCCTTTTTCTTTGGCTTATCAAGAAACTGGCTCATAGACATTAAATCATGAGAAATGCCATATAAAATAGCAAGAGTGTCCCCTGAAAGTCAAGATGTTAGAAAATTAAGTGGGAATTAGAGAGAAACACTTTAATGGAATAAATTGATTTTACCTTATGGAAAAGGAAGAGGGAAAGAGGAAAGAACAGGGAAAAAATGGGTGGGGGGGGAGAGAGGAAGGAAGGGAGGGCAGAGAGAGAGCAGAGAGGTTTCCAAATTCACAAGGGACAATGCTGTCATTTCTGCCTGCCCCCCCCCCCCCCCACCCCCGGCTGCCCTGGAAACTGAGTGAATTCCTGCCCTTCCACGGGGTGGAGAGCGGGAAGAACAGAAGGGCAAGCTAAGGGGGTAGGACAGAGTTCAATTTGAAAACCCAGGTAGAAGAATAATCTGGGTCCTAAGCACGAGGCCGTTGTAGTTAAAACAAGCAACCACCCAAACAGACGGAAATCTCTACCTGGGTCTGGGGATAGAGAAGCGGAAGAATGCGGGTGGGTAGAAACAAGGCAGAAGCATTTCTGATCCTGGAGGTGAATGTCAGGTTGCGTGGGAATGATTCCAGGAACAGTGAGCCTGAGGCCAACTCGTTTCTTTTCATTGTTCATTTTTCCTCTTCGATGTTTAAATCCCTTTGCTTCTCCTGCTTTCACACCTGCATGAAGTCGTGACTCTTAGGGAAAGAAGACACACAATTCCAAGCTCCTCATTCCTTTAATGACAAGGGGTCCCTGGCAGGGGAGGGAGTCTCCGAGAAGGGGCAGATGGGGTTGGAAAGTAGCTGTTTCCCCCTGTTTCTAACAGAACTGCAGACGTGCAGGCTCAGGTGGAAAAACTGGGGAAACCTGCATGCCAGCTTCAGAGATCCGGAGCAACAGTGTGCTTGGCTTCTGCGGTCAAAGTTCGCAAACATATTTAAAAGCTTTCCTGAGTGATATGTCAGGGGATGGGCTTACACTATTGACATCCTGTCTCCGAGAATAGGTCTGTGCTTTTGAGCAATACTGACACCCAGTGTTTGAGATGTTAAGACTGAAAGGAAAATAAAAATGTGAAGGGAGGGAGTAGAACAGATCCTAAATATAACCGCTGTCTTATGTCAAGGACCCACTCACTGCACCAACGGAGGTTCAGAAAGGTAATGCAGTGCTGAGCTAGCCCGTCTTTCTTGCCCCCACACCAGGCTTGTTCTACTCAAAAGTGAATGTGGGCATCACGGTGAATTTCTTTGGGGGGTGGGGTGGGGATCCTTTTTTTATAGAAAAGATTTTTTAGAGACTATTTGGTTTTAAAGAATAATATTCAACTTACTAAATTTACAAAATTTCAAAACTAAGCTGGTTCTTCCCTAAATTTTAAGTTCAACTTTCAAACCTGTTTTTTATTTGTAATTAAAACACATTCTTGGGCTGCCTGGGTAGCTCAGTCGTTAAGCGTCTGCCTTGGGCTCAGGTCATGATCCCGGGGTCCTGGGATCGAGCCCCGCATCGGGCTCCCTGCTCAGCGGGAAGCCTGCTTCTCCCTCTCCCACTCCCCCAGCTTGTGTTCCCTCTCTTGCTGTCTCTCTCTCTCTCTGTTGAAAAATAAATAAAATCTTAAAAAAAAAAAAAACCACATTCTCAATAGTATTTACTATTTGGGAACGGCTGTCAATCAGCAATTGAAAAACTTAAAAAAAAACCTGAACATAAAAAAATGAGAAAAGGCACTTAAAATGATTAAGGGGTCTAACTAAGTTTGTCATGGGATCTCCTCAAACATTGTGATTTCCTTTATAAATTTATTTATTTATTTTTAAGATTTTATTTATTTATTTGAGGGAGAGAGAGAGAGAGATGGTGTGAGAGAGCACAAGCAGGGGGAGCTGCAGAGGGAGAGGGAGAAGCCGACTCCCTGCAGAGCAGGAAGCCCAACAGTACTCAAGGCTGGATCCCAGGACCCTGGGATCACGACCAGAGCCGAAGGCAGACGCTTAACTGACTGAACCACCCAGGCACGCCACCCCTCTTTATAAATTTATTATATTCAGGCATCTTTTTGAACATATCTGACTGAAAAACTTTACCAAATACTTTAGATAACTTTTTAAAAATCAGATAAAATAAACATATAAATAAGGCAGTTTGTTAAGTCGCTGAAATGACCCAATATTGTTTGCAAACTAAAAAAGTCATCGCATTATTTTTAAAATCATAAGTGTAAAAAACTGAAAAACACATGTTTTTTTTTAAAACTTTTTGAGTATAGTTGACACACTATGTTATTAGTGTCAAGTGTACAACATAGTGATTCAACAACTCTATGCATTATGCTGTGTGCTCACCGCAAGGGTACCTAGCATCTGTCACGTACAACACTATTACATACCATTGACTGTATTCTCTATGCGGTGGCTTTTCTCCTGGAGACTTACCGGTTCCACACTGGAAGCCTGTATCTCCCATTCCCCTTCACCCATTTTGCCCATCTCCCCACCCCCCACCTTCCCTCAGGCAAACCATCAGTTTGTTCTCTGTATTTATAGGTCTGTCTGATTTGGCTTCAAAAACACATTTTAAATTGGAATCACAAGGTTCATTAGTTAGATCCTTCAATCGGGCAAATTATCTTTCAAACAGTAAGTGCGTTAAATTCCACGTAAACAGAGTATCTTGGAATACAATAGTGTTAATAAGGAGTTTGATTTAAGTGTTAATCCAAATTTTCTTGGTGTTAAAAAACACTTATCCTGTGAAGAGACCATTGTGTCACCCCAAACCAAGTCCATTCTGCTTCCTATATTGATGCTCCAAGGTTACATGCCACCCCATTGGGGCCACAACACCGATCCGTGCCTATGACATTGATGTCCCACAGAAGACTACAAATTAGTCTAATTTATAGCCACCACTCCAGTAAGTCCATGCCCTCCAATTTGTCTGGTCTAGTAATCCACACCTCTGGGCTTGAGACATTTGGTTATTTTTTCCTCCTCAAGTCCCACTGAGATTGTAGATAACTTCTTTTTCTGCAGTTGGATTTAATTTCTTTGACTCTCTTGCGTATCACCAACAACTAAATTATAAACCATGATTTCTTATTACTTAGAATTTTTATTTTAAATTTACTGAAAGTCCTCTCTTGGACTTATTTATATTTTTCATATTAATCACCCTTTACAGAGCCTAAAAAGGAAAGTAAAGGTAAAATAGATCGGTGAAGGCATTCCAAAAATTTCTTCACATTCAGAGCCTAACTCTTTTGAATCACTCTTGCACTTAGCTGTTGATACGTACACTCTTCAAAAAGTTAAAAAACAAGATTCTCATGCAAATATAGGATAAACAACTGTCAAACAATAAACAACTGATTTGGAGGAGAATTATAGGAACAAGGGCTTAATGAGCATTGAAAAAATATATTGGAGTGTGTCAACTATACTCAAATTTTTAAAAATAATGAAACTGGAAAAACAAAAATATGCTGAAATAAGATGGCTAGGTTAGAAACAAAACTGGCTAATGTCCTACAGGGCAATAAAACATATATCTTTTTCATTGGACAAAGATCATTTGGCTCTCTACCAGACAAAACTTAGGAGTTAACATGTAACTCCACAAAACATGAACTTTTACCCGGTAGTACATAGCAAATCAAACAAAAGTGCGTCTCATTAGAAAATTAAGTGACCTACATGACATTAAACATCAGTGATGCAGCAATTTCTTAAAATAATCCGTTGAAGAACCAAAACCCTTGGTCTGATGCATAAACTGGCTTTACAGTTGGTTATGCAGCCTTGGCTAGTTTTTGTTTCCTCCTTCAGAAATGTTGCTGAACACAACTGTCTGATTCATCATTTCCCTGATCACCTCCTCTTCACAGCAATCAGATTCCTACAGGTGCAAGTGTATTGTATTATTATTTCTAGGGCTTTCCTCTAAGTCACCATAAGTTTTGCTGCTGACCCTTTAATGTTCTACCATTTTTAGGCAACGGTAACTGTATCATGACGGCTAAGTGGCAAACAGTGATAGTACGAGGCTGTTGATTTTAAGGTGTTCTCAGCTCCAGAGATGCCAAATGGTGGGGGAGAAACATGTGTCTTAGAATCAGTGAAATATGGTGAAATATGGCATATTAAGAGTGGCTGAAAGAGTAAACTGAGAGACTAGTGCGTAGCATATATGGAGCATATATATATATATATACACACACACATGTATATATATATATGAACAATAAATTGTTGGGTTTCCATAACTCTGTAAATGTCAGTTTCTCTTTCCCCCTCCACAGTCTTAAGTTTGAGCGACTCATCACAGGTGCATCTTCCTCCTGCAATGAGCAATGCGCGAAGCCAGGGAAGAGTTTGTTCTTGGAGGGGGATTCTCCAATGGCCAACTTCTGTAGACCCCGGCTCTCCCTTTATGTTTAGCTTCGTTGCCACTAGGTGACAGGGCAGGAGGAAGGTTCTGAGGTCCACCTGCTGCCATGAAGTCACGAAAATGTCCTTGAGAGCTAGTACGTAGGACAACTGTTACCACAATGTTCTTAGATTTGGGGGGCAATGACGCTTCTATTGACACCGTGATGCTTCCCAAGATCTCATTTGCTGTGATAAAGGGTTCAGGAGCACTTCTCAGTGTTTCCTGTCATGGCACACACAGCAAACATGCTAACATTTATGCAGCCACTGGGGTCAATGGAGAGGCTTCTCCAGACCGGAAGTGACTGGGTAGGGGGCTGGCAGCTGCCCAGGCCTACCTGACCTCCCGAGGGCAGGGGGCTCCGTGACTGTGTCTGTAATCCATCTGTAGCACTGTGACATGCTGCCCTCTCCTCCCTTGAGATCTGCCACTGGTTACAGGCCCCAGTGTGGACCAAGAGCAGAACCCCTACAATGAGAAATAAAGCAGGTCATGCTCTTGCCGAAGAAGAGTATAGTTTCTGTATATTAGAAAAAATGAGTAAGCAATCTTTCAAATGAGTAGTCAGAATTCAACTGTATTATGGTCATAAAACCACTTATCCTTTACTCAGATGGGCATAGCAAATGTTTTTACTTGGCAGATCTGATTTTCCTTACGAGCCCACACCCACTGAGTAAAAGGAAAAACAAACTAAACTATCTTTAGAATGATTTGGTGAACTTAAGTCTGTTTGCAATAATATAAACTGTCCCAGTTTTTAAAAAAAAAATGCTCAGTCCCTTTAGCAGAAAATGCTCAGGCTTTCGGTTTCCACAATTCTCCCTGGCTCCTCATCAAGATGATACCTATATTCTGAACAGACTGACCATTATTATTTATCTTCCAAAAGGGACACTCTTTTTTTTTTTTTCATTTGTAAAAATGCATGCCTGGTACAAGGAGCCATGCATATAAAAAGCTTTCCATGTTTCCACGTCTCCTCC
The DNA here is from genome assembly GCF_009762305.2 of Zalophus californianus. Lineage (NCBI taxonomy): Eukaryota > Metazoa > Chordata > Mammalia > Carnivora > Otariidae > Zalophus > Zalophus californianus. The sequence continues at coordinate 187,851,405 of NC_045596.1, forward strand.
CAATCCCCAGGTAACTACTGTGAGCAATATCATTTTAGACATGTTCTCTGCAGGTGCACAGACACAAAGAAACCTTCTTCATGTAGGTGACTTTCTTTCCTCGTCAATAAATGGAATCACAATATGCACCTTATTCTGTGTTTACTGTATAACCATTTGTGTCATACAAATTCAGGACACTTGAGAGAAAGTGAGCACTGTTAAGAACTATGCCAGGACAATAGGCATGGACTGGTGAACTTTGTTCACCTGGTCATGGAAGAGGGGTTTGGCTCATACAGTCTTACGGGAGAGGAGACTCCTGGGTTCTTTTTGTGTCCACTATTTCCACTCCAGTCTGTTGCAACAAGTGGCTGTATTGGATTACTTTCTGCATTGGTCCCTCTGAGGGGCTGCTGGTCTCTTCTGGCCCCTTGGGGTGATGTGCTCCTGCCCCCATGGGAGTCTGGGGACCTGGCCATTTTTTCTGATCTTGATGTCTGGAATCATCAAGGCTTTGCTGAAGTAATCCAAGCTCCCTGCCCGCTGACGGCGTTCTCAGCATGGCTGTGTTCCCTTCCTGCAGCACCGGGGAACTCTTGGGACTCCAGTATGCCAGATGCAGGCCCAGGACATCCAGAGGCCCCGCCTTAGGTTTATCTGTCACCCACTTGCCATTACCTTGTGCCATTTTGGATGTGGTGTTGAGCTGGAGGCTAGTGTTCTCTGAGGACCTGAAAGTCCCCTTCTCTGCCCAGAGAAGTGGACTACCGATCCTGGGGTTCCAGGCTCCCTTCAGTGATCGGGGTGTTTCCAAAGCTCCCCTCTTCCTGCCCAAGCAGGTCCTGAGAGAGGAGGTAAACCAAAGCCCCAGAGTATGTCTTCCTTAATCTATCTCTTTCCCCTCCTCCTGCAACCGATCCCTCAGTTCCAGGAGGGGTAGGCTTTGGGCTTTCCATTTCTTCCATGTCACAGCATCCTTCTCTCCAAGAATTACAGACTACCCAGCTTAGCTGTCACTGAAGGACCCAGGGGGATTTTCTCTGCCTCTGTGGAAAAATGATCTAGGTCATCTAATTTGGTTTTTGACCTACTACAAAATTGAGAAAAATATCTTCCCCTATAGAAACCTGTTTTCAAATGGACTACCTTACTACAGACACAAACCAACCCTTAATTTGCTGGTCAATGTTGAGCAAGAGGTCATGGTATGGTAGATACCTGCCTTTCTCCCAAAGCACTCAACCCGTGTCGTTAAAGGGCAGGAGATGTGAGTGGTTACTACACAGAAATGGTAGCACAAGCTGGGTATTGTCCACGCCTGCCACGCTCTTTGGCTGTCTCATGGGTGACTTATTGCCCCTGGCCTCAGGAAAGAGAAAGAAGGAAAGAAAAGTGAGAAAGGGGGCTCCCGCCACCCACATAACCACTGTCATTCCAGCTCATCAAAACAAGAGTCTAAAACAGTTGCTGGAAAGTACCTTGAATGATCCCTTCATAGAAACAACAGCAGAGGACAATCTGCACAGTGAACGTTGGGCGCCAAGCAAGCACTCTCCTATCAGTTGTCTCGCTTTGTCCTCCCTGCACCTTGCTGCTTTCGCTAGCCAAGCTTTATGTCCCATGTCCCCTGGATTCTTCTCCTTCTCCCAGGATTTAAGAGGACCAAGTCCTGTTCCCAGAGCTTCTGGGCAATGCTCCTGGCACATTCAAGGAGGGAACAGCAGGGTGAGGGACCAGGCAGAGGGTGGAAGCAGCACAGGATTTGGGAGAAGGCAGGTCCAGGTCTGAATCAGTAGGTATGTAACTTGCTGCAATTTACCCAATCTGAGTCTCAGTTTCCCCGTCTCTAAAATGGGAATGCTATTATCAATTTAGTGGGCTGCTGTGGGAATTAAATTTGCTCATGGGTATGTAGTCAGTTCTCTGTTGGAGAGACATGTTGTATCAACAATCTAAGCACTCCTCAAACTGTGCATCGGCCCACAGGAGCCACAGCTAGGCTCTGGGGGACATGGTGATGGCCTTTTCTGCTGATTTTTTTCCTGGCCACTGCCTGTATAGTTTCAGAAACAGAGTTTAAATTAATTCCTGGGGAAAAAAAATTTAACTATGTAAATTCACATACAAGAGTGAATGGACTTGAGAAACAACATGCTTAACTGCAAAGAGCGCAGGACTATGAATACAAAAGCCAGCTAAAACCCTCAATAATATTATGACCTTGAGCAAGTCACCCAACTTCCTGGATGTTAGTTTATTTATATACAAATGGAGGCTTAGGACCAGATGGCCTCTGAGGTCCTTCTGCGATAACTTGTTTTGATTTCTAGTAATGTTTAAGAATGCAGCTGGCTGATGTTTCCCCCCCCTTCTAATGTTCTCCAGCCAGCAGTTTGATCACCAACTCTTGGGTCCTGTGCTTCACTGAACATCAGACTCCTAGTCCCCAGCCCTCAGCCCCTAGATCCCATGGTCCCTTCCATAAGATGCATCTTCCAACTTCCCTTTTTAGTTCATACATGTAGGAAAGGATATGCGAACGAGAGCAGGGCAGATTCAGGTGGAGGCTCCTCACTCCTTTGAGACTCTTGCCTTACCTCTCCTGCTGAAAAGCGACATTCACACTGCTCTGTCCTCTTCCTCCAGCAATGTTGGAGAAGTGTTCTAAACAGAAGCTCCTTGGATCTTCTGACCAATCTATTCAGAACATTCTTTTAAACAGTCCTTGGATCCTTGATTCATTAAAGACCCACAGAGAAATGTCCTAACTAGTGTCTCTCCCAGTCAACATGTCTGTCTGTCTTAGGCAGAGCCTTTCATGGCACCCATCTCTAACAGACAACCCACTGGCCAAAGAACTCCAGCTCTGGCTTCAAATCTATGGGGAGGTGAATTCATAGGGCAACCAGGATTCCTTAGGTTGCCAGATTGTGAATAAGAGATACAACAATGAAAATAATGTTAATAACTCCACTGTAGCATTTCTAGGGGCATTACAGAAAAAACGAGGTTATCTAAATCTTGCCACTCAAAAGTGAGGTCTAAGGATCAGCAGCTTTCGCCATCGTCTGGGAGCTAATCGGAAACGCAGAATCCTGGGCCCCACCCCAGAACTACTGAATTAGAATCTGCATCTTAATAGGATCTACAGGAGATTTCCAGTGCATGTTAGTTTGAAAAGCACTGATCTAAAAGGCCTTGAGAAATTAAAGAAACTCTGTGTTGAAAGGTCAAGGATTTATATTGCTCTCTAAGTAAAATAGCATCTCCTGGGAAGATGTCATTACACGTGCATTTAGATTCATACATGACAGAGACAAGTACAGGAAGACCTTCCCCTCTTCCTCCTCCCTTTTAGTGGTAATGTGTAGGGTTGCAGAAATGGAAAAGCTTAATGCAGGGAAAGAGAGATTCTCTTGGTGGGAAAGAATAGCTCACAAGTTTGGGAAGTGGGAAGGGGGAGGAAAAGATGAACAAATTTGGCAGAGTAGTTTCTGGGATTACTGGAATTTAATAAAGTTTTGCTGAGATGGGTGATGACTTTGTCTTCACTGCTTTTGGAGTTAAATTTCTATTTCTTTTGGAATGACTCACATGTGATCGTTCCATAATTCAGCTTCTTACCCCACCACTGTTTGCCCAGCATAGTGCCAGGAAAATATATATATAAAGTGTTTGACTATTAAAGTTTAAAGATACTTTAGATGTCCTAACTCCAAAAAGCTCACAGTACAGATGAACATCCTTCTTTAGTCTAGCGACTCAAAGTACTAGCCCAAATTCATAAAGAGCCTGGCTCACATGCTGGACTATACTCTCAACACTTGGCCACAAACTGAAGTAATGACCTAACAAAACCCAAGATACTTGACTCTTCTTCTGAAAACCTGAAAGCATTAGACATACTGGGTCTTGGGCACAGTTCAGGAGGAAAGCCTAAAGCTATCTGGAAATTACCCAACTCCCATGGAAACTCCCAATTGACACCCCATTTGTAGATGCATGAAGTGGTTTTGAAGACCAGGCAGCTAAGACTGAGTGAAGTAGCCAGCCCCAAAGAATTCCTCCCCCCACAAGGTGGCCAAGAGCCCAGGAGTGTGGCTTCCTTCTTCTCCAGGGTCCTCTTCTTCCCCAGGGGTGGGTGCTGACCCCCGCAGAGGCTGCTCCAACAGCACCAAGGCATGGTGGCCCTGCTTGGGCTCTAAGGCGTGTGCTTTCTCCCAATCTTCTTAACCATCTGAGCCACCCAGGTGCCCTCTCCCAATCTTCTTAATAAACTGCTCTGTATGATCTGAAAGAAGAGGGCTCGGGTGAGCTATTTCAGTAACCCAAACACCCATCTGGTCCGAACACTATTCTATTTCATGCCACAGCCCAACTCACGCAATTCTTATTTTTTGTCCTGGAAATGAGACGCGTGAACCCAAGAGGAGGGGCAGAGGAAGTAGGGGGCAGGAGACAGGAGGGTGGGGGAAGTGGAGGCAAGGGAGACTGATTGCCGAGACTAGGGTTGGGGTTGGGACAGTGGAGGCAGCAGCTAGGGTGGGGGGCAGTGAAGTACTGACAGTGACAGTCACTGGGGGGCAGCTCAGTCTGCCCCAATTGACTGGTGTCAAAGATAAAGAGTTGAACACTAGTTTCAGTGGTAAGGACAGATTTTAATCAGTGGTATGGACTGATTTTAATCAGTGGTATAGCACTGTAATAGGGGAGGCCAGCGTGAACTGAACTCAACTTCTATTTGTACAGAAGTAACTGAGTATTTTAAAGGGAGAATGAGGCAACAGGGAGCCAGGTGAGTAGGCCTCAGTAGAGTCAGGGAAGTGAAAAATCACAAGTGAGAAGTGGGGGCTGGTCCATGTGAAACCCATCTGGGTTTGTTAGCTGGCACTTATCAAAGTTAGGCTCCTATCCTCCCACGGAGAAGGGGAAACCAGAGCCCCATCTTCAAGTGTTGGCTGGAGCAAACAGTAAATTCTTTTGGCAGCTTTGAGCTTTTTCAGACAAGCACTTTGAGGGGGAGTTAGGGTCATCCTAGGGATGCGGCCTTGAGCTGTTAGAAACTATGTTAGTGTTTTGTTCAAGTCTTCATAGGCCAAGGTTGAGGACTAGTTGAGAAGAGGGCTCAGAGGAGCCTGGCAGGAGGGTGGGGGAAGACTTGACTTTTTTGTCAAGGAAAGGGTCTTTGTCACTGGCCTGAAGTGGTCCCCTTCATGTTGAGTGTTTTCAATGGTGGTTTGGTTTTGTTTTTTGAGATAGAGAGAGAAATAAAGAATGAGCAGGAGGCAGGGGCAGAGGAAGAGAGAGAGAGAATCCTAAGCAGGCTCCATGCTCTGCACAGAGCCCAAGGCACGGCTCGATCTCACAACCTTGAGATCATGACCTGAGCTGAAATCAAGGGTCAGACATTTAACCGACTAAGCCACCCACGTGCCCCTTCCTCGGTGGTTTATAAAGCAGCATTCCTTTTGATTCTGGGGGCAGCCTCACTAAAAACGTACAGCTGACATTTAGGGTTGTGCTGTGCTGGGCACTCTGACCACACGGTATCTCCTCACTGCGGGGGCGTTTTGGATAGTGATGGCCCACTTTCAGCCCATCCGGGGGCGCTCTGCATGGGGAGGACACCAGCCAACAGGAGCCACGAAAACAGTTCAGCTTTGTCATCAGAACTTGGTCGGGATCCGGATTCTGCCCTTCGTTGTGGTTAAGCATCCATTTGCTCACCTCTAAAAGGAGAGAGGGAGGGGCCTCCCCCTTTGGGCTGCTGGATTAGATGGAATCATTCCGTAAAGCGGGTAGCATCTGATGAACATTCAATAATGCTCACTCATTTCCTTCTCTTTTTAAAGCTCAGAAAGTGCCCAATTTAATAAACAGACTAGAGACCAAAATTCCCCTTGTAAGTCGGTTTTAACTCTGAAACAAAATGCATTATATTTGCATTCCCAAAGACCGCTCACAAACACTCATTTATGCTAAATACAGATGGTTTCCTACATATTTAAAACAAAAAGCGCAGCAGCAAAAAACATTTTTTTTTTTTTTTACCAGCAGTTTCAGTGTGCAAGGTGTCCACAGGGAGACATCTGTTCCCCGAAGGGCGCCCATGGTGAACACTTGCTGGGGTGCAAAGCCCAAGCACCTGTGCTGAACTCGTCACCCTCACCTGGACTTGTCTGTGGAAAAGAACACATTTTAGTGCCGGGCAGACTCCGAGTTCATGTCCGCCTCTTCCTCTCCATAATGTGTGCTGTGGGCGAGTCATTTAATTGATCTAAGCCTCCGTCCCCACATCTGCGAAAGGGGCCAACCACGGTACGTGCCTCCGAAGGTTCTTCAGAAGGGTACCGAACGAGTAAACGCACGGGAAGTGCTTGCTGGAGCGTTTGGTCAGGTAACCGTCCCTAGACCAAGCGTCCCTTCAGCTCGTTCATCGCGAGGTTACAGGCGCTCCCGCACCCAGGGAACGTTTGGAGACTGGATTTCCACTGCGACCAAGAGGAAGGGGACGCATCCCGCCATTACGACAGCCACGCTTTACCGCAGCCGCCCTTTGCAATACCGACATTTTACGACAGCCACACCTGAAGATACCCACCGAAGAGGGCAGAACGTGGGTCTCCACTGAGCGCTTTGCACACGTTGAGTAGGAGTGGAGCTAGAGGAAGCAGCCATCAAAAACAACGGTGTTCCCAGGGATAGGTGCAGACTCTGTGTGGAAACCCATGCAGGAAGCCGCCTGGGCTCCCAGGTCTCCGAGCTCTGAAGCATCCCCAAGTCAAAGCTCTAGTCTTGGCTCAATAGTGACTGAGAAGTAGACGGTACTCGAAAACATAGATTCGCGAAGGAAATTTGCATTTCATCTCAGGGAAGATGTGTTGTTGGAGGAAGGGTGAGATTCTAGAAAAATAATTGCCCATTGTTGATACCCCCGCGAGGCATCAAGAAAGCAACAGCCTTTGGCCGGTAACCCTGGTGCGCTTTAAAAACGTGATGACCGTGACAACGTTCTCAGGGATGTTAGCTACTTCATTCATTCGTTCATTCATTCACCAAACAGTACGCCGACTGTGTGCCTGGCACCGTTCTAGGTACAGCAGGCACAGCAGGGAACAGATGTTTGTCCTCATGGGGCTGACATTCTGGCATGCACCTGTTTTGCAAAAAGAATTGCGGAATATGAGGGTCAGGAAAGAATCAAGAAAAGGTGAGGGGAAAGGAAAATAAAAAGGAGTAGAAAGCAGAAGGGGGAAAGAGGTGAAGAGGCCAGGCCACGCCGGGGCCTGGAGAAATCCACCACACTTCTTCAAGGTGCCGCTGGTGTTGCCGTGGTTACTGGTCTGGAAGGGCCTCCTTGAAGTTCAAAGTGCATTTGTTATTTTTGTGACATTTATATGTGACAGTGACAGAGCCTCTGCGTGGGTTGACTAAAATGCACTAGTGAACGAACATCCAATACTGAGGAAATGACTCAGAGATTCTCAGCTTTCAGTTTTCTCCTGGGTATATCTACAAAAAAATCCAAATCTCTTACATAAAAAAGTAGTAAGGCCTTTATTTGACCCTGTGGTGAATACATCAGAATATGGTTGCAAATCCGGAAAGTAAGCCGTATATGCATAGAAAATAGGGAATCCGAAGGTGGAGGGAGGGTGAAGGTCTAGGAAAATCTGAAACATGGGCATTGCTAGGGCCGGTGTAGGTGAGATACTGTGATAAGATGCCCAAGTTGGCACGAAGCCTTGAATCAGTGGGGCTTGGATGGCCAAAGTTTCTGTACAGGGCATGGCTGCATGTGACAATGGTTAATTTGCCCACTTTGCCATTTTCTCAGGGATCAGCTCCACCCACCTGACTTACCAGAGGATTCTTCCCATCACATCCCTCCCAACATGTAAATGGACTTCTAGAATTCTGTTGGAGGATGGAAAGGCCTTTTCCGCCTTCCAGCATGAGAGAACCAGGCCAGTGGGAAGGAACTCAGCCCAAGCTGCTGTCCTTCCCTGCCCCCTCCCCTGTCCCACCTGGGTGTGCTTCATGTTCTCCCAAATCCTGCAGCCATCATACCTGTCCTCACAGGACATTTGTTTTTTTGTTTTTGTTTTTGTTTTTGTTTTTTTAAAGATTTTTTTTATTTATTTATTTGACAGAGAGAGACACAGCGAGAGAGGGAACACAAGCAGGGGGAGCGGGAGAGGGAGAAGCAGGCTTCCTGCCAAGCAGGGAGCCCGATGCGGGGCTCGATCCCAGGACCCTGGGATCATGACCTGAGCCGAAGGCAGATGCTCAACGACTGAGCCACCCAGGCGCCCCCTCACAGGACATTTGTATCCTCTGAGCTCTCCTGGTGCAACTGTTGGAAAAGGAAACTATCATTTTCCTCTGGTTTCAATCAAGACAATCAAGAATTTTTTTATAAAGATTGTTCAACAGAACAAGAAGGAAAAGGGCAATACAATTCAAGAGCTTAGAAGTGAGTGAGCATAGGCCTCTCTGACAAGCATCTGAATTCTCTTCACAGACTGAGCTGGGCTCAGGTCACAGGCCCCAGGCTGTTGGAAACTAGACTAAGTTCTTCGCCTTTTCAAGTAAATTTAGCTGGCACCAACTGGACTTCTTTTTCTTTCAGAACCTGCCTGGAAAGTTAGACAAATGGGAGTGCAGCAGTCTTGGGGCTAGACTGTAGTTTCGATCTCCCTTTGCCCCGGTTTTGCCTGTTGGTTGAGGACAGCCTCGTTCTACCTGACCTGCTTTTCCTACTCGGAGCAGGGTCTTCTGCCATGGCCCCCAGCCTAACCCCCAACTCCACCCAGAATGACTGCTAGGCAGATAGATGACGGGAGGCACAGTAGCTGTTTGAATACTCACAGGAGTGATTCAGTAGAGACCTTGGAGAGAGAAGGGGGAATTGTCGGGAGTGGTGTCCTTAAGTAGTTAGGAGGTTGTGGGGTCTAAAACAAGGGAAGCGGTAGCTCACAAGTGAAGAAAGTAGGGATGTGTATAGGGATGTGTATATTGTGTATATTGCCATGTGTATGGGGAAGAGGGAAGGCCGGGCTGGCTCACATGTGTTTGTAGAACTTTTATTCTGATAGCTTCTAATTTTACAATGAAATGATAAGCCTTGTCATGGGCTTGTGATGGTGGTAGAGGAGGTGCTGGTGGCTCATGGAGAGAGAAGGTGTAAAGTCAGAGTGGGAGAGTGACCGGATTAGGGAAATGGCACAGAAAGGGCTCACTTGAGATTTATGGTCATGACTTAAAAGGGCCAGTCAGTGTGGCTTTGGGATTTCCTCCAGGCCCGTTCAGCGGCACAGTGTGTGGAGATTTGGGTTTAAATAGGGGTGCAGTCTTGCCAAGTGAATGACAAGGCAAAAGAGGGTTGAGAGAGCTGAAAATTTATGCAAAGGAGGGATTGAGATGGTTTCCCATGGGATTAAGGTCTGTGGAGGGAGGGCAGAAAGACAGCAGAGTCTGAAGGACAGTATGGAGAGGGCAGGACCAGTGGGTTGAAGGACCTGATGGGGTCAAAGCATTATATGAGTCACAGTTCTTTTCTAAGTAGGGAAGATAGGAGTGGTGGTCCTTGAGTGGGGCACATGGATTGAAGTTATGGAAAGGTGTCAGTTATTAGTAATGCTGTGCTTGTGGCTCAGGGTGTGATCACGGAAGTGGCTGAGGCATGGCAGGGAGGATGATCATTAGAGAAATAAGTTCCATGAACTGAGTGGATTGGTTTGGAAGAATCATCTTAATCATTGGTTGGCAAACTATGGCCCCTGACCAAATCCAGCCTGCTACCCATTTTTTTTTTTAAAACATGGTTTGCATCCTTTTTATTTTTTAAAGATTTTATTTATTGGACAGAGAGAGACACAGCGAGAGAGGGAACACAAGCAGGGGGAGTGGCAGAGGGAGAAGCAGGCTTCCCGCGGAGCAGGGAGCCCCCAATGCGGGGCTCGATCCCAGGGCCCTGGGACCATGACCCGAGCCGAAGGCAGACCCCCAACGACTGAGCCACCCAGGCGCCCCCTGCTACCCATTTTTAAAAATAAAGCTTTATTGGAACACAGACATGCCCATTCGTTCATGTCTTTTATACGGCTGCTTGGACAAAAATATTTACTACCTGGCCCTTTGCAGGAAAAGTTTGACCACCTCTGATCTAAGCGGATCTCGAATCACCATTGTTTATAATTTTAAGAGAACAAGCAATGTTCTAGAATCAAATAATTTAAATCAATGGAGTTTCCTCTAATAAATATTCACGGTGTAATGGTTACAAGCCAGTTGCCCTTGAAACTACAAAAACAAGCTCTTCACTATTACAGAAAAGCTCTTTCCCCTTCTTCATAAACAAATACTCAGTTCAACTTTCCGATGACAAGTTGCAGAATAAATATCCATTTAACGTGAATGACATGCTTATAGTATTGTACATATTCACTAAACATTACCCTCTTTTAATTGTAAGATGGATAAGCTGCCTGCTCTATTTAGCTGATTCAGGAATAAAGTGCTTTTAATTTCCACTTCTCTGTTGGTTATGAGTTCTGATTGTGTTCTATCATTCCAACTGGGTCAGTTCTGGACCGAATTCAATACTGTGGGGCCAACATATAAAGGTTCTTTCCTTTCAGAGCACCCCTGCTCCATCTCCAAAAGAGTGAGGAAATGGTAGTTCTTTAAACAGATCTTCTCTGGCTCTTTCATCTGAGCAGGTCCCCCTGCTGTTGTCTAAAGCGTGACCCTATTATTCATTTTTTTCATAGCAATTATAGCCATTATGCACCAAAACAAGTCTGAATATTTTTACTTACTGTCAGAATTTTCACTCACATTTCCTGATTCTTGGCGATATGTGGGATTTTAGATACAATTTTTATTAGTAGTATATTTTTCATCGTACAACTTTTCTTTCAAGTACCATGTACATACTCATTTGCTCTCTATTTTAAAAGTATATTTAACACAACCTTTTAGGCTTATTTCTATGATTGAATTAAAAACATTCCTACTCGTTCCTTCTGTATCATAACTTCTCCATTCTTGAGTCACCCCTCTTTAGACAGGACCTGAGTAATTTTTCTGTGAGTCCTGTTTTGTTAGCCCTTGCACATGTGAAAATACCTTTTTGTTGTTTTCTTACATGAATAACAGTATTGGCTTGTGGTAGAATTCTTGAGTCATACTTGTTATGTTTCAAACCCCTAGATGTCGTTCCGTGGCGCCTTCTGGGAATTCCTGTTACGGAGCCAAAGTCCAAAGCCATGCTGATTGCACATTTTTCTCTTCAGATAACTTTGAACAAATCTGATTATTTATTTTGTAAATTTAGGCATTTCTCAAGGAAATATCCAGCGGCTGGACTTTAATTTTCCTTGGCAAAGGATGAATTTTTACTTTTTTAGACTTAGGTATTTTTTGTTTCAGAAAATTGTCCTTTTATCTCCATCGTTTTCACTCAATGGCTGTGGTTTCTCCTTTAGAAATATCAGTTATCCAGAAAATAGTTCTGTATTCTCAGTTATCTTTCTTGCGTTTTTGATCTCTGCTCCCTTTTCCTCTGCATCCTGGGAGCTTATCCTCCACTTCTTTAAATTGCCAGTTTGTCTCCATTGTACTGTCATCTCTTCCCTGAATTGAGACCCTTTATCTTTTTGCTTCCTCTATGGTCTCTTCTAGTCCATTCTCTATATAGTAGTAATTAATATATATATTTAAGTATGTTTATATATGTGTGCATGTATGTATATACGCAAATAAATACATATAAATATATACAAATACACACACATACATATACATAAATATTCACACTCAGTAACTGTCTTTCATACTTAAAGTCCAAAGTGCTCTTCCTGCCCATAAAGGTCCTATGTGGCTGACCACTGCTTATGTTTCCAAATTCATCTTCTACTGTTACCAGGCACACTGCTCTTTTTTCAGTTCCTCAAGCATGCAGAACTCTTTTTTTAACCTTAAGACAAGCTGTTTTCTCTGCCAGTCATGCTCTTTCCTTGCTCTTTTCAGAGCTGGCTCAGAGTAAATCCCACCCCATTACAGAAGCCTTCCCTGATGCCTTTAGCTAAGTAGGTGCCCCTCCTGTTATTCCCTAAATCAGCACCCCGTTCATCTTCTTGATAGCAGTTACCACATTTTAAGTTATTTATTTATTACTTTATTGTCTGCAAATCTCACCAAAGTATAAGCGGCCTCAAAAGTGGCCTCGTGTGTTTCACCCAGCTCTGGGTTCTCCTCTTCTAACACCTTGCTTGGCTCATGACAGTTTCTTCGTTATCTGTGGAAAGCATTAGTTTATCCCGTATCCCTCAATTTTCATCTTCACTTATTCTTTCTTTATGGTTTTTTGTTTTGTTTTTGCTAAATAGAGGCAGTATCTTTTTATATCCTACAGAGGATGCCAATTTTTTGAATCTTCTGGATCCTACTCTAGGCTGTTAATTATTTTTAGAGATCTTACTCTACTGAATCATCAAGATGAATTCCCTTTCGTGGTTTCTGTAGGTTTTAGAGTTAGCTCCGCCTCCTAAGGTCGCCCGCCCCCCCCCCCCTTATTTACTCATCCTTGAATGAGATGGCATCTGTATAGAGGTAATATTTGTTAAGAGATGGGGCAAGCAGATTGGCTGTGGTCACATCTACCTGTGTGCAGTCTTGTTCTCAGAGGACTAGCCAGAGGCCAGATGGACAAATAAGTTCGTGTTCCTAGTTCCTGGCAGATGTTTACCTATAGAAGCTCTGTGTTACCAACCCACCAGTTTCTCCTGTCTGATTGGTTCTCTGATACTGTATTCTGAGTCCAAGAAGTGCCTGAAGACCTTAGGTTACTCTATCCCGCTAAACGGGTTTCTTTCCCACTCTTCTATTACTTACGGAACTTTACTTGTGGGGACAGTGTTCCCTCCAATGTGATGAGCTACCCCCGCCCCTGTTCCTTCTCCTTTCTGCACAGTTTACAGTTTGGGTTTTTCTCAGTTCCCATGTCTGAATGAATCTAGATTAAAAGAGGAATGGAGGGGAAGTGGAATGACCGAGAGGAACGAGGTATCACCAAGAATAACACCTGTGTGCTTTTCTGGTTGTTTCAGAGCTCGGATCCGGAATGTACAAAGGGATGTACGAAGTGTCTTCCAAACTTTTCGAGTGGTCTCAGGTTCCTGAAGTGAAACCTTGGATATATATATGCCTTGACGAGAGGCTTGTTCGTAGGTGTTTTTTCTGCCCAGTTCCCTCTGCCGTGTTGTTAATGGATTCTGTCTGTATCTTGCATGAGGTTGTCTAACAAGCCTGGTTTTGGTGATGGTGGGAGTTTTTATGTTTGTTTTTCCCTGGGAGGCTGAATTCCCTTTCATGTTTTCTGTAGGTTTTACAGTTAGCTCCGCCTCCTAAGGTCGCCCGCCCCCCCCCCTTATTTACTCATCCTTGAATGAGATGGCCTCTGTATAGAGGTAATATTTGTTAAGAGATGGGGCAAGCTGATTGGCTGTGGTCACATCTACCTGTGTGCAGTCTTGTTCTCAGAGGACTAGCCAGAGGCCAGATGGACAAATAAGTTCGTGTTCCTAGTTCCTGGCAGATGTTCACTGAGAAAAGTTGCTGATTGATCTCATTAAAACCTCCCAATTTATTATTTTTCATGTTCAACACAGATGATTTTCCTCAAAGCAGCGTAAATAATGACTACTAAATACATGCTTCCCCCCCGCCAATCTGTATGTTAAAACTAGCACTAAAGGAAACTAGAAGCGGACTGTTATATTTTTGTATTTGGTTGGGACTATTTAAAGCCTTTCTTCCTCTTAGCTACAATAGACTCTTGTTTTCCTCTGTGCTTTCTGTCCTGATTTAGCGAGGAACAACAGCAAATGACTATTTCTCTTTAAATTTAATCCCTCTCTTTCTTTTCTATTTTCAACTATATGTGAACAGATGTGGGTTAGAGAAACATAGAATTGAGTACCTTGAATGGGTCAATAAAAAAGCTATTCAGTGTTTTGAAGGGTTTTGGTGATTATTATGGGGAAAAGAGAGTCAGAGGAGTTACAAGGCGTATATTTATCACTCAGCATCATAATTTAAATGTATATTTAAAAATATTTTTTATGTAAAATAGATATTTAGTATATTACATATAAAAGTAATATAGGATATATTTAACAGATCTTTTATATATAATTGGGGTTACAAAGCATTTATTTGTCACTTAACAGCAGAAAGAATTTTAAATACATAATATATAAAATGCAATAAGTGTATCTTTTATATATTAAAATACATTTAAATTATAATGAATATAATTACACAAATATATATTGAGTATATTTTACATTTTATTTACATAATATAAAATACATATTTTATGTTAGAATACATTTTAAATATATATTTAAAATTTTCTGTTGCCTAGATAAATACATGTTTTGTAACTTCTCTGCTTCGGTTTTATTTTACACACACAACCACACACAGAGGCATATACATATATTTACTTTTTTTTTTTTAAAGATTTTATTTATTTATTTGACAGAGAGAGACACAGCGAGAGAGGGAACCCAAGCAGAGGGAGGGGGAGAGGGAGAAGCAGGCTTCCTGCTGAGCAGGGAGCCCGATGCGGGGCTCGATCCCAGGACCCTGGGAACATGACCTGAGCTGAAGGCAGACGCTTAACGACTGAGGCACCCAGGCGCCTCACATTATATTTACTTTTAAGACAATGATCTATGGACCAAAATGGAAAGGTTTAGCTCATGGGGCACTACAGAGTATAGACAATACATTGGCATAAAATCTGGATGGGAGCCAGTGGATTTGGTGCGCAAATCCTTGCACTAAGTCTTTTGATTACTTTCAAGCTAAGGTCATTTGAGCTGAAAGCCAGTTCATAACAGAAGGATCAAGACTTAATTTTGAAAACAGAGCTCCGCCTAGTGGTCATTCATAGGTTGATTTTTAAGGTTGAGTTCTAAGAACTTGGCCAGGTTCAGGGGAGCATCTCCCAAATTGTTTTCTTTCTGTTTTTATTTTCTACCCCTCTGCTTGAGCTAGATTTCAGCTTCTACTCACCCCGTGGGTCAGGGGTTATTCTTACATCTGGATGATGGTGACACACCCTTTCCTAGAGTGTGATCAGATAGAAGGACGAAGGGTCAGGGCTCACTTAGGCTGACGTGTGATGGTTATGGAGGCAGCTGGAGGCTGGTGGTGGGGAGAACACGGGGCTAAGACCCCCAGGACATGCAGGTCTTGGTCCTGGCTGTATCATTAACTGGTACGCCGGTTTCCCACTGCAGGGTCCGAGCCTTCATCTGTGTAACCAGAGGCCTGGAGGAAGACTACTCTTCAGGGCACCATCCAGTTCGGAGAATCTGTGGTTCTGGAGAGTGCTTCAGGAGGAAGAGGGACGGCAGACCTGGCACCTGCCATTTCTCATAGGGGCCTTCTTCCACGAGTTTGGCCCTCTCTGAAGTCAAGTCTTGCGGCTGGCCTGGGGCCTCGCTAGAAGAAAATGCAAGCATAAGCTGTGGGGACAGCTCCAGACACTTCAGTGAAGGGGTGTCCACATCTTCCTCACAGGGGAGTTTGCTGACGGAAGGATTCTCGGAAGAAGTACCCACAGGGGAGGAAACAGCCTTTAAAATGGGCAAGCACAATGAGGGATTGTGATTTAAATCTATCAAATTAACCAAGAGTATTTTTTAAAAATTCTGCTCAGTGCAGGCAAGGCTCTGGTGAGACGAGCAAGCTGATGGGAGTGTGAACAGGTTGACCTTTGTGTCAACGATTTGTTGCAATTTGGCAACATCGAGAGCTTTAAAAAATGATCATTATCCTCAACTCTCCATTAGGTTAGGGAAAAACCGGAAACAACCGAAGTGTTTAGCTTTAGGGAAGAAGTTGAATAGGGCAGCCTTCAGGTGTTAGATTTGTACTTGTTTTGCCATGGAGCCTTTCTTTAAGTGGAATATTAGGTGAGCGTCTAAAATCAACATGGATTGATTGACATGGAGAAGGGGGTTCTGTTTCCGGTCCCCCACCTGGATGGGAGGACTTGGTCAGTCCCTGCTCTCTCTCCACCGTGACAGCTTCTGAGGCAATTCCACGGCAAATGTAGGGCTCCGTGGCATAGCTCAAAGCCACTGACTCAGTCGGTCACGGGATCTGAATCGCATTTCCCTCTGACTGCTGGAATTCTGGATGATTCTCTCCCCGATATTTTTACTTTTCCATACTTGCCAAATTTTCCATCATGGTCTTTTTTTTTTTTTGCCACTAAATATTTATGTGAAGATATTAAAAATAATGTCAGTTTGTTATTTTAGAATTGTATGTATAATTGTCATAGGAACTATGTGTCAGCCTAGCCAATATAGTCTTTCTTCTTGGCTTATTTGGGAACCTCAATAAACAGAAAAACACGATTAAGAAAATAAAAGCCACTCAAAATCCCACCACCTAGAGAAAACTACTGTTAGTATTTTTTAGTGTATTTCCTTCCAGATGTTTTTCTATGTGGTATATGTATGTGTATGTAATATATAGGTATTATTAAATATATATCATACCATGTATCTTACATATGACACATTTTATTATGAACAGTTTTACCTCCTATTTATTTTTGTAAACATTATATATTCCCAGAACGAGATTTTGAAAACATGCTGTTTAATGGTTTCGTAATATTCAATTCTATTGACAAAACATAATTTTATAACCAATGTTTTGCTATGCTAGCTCTCATGTGAATCTTATCTTTTCTGTATCTCATTCTTTCTTTAAATTGGATTCCTAGAGAGGGAATTACTGGGCCAAAGATTCTGAATGTTTTCCAGCCTCAAGAAGTGTATGGCTAAATTTCCCTCCCATCAGTGATTATGACACAACACTTGGAAAAAGTCCTCCCAAAAGTAAGTGACCCAGCAACCTTTATTTTAGTAGTGATCAATTGATTTAGGAGTAGAAGTATATGTACAATGTAGCCTGTTCATTAGGGAATAAGTCTATTTATTTAGATAATAATTACAAGCCTATGAAATGCATTTACATGTAAATGTTTTTTATTTGTTTCAAATTAAGCTATAATCTCTGGAATGTTAAGGAGTCCTTTTGCTTTTGTCAGTTTATAGTTCATTAACATTACATAGTTAAAGCAAATTGCTGGTTTTATGTTTTCTGTGACTAGCCCCAGTTAAGCAAAGACTGACAGCATTCAGTTTTGGGCAGAGAATAAAGGCAAAAGCAAGCAAGCAAACCAACAACCCCCCACACTCACTGAAGACAGTCTTTTGCTTCACAAAATGCCCTCTGAGCTGCTCTGTTTTCTGACTGCTCATTCTCAGAAGCTTGCCTCTCCTGTTGCTTGGATATACTTGGAGCAGAGTGCAGGCTCTGCTCCGGGGCCATTTCTCCTTCCCTCGCATCCCGAGTGTCACCTTGTTGATGGAGCATTTCCCCCTCATTTTAGAACTGGCAGGAGAATGTCTTTACATCTGTGCACTCAGAAATTACATGCTGGTAGTGAGTCGCGCTTTACATAAAAACCTACGTATACCTACGTATCATAGTTTTTAGAAAGTGACTTAGTAGGAACTTCTCAAGGGCAGGAATCCCTGGAACCTAGTACAGTGTCTGACACATGGGATGGGCTCAATAAAACATTGTTGAAGTGAGAACTGGGAATGTAAAGGTGGGTAACATTATGGGAATAGTTTATATTGATTCTTTTATTTTATTTTATTATGTTAGTCACCATTCATTACATTCTTATTCATTTTTCTAAAATAATTGGAAGAAAATAACTTGGAGAAAAGGAAGCTTTTTGTCTTGAATTTTGGAGAGTTTTTTTTCTTTTTAACCTCCTCAAGTATTCATATCCCTAATCACGAACAGGAAATTTCGAACCATAACAAAGACCCAGTTCTTGCTGCTCCCGTGTTTCCATACGACCTTTAGCTGCAGCTTTGCTGGCTGTCCTTACTGATGCCACTGATTTTAAATCTTAGTAAAAATTTAAACAGGGGCGCCTGGGTGGCTCAGTCGGTTAAGCGGCTGCCTTCAGCTCAGGTCATGATCCCAGGGTCCTGGGATCGAGTCCCGCATCGGGCTCCCTGCTCAGCGGAGGGTCTGCTTCTCCCTTTCTCTCTCTCTCTGCCTCTCCCCCTGCTTGTGCTCGCACTCTCTCTCTCTCTCTTAAAAAAAAAAAAATTAAACAGTATAATGATAATATCTTACATTGGTAGTTTACAAGGAATCCCTCAAGTATATTATCTCATTTAATTCTCAATTAATTAATTAAAGCATCTCACATTAATTAAAGCACAAGACTGTACATTAAGTATTAGTGCCCTTGCTATTTCTATTTTATAGCTAAAAAGAGTTGATATTTATAGAGAAATTGACTATCTTACTCAACATAAGTGTCCAAGCTGGGAGTCACTTTTTCTCCGCACCGTGACGCCCTAAACATTTGAAATAAACTTGGTTTTGTTAAGTACAGAGTCAGATTGTTTGCAGGTACAGGGAAGTTGTAAGAATGTCTGCCCCCTGTTTGAAAAAAGTAGAGAAACTGCAACACTCAGGAAATTACAGGAGTCCACTTAGCTTACAAGGGCATCGTCTCCTACATTGTCCTTCAGTGTCCCTGGCTGTTTGCCCCAGTGAGGAACAGTTTAAAAGTTGGTAGAGTCCACATAACCCAGACCCCAGGTCACGTGTCGGGAGGCAGAGACTCTCCCATTGCCCTTTCCTTTCTCCCTCTGCTTGGCTGGTCCTTAATATCATAATGTGACCGGCACCCACGTTACACTTATGGAGGGAGGGTTGGAAGTATTCTTCTAGAAGGTAGGGCAACTCTGTGATATCCTGCTGGAATTGGGGCACTTTCTTAGTGGGGTGTCCACACTGACTCATACTGGCAGGGAGCCACGAGTCTGTTGCTTAACGTTTCTGTACTTTTTGGAGCCAGGTGTCAAATACAGCTGCTATTAAGATAATGCAGAGTCAAACGATGTCTTAATCCTGCAACTCTGTGAGGAGAGTTGGCGCTGTTGCAAATCGGTGGCCCTGAAGCTGAGGGAAGTTTCTGTTTAGAATTTCCGAATGTAATTTGTACAAGGAAGAGAAACAGTTTAATGGTAGATCACCTATTAGACTGAATGACAATAACTTTATTGGGAAAAGAATTAGCAGCTTTCTACTAGCAATTTCTGGGGAAAAGAATGTGACTCCGTTTGTCAAATCAGGGTTGAACTGCAGCTAACAGGCAGGCTAAGGATACAAGATTTTGGCAAAAACCAACAAAAGCATTCTCTGAGAATCAGGTGGACAGATGGAATTTTCAACAAAGAATAGTGTATATTTTAGTACTATTTGTAGACTGCATACTACACATCCTTTATATCAAATGTGTGCGTGTATAATCTTACATATCCACATATGTGTCTATATTGAGACCTGCTTTTAAACATTTACCAGCACACCACTGCTTTTGAGAAGGAAAGGAGGTGCTAGTAATAGGTATGTTGGAACAACAGGTGAATCAGGACTGTTCCTCCCCGCCCCCCCCCCATCAAAATTCCCAGGTTTTACAGACTCTCTCCAAGCTGACTTGTTTCTTGAACAAGCCTCCCCACCCAGAGGCTTTGCATAATCCCTCCAAAAGGCTTTCTGTCTGTAAGCACGTTTGCCCCAGGGTATCACAGGAACTTTACTTCCTGAAAGACTTGCTTCAGTCCTGCTTGATGCTTTTTCCAAGCCCTTCGTTTTAGAACCATTTCTGGTGCTTATTAGCTCTTATAGGAGAGTCTCTTAATGTCTGGTGAATCTTAATTTTCTTACTGCAAAATGGGCCTGATAGCCCCACCTTGCAGGGTTGTAAAGTTAGAAATAATACATATGAAGTGCTTTTATATGTTTGGAACAACATAGATGCTCAATGAATGGTATTATTTTTCTTACTACGACTACTCCTCCTATTATCATTATTAGTGCTCTTTTGTTTGATGTTCCTGCCTCAGACTCCATATTTTGGACACACTTCCATTACCTAAAGCCTCTGGACTTTGGTGATTCTGAGCCCTCTAATGTACGCCATAAGCTGAGCGCTGCTTTCCCCCTTCCCATGCCTAGTCCTGGCTCGTGGGGGCTGGTTGCATGAAGGGGTAACCTGTGGTCCCTCTGCTCATTTTCTAAGAGGAGCCCTGATACGTAGTGGTGGGCCTCTGGAAACAGCTCTGGGTCCCCAGGCCTGTCCTTTCCCGAGCTAAGTGATCCAGATGTGGCACCTATATATCCAAGTTCAGCCAATCAGACTATTGTCGCCCTGAGGGGCCTACCTGTGCAAGCCAGACTGGGGAGAGTCCCTCCCTGGGAGCGCCTGGGAGGCTCAGTCGGTTAAGCTTCTGGGACTCCTGATCTGGCTCAGGTCCCCATCTCATGGTTGTGAGTTCAAGGCCCCTGTTGGGCTACATGATGGGAGTGGAGCCCACTTAAAAAACAAAAACAAAAACAAAAAAACCCTGCATGGACTTTCTGAATGGAATGAAGGGAAGAACAGCACTGATCGGGGGCTGACGGAGACAAGTTACTTAATCTACAAGAGCCTGTGGGAGAGTCTAAAGCCAAGGATAGTGAACTGGACTCAGGAGATGGTGGGACAGTCCTGCTGGGACAGTTGTCACTGAGGTCTAGTTGCTTCCTTTTCCTCTCTGGAGGAATCCTGATATCTCCACGTCTCTCGAGGATGGTCTCCCACTTCACCTAAGCTAATTCCAGCCAGCTTCCCTTTGCTTGCAGCCACTACAAAACTTTTAATTAATACTTCTAGAGTCCCTGGTTCCAGAGAGGGGAAATCAGATACTCTCAGCCCCCGCTCTCTGCAGAATGGGCCCCATTTAAGGATGCAGCTACCTCTTCATGTTTTATACCAAATGCTCAACTCAAGCACATAGCATACCCCAGATAAAAGGAATGGGGCACTAGTGTCCATGGCTCCAGGAACCTGGCATCTAGACGGCTGCGGTGCCCTGGGTGGATCAGAAGTGACTCCTACGACTTGCTGGCTCCATCCCTGGATCTGAGCTCCTAGAAGCCCTTGTGAATAACAGGCTGATTACACTGCTTTGCTCCGAAGTGGACATACAGTGTGCGTTTTTGTTTTTGTTTTAAAGATTTTACTTATTTGACAAAGAGAGAGCACAAGCGGGGAAGCAGAGGCAGAAGCAGGCTTCCGCCTGAGCAGAGAGCCTCACGTGGGGCTCGATCTCAGGACCCTTGGATCATGACCTGAGCTCCGAAGGCAGACGCTTAACCAACTGAGCGGCCCAGGCGCCCAGGACCTACAGTGTTTAATTCAGGGAGAGCGTGGGCCTCCACAGCCTCCCCCAGGTCTGTGGCAGGCATTGCCAATCCATCACCACACTCCACAGTCGAGCTCGGATGCAGCCTCCGAGCTCCTTCCATCGCAGGTGTACGTGGTTCTTCTCGGAGAAATCACCAATTCTCTCTTCACAGCTGAGTGGGCCTCTGTGTTTGAAGGCCACGTAATAGAAAAACGACAATTTTGGATTTGGCTCTTTGTGAGTTCTTTGGGTGTGGATGTTCTGTGTCCCACAAAGTTACTTCAGCTTCTGAGTCCACGGTTAATACCCAGGGAAGGTGACAATCTACTTTACAGTTGCTAGTGAAAGGGGCTGGGTAGTAGCAATATATAGCTGGGCTTACAGAGCAGCCTGGGTTCCCACACAAACAAGATGTGCTGAATCACACCCATGAGTCAACTTTTCTGCACTGGTTTTGAGCCCGGGAATGAAGCTGGAAAAGAGTATTTACCAACCATGCATGCAGAGTGAGAACTTCCACAGCAAAGCCCTCCAAAAAGGCAGCCAAAGCAAATGGCAGTGGGTCCCCACAAAACTCCTGTCGGAACCCCAGCTGCAGGCTCCCCGGAGGCTGGAACGGCACAGATGCGAAGGAGTCCGTCGGGCTCGGGCACTACAAGATCTTGTAACTCCTTCTGGGAAGGTCCCACCCTTAAGAAAGCCTTCCTTAGCCCAGGGGTGGTGACTGGGGTCTTGGAATTTAATGAACATACAGTGCCGTGCTTTGCAGGTCCAAAGCCTCCAGCTTCCGGGAGACTTCGTTAAGAAAGCCAAAGGTGTGATGCTGCTCCGGGGGGAAGGCTGCTATGAGCAGTGACCACAGAGCCGCCTCCTCTCCATCACAGTCTTGGTTCTCCAGCAGCCTGTGGGGGCGGGGGTGGCGGGTAGGGCTCTTCCGCTCACCCTTGCCTTCAGGCAGCGTGTATAAACTCGGGAGCCTGCGGTGGCTGTCTTCCTGAGGGAGCAGGAGAAGCTGAAGGAAAGCCCTTTGGTGTATGTGTGTGTGTGTGGGGGGGGGGGGGTAGGGATAGTTTGGAAGGACATCCCCGGTTCTCCTTGAGGCAGGAGAGAAGGACTCCCCATCCAGTGAAATGGCTAGAAAAGGCTTCTGCCAGAAGCCCTGGGTCTTGCTCTGATGCAAGCCATCACGGAACAGATAAGAGTTGCAGAAACCAAAGTATCGCTGTTTGTTATTGTATCAACTGCTTGAAAAGCTAAGAACTCTAGTTTCATAGGAGTTGGAGAGAGCTGGCAGGGACCAACAAGGTTTTTAAGGTGTTTTTTTTTAAAGATTTTATTTATTTATTTGAGAGAGACTGAGAGATAGAGAGCACGAGAGGGAAGAGGGTCAGAGGGAGAAGCAGGCTCCCTGCTGAGCAGGGAGCCCGATGTGGGACTCGATCCCGGGACTCCAGGATCATGACCTGAGCCGAAGGCGGTCGCCCAACCAACTGAGCCACCCAGGCGCCCAAGGTTTTTAAGGTTTTTAATCCAACCCGCTCATTCTGTAAGAGAAGAAACCTATTCAGCCTGCTGATGTGCGTACTCCCTGACCAGGTTTAGGGGGAATGGCAAGACTGGCAAGACCGGCCCCTCTCAATGTGGGAAGGAGCACTGAGTAACTATCCTCTTGCAGGGGGAATGAGGGGTTGGCGGCATGTACTCAAAGCTGAATCTCAGTCAGATTTGAGTCTTTGGATCCCATGCTACAAGGCTTACTGGTTAGGTCGTTTCTGAATAGATGAATTCAAGGTCTGACAGGATTTCACATTTCCTCCGGGAGAGCAGTTAGGGCACGTATCATTTTCCTATTGCTGCTGTAACAAGGGACTACCAATTTCAGGGCTTCAAACTCTACAAATTTATTATCTTACAGTTCCGGACGTCAGAAATCGAAAATAAGTCTCACAGGGCTGAAATCCAGGTGTTGACAAGGCTGCATTCATTTCTGAGGACTCTCAGGGGGAATCTGTTTCCTTGACCTTTCCACCTCCAGAGGCTGCCCTCATTCCTTGACCCGTGCCCTCTTCCTCCCTCTTCAAAGCCAGTGAAATCTGTCCAGGTTCTTCTCGTTCTCACAGCACGTCACTCTGACCTCCTTTCCGATTTCCCTCTTTCACATTTAAATACCCTTGTAATTTCACTGGATGCACCCTGAGAATCCAGGATAGTTTCCCTAGCAACTTTAATTCCATCCACTTTAAGTCTGCTTTGCCACATAACCTGCCTTATACACATGTTCCAGGACATCTTTGGGGAGCCATTTTTCTGTCTACCCCAGTGTTTCAGGAGCCGTCCCTACAGCAGGCCTTTGGCATCCACATAGTCTTGACCTCTGCAGATTTGAAAGTTCTTGGTTTCAACTGTTTAGGAATGATAGCGAGGGTTCATGACATATGACCATTTGCCATTATACTTCTAGCCTACTGTGCCAAAGCCAGTATCTTACCAGTGAGTGAGCCTAGCCTGCCGCCTAGCTGCAGCGTTCCTCTGTTGACTTCATTTAATGAGTTCAGATTCGTTCTCACAATAACCCTTTGAAATTGATATTATCATTCCCGGATTTATGGTGAATACGCTTATAGAATTATATGCTATTTCCAAACTCTGTTTCTAAATTCAAGGATTATTTACACATTCCCCACAAAAATATAAAGGTTTTTATATTCTTAGCGGACCCAGGCTGCCTTGCATGGAGGCGAGTCTTTCTTAAGAAATCTTTGGACACTAGAGGGAGACAACTCTTTGAAGAACGGAGGCCATTTCTCCTGTCTGTAGGTATACAGGGATGAAAACACTGTTTCTGTTTAAGGACGGTATCTAGGGCTGACCTCGCAGGTGGACAATGACGGGGCAATTCCTGCACTCGCCCCCAGTGCAGACCTCAGTGATCAACATTCACCCTTATCCCCTTGGCTCCTTCTTCCATCGTATTCCATGCCCTCTTAAGCAAGGGTCCTTTTTACCTATTCACCGGCAGCTTAAAATTTAATAAAATCTTCTCTGTCTTTTCTTCCTGAAAGGGAACTTTGTGGAAAGAAAGCCCGATAAATTGTCAGAACTGACACTATATAAAAACATAGAATCCCAAAGATTTTAAGTCTCCGAGTGCTGCCACGTAGGGTCTAAAATAGGGGCCACTGCTCACCCAGACAAGCCCTGTCGCAACCACGTGTCATCGGACAATAGCGTTCTGAAATGGGAACCATGTACATTTTATGTTATAGGGTTCTGGGTTCCCCGATGCAAGATTTGCTCCTGACATCTCATAGTCTGAAAAATGCAACTTCTGGAATAAAGAGTTTGCTCTCCATGAGGTAGGATGGCTCGTATGGTAATCAGGTGAGCCCTGCTGAGGCACTATGGAGGAAAACCAGGCACAGATACCGGATAGTCATGTCAGGAACAGAGTGCCTGCAGACAGGACCCAGTAGGAATGAAACAGAATGACTTTAGCCCAAAGCTCTGTGTGACGGATTTCAGACACTTGAGGGCTTATTAGATAATAACCCATGCCCTCCTCCCTTCCCTCTCTTACACTTTACCCAGAAATTCTGATTCGTCCCTGGAAGCATTGTTGCAAAACCACTGTTAGTAATAAGGATGTGCCATATCGCTTATATGTTTTGAGGAGGTAAAAGGGTCTCAATTATGACTGTAGATTTGTAATACATCCTGGAGAAGCCAGTCCTATTAATTTTTAACCATGCCTTAGAAATAGAAAACATGATACATAAATGTAAAAATATGTGGGAATCAAAGGCATTGCAAATAAAATGTATATTCTTTTTAAAATATAGATGGACATACGGAAACAGTACCTAAGCGTGAGGCACATCTCTCGGCCATGACAAAGAGATGCTGAAATAGGATGGCTTAAACAAAACAGAAGTTTACTTATTTTTGTTCTCATTAACTTTCAAAGGTAGAGGAGTGGTTTGGGGCTGGCAGGCTGGCCTTGCTTCACAAGATCATTCAGGAATTCAGGCTGGTGGGACGCTCTGCTATAGAGCTCCCGTCTCTGGATCCACTGTGACTGTTCCTGTGGCTCCCTTTCCTCATCCTATGAGAGGGGGGAAAGAAGTACAGAGTGAACAGTTTTGCCTTTAAAGGGATGTAACTTCTACTCATATCCCAGATCTAGTCACATGGCCTCTCTTGCCTGCAAGGGAGACCGGGGGAGAGGGTCTCAAGCTAGGGAGGCACTATGCCCAGTTAAAACTCAGAAAAGGAGACTAGATGCCAGGCGACAGTTTAGTAGCTCCTGCCACAGTCAGCCTTTCTGGCTACAGACTTACTCAGGCACACCCTTCTTCATGTAGAGAATAAATGCACCCATCCCCCAGGGACACAAGCCAGCGTGTCCTCCAATTCATGGTCCAGGAACTTCAGGCAACGGAGAGTCCTTTGAACAGGTCCAACTGAGTCTCCTTGTGGTCCAATGACGTATCCACCAAAAGACAAGTTGTCCTCCTGCCTACCTCCTCCACGATGGAGTAGGAACAAGGTCACCACATTACAGACTCCCATTCGGGAAATGGCAGGAGAACACACAGCAGTCAGTGCCCGTGGCATTCAGGTCCTACGGGGTTTGCACAGAGTAATCTCCGTGTCACGATGGGCGGTAAGTTCTGTGATCAGCCCACCTGGTGTCTCCAGCTACCCTCTGGAAGACACTCCCTTGTCCACCATCCTCTCTTGCCCCAGTTCCTCCCGTGGAAGGTTCCTTCTTGTCCACTTTCCTCTTTGGCCACATTTGAAGCAGGTGCGATAAGTCTTTCCCTTTGTCAGGCTGGATGGTGCTCAGCCCCCAATTCCTACCTGTGCATTTTCAAGGGCCTGGGGAATGATTTATGGGTTTGAATCGTCACAGGCTTTTGCCAGGTTTGTGGTTTCTTTGGCAATATAATTCTTTTAAAAATATAAAAAGATGTCAATCTATTTTAGCCTGTCAATTTCATGAGCAAGTAACCACAGTCAAGGATCTTGACTGACATGTAATTATTTTACCTGCAGATTCTGGTCTTTTAATCATTGTCCTCAGAGCTCAGTTCATTTATTTCTCTTGCTACCAAGTAACACTTACCTGGAGACCATCCAAAAAAGTGCGCTCGAGTGGGGAGACACCCCCCCCTTAATTGCCTCTCCCCCAAAAGCTCATTGCTACTGCGCTGACATTGCTTCTAGACCTTTTTTTGTGAACAGAGCTATCAGTTTTAAAAGTAATGATATATAAGGATTTTTATTGACATTTTCTTTTCAAATTTTGTGTAGCATGGAGTTTTAGTATCTTTGCTTCTATGATAGTATCTTTCTATATTTGATTTCTGCTATTAGAACCTAAATTTTTCTTTTTTAGTTGGCACAGAAGGTTACATTAGTTTCAGATGTATAGCATAGTGATTCAGCAAGTCTATAATGTTTTGCTATGTTTACCACCAGTAAGAACCTAATATTCTTGAGTCAATTTTGTTAGCTTATGGATTTCTAGAAACTTGGCAATCTTTTCTGTTTTTTTTTTTTTTAAGATTTTATTTATTTATTTGAGAGAAAGAGTGAGAGAGCAAAAGCACAAGAGAGGGGAGAGTCAGAGAGAGAAGCAGACTCCCCGCTGAGTGGGGAGCCCAATGACGGACTCAGTCCTAGAACGCTGGGATCATGACATGAGCTGAAGGCAGACGCTGAACCGACTGAGCCACCCAGGTGCCCATCTCCGTTTCCAACTTTATTGACATTAAGTTGTTCAGGACATCTTATTTAATTTTTTTTTAAAGATTTTATTTATTCATTTAATTGACAGAGAGAGAGAGACAGCGAGAGAGGGAACACAAGCAGGGGGAGGGTCAGAGGGAGAAGCAGGCTTCCCGCTGAGCAGGGAGCCCGATGCGGGGCTCGATCCCAGGACCCTGAGATCATGACCTGAGCTGAAGGCAGTCGCCTAACCAACTGAGCCACCCAGGCGCCCCCATCTTATTTAATTTTTGATCACTACAGGATCTGTACTACTGGCCCTCTTTCTATTTCTATTGCCGTCTATTTGTGTAGACACACTCTCTCTCAATTTTACTGAGCTTGCCAACTTCTGGTTTTGTTGGTCATCTGTTTGATGTTCTTTTCTATTTCTTTAATTTTGGCTCTTTTTATTTATTTGCTCTTACTTTTGTTGGGTTTATTCTGTTGTTCTACTTCTAATTTCTTGGGTTGGGTACTTAGATCATTAATTTTTAAGCTTTCTTATTTTATAATATAAATATTTAAAGTTATAAATTTCCCTCTAAATACAATTTTAGCTGCATCTGCTTGTTTTATCATGTGGTATCAATATTCTCATTCCACTTTGAATATTTTATAATTCTCATAATGGTTTCTTCTTTATTCATGAATTATTCAGCATTTTTTTTTTTGTTGCCAGACATATGTAATCCAGAGTGTTATCATTAGAGAAATAATTAGAAAGTTATCTTTTTACTGTTGATTTAAAATTTAATTAGGTTGTGGCCAGATAATATGGGCTGCATGGTATCAAATTTTGAAATTTGTTGAGTAGTTTTTTGGTCTATTTTGCATAGATATTCCATGTGTGTTTGGAAAGAATATGAGATATCTTCTTGTTTGCTGCAATGTTCAGTATGCATCCATTAACGCATCCCTGTTGATTATGCTATTCAAATATGCATCGTTAATGATTTTGAAGCATTGATTATTTGGAGAGGTGTTTTGGAATCTCCCGTTGTGGGGTAGATTTTTAAATTTCTCATAGTTCTGTTAGTTAGTCCTTCATATCTTTGGAGACTATATTGTAAGTTATTAGAACTTTGGAATTGATACATTTTCCTGGCGAACTAAACTTTATTATGCAGCTTCTCTTCATCTCTAGTTGTGATTTTTCCTTAAATTCTATTTTATCTGATATTAATGTGGCCATACCTGTTGATTTTTGTTTAGAATCTGTGTGCTACCTTTTTATTTTCAACATTAGACATAACCTTACATGTTAAATGTTATTCTTATAAATGGCATATAGTTTTATTTTTAAAATTCAATTTGATAACCTTCATTTTTAAAGGGGAGAATTTAGTCCTAGCACTGGTTGTAAGTAATAGTACACCCGGATTTGTGTCTGTCGCCATGTTTTGTTGCCCATGATGTTCCTATTGTTCAACATTTTCTTTTGTGTTCTATCCCTTTTCTTGTTTTGGGGTTGGTTATTTTCCCTCACTTTTCCCTCCCTCCTACTAGTTTACATTATATATTTTAAATGCATGCTTACAAAATTTACTATGACATATTCAGTTAAAAAGAAAGCCAACAAAGATGACCTTAGGTCTTCTTCACTTACCGTGTAATTGTTGTATTTATTTCTGATTTTAACCCCATGCGGCCTGACTATCAATACTGTTTTCTGTACCAAAGTTTCTTCTGACTTAGGCACATATTCATTATTTTCTTTATTTTTCCTTCCTTCTCGCATCAGAAACCTAATTGGGCCAACTTGCCTCATGTCTAAAGCATATCCTCTAGAGTTTCCTTTGATGAGACTCTGTGAGACAAACTCTCTCAGTCTTTATGTGTCTGAAAACACTTTTATTGTGCTCCCATTGTTGAAAGTTATTTCCCCTGATTCTAGGTCGATCATTATTTTTTATTGAGCAACTTGACGATATTGTTCCATTGTCTTCTGGCTTCCACTGTTGCCGTTAAGAAGTAATTTGTTACTCTACTTTTTATTTCTATTGACTAATCTCTCTTTTTTATCATGTCTGCTTTTTAAGATTTTTTTTTTTTTTTGTCTTTGGTGTTCTCTAATTTCGCTATGATCTGCCTAGAGGTATATTACTTTTTCCCACCCTCAGCTTTATTGAGATGTAATTGACAAATAAAAATTGTATGTCAATTTAAGTTACACAATGTGATGTTTTGATAGATGTGAACACTGTGAAGTGATTACCACAATTGAACTGGTTAACATCCATCATCTTGCATAACAATCATTATTTTCTATGTATGGTGAAAACACTTAAGATTTCTCTTCGCAAATTTCAGATATACGATACGGTATTATTAACTATAGTCACCATGCTGTACACTCAATCCTCAGAACTTATTCATCATGTGGAACTGAAAGTTGTTCCCTTTGACCAACATCTCCCCACTTTCTCCACCCCTCAGACCCCAGCAACCACCATCCTATCCTCTGCTTTTATGAGTTCAGCTTTTTTTAGATTCCACATTTAAGTGAGATCATGCAGTATTTGTCCTTCTATGTCTGGCTTATGTCCTTTAGCATTATGCCCTCCAGGTTTATCCATAAGTATTACTTTTTATTTACTTATTTGGAACTTATTGGGCTTCCTGAATCAGAAGGCTATTGACCTTTGTCACTTCTGGGCAAGGCTTCACTATCACCCTTCCAACATTACCTTGCCCCATTTCCTCCTCTACTTTAGGAATTATGTTTAAATGTTTGGTATCCTCCAAGTCTGACCATGTTTTCATATTTCCTTTCTTTTTTTCTTTCTGTACTGCATTCTGCATTGTTTTCTGAGCTCTGCTTTCCAGTTCATCAGTGCTTTATTCAGCTTTATCTAATTTTCTATTAAAACTTCCTCTAAGTTTGAAATTGTGTTTATTTTACTTTTCAGTTGTGGAATTTCTATTTGGTTCAAGGCAAATTACTTCAACATTTACATAAGCATTATAATTAACATTTACTAATTCCAAGTACCTGTGGTTACTATCAGTTTGGGGTAATTTGAAGCCACATCCTTTGCTTGGCATTTACTTGACTACACAAGTAGTGTGCACTGGGGTTCAAACTCACCTGGGGGCTAGATTGTCATTAGGAATTCTCATGGACTTTTCACCCACCAGAATTTCAAGAAAGGCCATTTTCCTTTCTTGTTGTCTCAGAGTGTTGGTGATGGGTTTTTTTGTTTGTTTGTTTTGTTTTTTGTTTTTAGTGATGGTCTTTCATCTGGTGTGTAGAGTCTCTTTTTTATGATTTTGTTAGACTCCCCCTCATCTTTATCTGGCCTAGGATTTGTCTCTTGTTCCCTGCTGGGAATGACACTTTAAAAAGCAGGAAAAATAAAATAAGATAAAAACGGAGAGGAGAACCCTAAGAGACTCTTCTTACCTATAAGAAACAAACTGAGGGTTGCTGGAGGGGAGGCGAGTGGGAGGATGGGGTAAGTGGGTGCTGGTAACTAAGGAGTGCACTCGTTATAATGAGTGCTGGGTATTATGTGCAACTGATGAATCACTAAATTCTACATCTGAAAGTAATAATACTCTATATGTTGACTAAATTAAATTTAAATAAAACATTTAAAAATAAATAAGAAATAAAGAGCAAACCTCCAGATAACTAACCTCTTTCTGGCAAGTGTGCTCATGGTGAGAGCTGGTTTTAGCGTTCTGACCAGTCTGGCTTCTTGTGTTCACTTGGTTTGGGGTCTCCGTGATTCCTTTCTTTCTCTTGAGATTATTAGTGCATTTTACAAATATTTTTAAAAGTTACTTGGTAATTTTTTTTAGTTGCTTTCAGCAAGCAGGTCAATCCTGGTATTTATTTAACTCATCATATTCTTAGAAATGACATCACCATCAGGCTCTTTAGAGGTTTTATTTACTTCTATAACCCAATTTTAAAATTCAACTTCAGTTGCAAGCAGCATACATTGACTTGGAATATACATTCTCTGCGATATGCATATCTAGCTCTTATATAACATAAAAGAGTGCTGCACAAATTTTGCATAATGGTAGCATTTGGTGTTCAAAATAGTCTGTTTTTAATAAGATAAGCTGTCTGTAATAAATGCATATTTGTAAATTGCTCTGATCCATGGGTATCTTCAGAGAAGGGACTCCCAATAGCTGGACATTTTGGGTCAGCCCTATGCAACAAGGGGAGAGCTTGGGTCAAACCAAGACCAAGCCCTTCTGCCTGGATCAACATAGGCCTAGAGAGCATATCCTTGGGTGATCTGGGCCACTTCTGGCTCCACTTGAACTAGTTCAGGCAGGTGCATAATTAACATTCTTTAAAAATTTTCAAGGAAGGAAGCTGGAAACTTCTTTCTGGACCTCTCTGGTCATACCTTGGACTGGAAAGAGGTACTCTGTGTGACCTGGTAGCTAGTAGCCTTAGGGGTGGTTGTTGGTGCAAAGATCAGAGTCCGCCTCGGACCCCCTTACGAAGATGGGGTTCATTGGAAGGATAACATGGACTCAAGATGGAGCTGGCAAGGATCCAGGGTGGAAGTAAGACTGGCTACATCCTATTTCTCTCTTTTATGGATATGCAGCCTCTCCCACATCTGTTTCTCCTTCTCTCTCTTCATTTGCTCCTCTCTACCACCTTGATCCCTCTGCCTATTTAATGGTTTCTGCTTCTTCCTGGCTTCAGCTTACATATGTCTCTGGCACTGATCCAAGTGCCAGTCCCAGGGAGGGAAATCTTGTGGCCATGTTCATCTTATCCTATGAGGCGTATACAAGCCGTTAGGCCAGATTCCCTTGAGTCACGTGCCCACCCTTGACCGACCAGCTGTGGTTAGGTCATATGGCAGAGTCCACTGACACAAAAATGGTTACTGGGAAGGCTGTCCTCCAGTAGAGGCTGGGGACTGGGCAAGGCCATATAGAAGAGAATACTTCCAAGGGGCTTGGTCTGACCAAGAGAGGACAAATGCCTATTACTGAGATTTTAAACTAGTATCCTGCAGAGCAAAGGTGGCGATTGCATCCTAACTGACAATCGCATACATGTTTACGGCTTTCCAAATTAGCAACTCATTCCTCCCTCTTGCTAGTTTCTAGGCACCTCTACCTTCTATAGCTTCTCATGGCACTGGGCATTTCCTTAGGACATAGGGAGGGCCTGCCCTTTCTGTCTTTCTAACAGTGCTCTACACTGACAAGGCCTCACCAAGCCCCATGGACTAGGAGCAAACTATATATCCTTACCTAATAACATTTAGAGTTTTCTCCAAAACATCAAGTTATGCCCCTGTCCACAATTCTAGAATTCAAAAAGCTCTGAAAACTTAAAGATTTCAATAACTTACTTGGAGAGAATCCTGGTCTTACCTGAACTCACTGGGTGGCATACATTCACCTTGATCTAACATGAAGCTACTTATGGTTTTTATTTATCACACTTAGTGTGAATGTATATACTTTTTCTATAGAAATGTTAACAGACTTGATTGAGTGATGCCTCAGATGCTGCAGGTGTTTATATAATATACTCTATAAGCACCACAATACCTTTTCAAATTAGAAAAACACCTCAATTTCAAAACATAGCTGACCCCAAGTGTTTCAAATAATGGATTGTGGACCTGACCCATTAAAAGCAAGTACATATATTTATTACTATAGATATAAGACAGACAAATAAACAATAAAAGGGAGTTGGAGTGGAAGGAGACACAGGATAAATAAAGTTGAAATCTAAAAAAAGCATTAATATGGAAGACGACTCTGCCATTATTTACCTTCGCGTTCCCATAGGCAAGTTCCTCTACCCACTCGACACTCAGCTTTCTCTTCTCCAAAATGAAGAAATTACAGTTGGATCATTTCTGCAATCCCTTTCATGTTTACATTTATGTAATTCTGTGGTTCTAATTCCTTTTTTCAAAGTAGTTCTTCCCATCTGGCAGCAACCAAGATGTGGCAACATTTTGTCAAGCATTTTCAGTGGAAATGCTACTGCATTGTCCTTTCGCATATCAACGCAGTTAAGTTAGACTCAAACCTACTCATTGCTTTGACTAACCATTTTTCCAGTTTTCCTTAAAAAAAAAGAAAAACACTGAACAGTTTCAATTGGTTATAAGTGAGCTTTTACATGCAACTGTTGCATCACGATTAAATAATTCACTTTACTTCCCTCTGCATACACGATGATTTCTATTTATCCCGCAAAGACATAAAGAGAGAATATTAGGTCATTTGTATAAGAGTGTTTGAGCCAGGACTCAGAATTGCTCACTCTTGACGGGTGTGCTGAGATCACTTCCCTAGTTCTATTTTGAAGATAAAATTCCTTTGTTACCTTGGATCATGGTTTGAATTAGGTTAACTTCTCTCTTTTTTTTCTGATTTATATGATGAGGTGATTGCTTAAAGATGGCAATTCTCCGACAGTACCGATCCTGATAAATGGTACCACTCTGTCATGTAAGGCAGAACCTTGGGATTCATCCAGGACCTTTCCCTCTCCCTTACCACCCACATGTTCAATTAATCACCAAGACCTGCTGATTTTTTTTGGAAAAAAAACTTAAACTCTGTTTCTGGTCTACAGAAAATCTGAGAGCATAATATAAATGACACCCCTGTACCAACCTTCAGGTTTGTGAAATTGTAGCATTTTGTCACAAATCTATAAACCTCAGGTTTTTGTTTTGTTTTGTTTTTAAATAAATATAATATGACAGACAAAGGTGAAGCCCCCAGTGTACCTCTCTCTTTTCCAGAGGAAACCTCAATTTTGGTGTTTATAATTTCCTCGATGTTGGTACGATTATATGTTGTGCTGCATGTTTTAATGTTAATATTTTATATTGTTTGTATCCACCTGCAGTTTGTTTTTCCCATTCATCGTTGTTCTTGAGATCTATCCAAGACATTTAAGTCTACACTCGTCCCCCTCTTCTCCGCGGGAGATACGTGCCGAAATCAACTCTATATATACTATGTTCTTTCCTTTACATACACATCTCTGATGAAGTTTAATTTATAAATTAGGCACAGTAAGAGATGAACAACAATAACTAACAATGAAATAGGACAATTATAACAGCGTGCTGTAATACAAGTTGTGTGAATGTGGTCTCTCCCTCTCGAGATATCTTACTGTCCTGTATTCTTCCTTCTTCCTGTGATGTTGGGGAATGATAAGATGCCTCCCTGACAAGACAAAGTGAGGTGAATAGGGTAGGTGTTGTGACCTTCTGATACCATGTCAAAAGGAAGAGCTTCTGCATCCTGACCACGGGTGACCATAGGTAACAAACTGTGGAAAGCGGAACTCAGATGGGGGCGGGGGGACTGCTGAGGTTCATTCTTTTGGACAGCTCTATTGGGTTCTATTAGACAAATATTGATGTCACTTATTCATACTATCGCTAATGGATGTTTAGATTGTTTCTAATTTTTTTTTTTTTTTTTTTTTTTTACCGTTAGATACTGCTGCAGTAAACATCCATGGACCTGGATCCTTGTACAAACAGGTGTGTGAGAGCTCCTCTAGGGATCAGTGGGGGTGTAGTACCAGTGTCTGCACACTAGTGTGTTGCAGAACGATTATTTTTCTTAGCACACTTTTTTTGGCCACAGGGTTATAAGCTTCCTCTTTTTGGAACCACTAAAACAAATCTTTTGATGCTATAGACAATCTTCTTGCCTGTTTCAGTAAGAAGACTTAGAAGTGTTACCATGACAAGATGCAGAGTCGGTATGCATGTATTTGTGGTAACCTTCACTCCCAGCTCCCAAACGAAGGGCAGTTGGGACTCCATTGTTTTGTGTTCTCAAAAGCACTTTTATCTTCCCAAGATTCCTGTTATTGATGACCAGTCTTCTAGTTTCAATTTAATTTTTTAACTTTTTATTTTGAAAAAATTTTAGACTTACTGAAAAGTTGCAGAAATAACGTAGAGTGTTCCCATAAGCCCTTCACCTAACTTCGCCTAAGGTTAGCATTGTTATGTGTCCACAGTACAGTTATCAAACCTAACGTTGGTACAGAAGCATTAACTAAACGACTTTATTTGGATGTGCCCATTTTCCCTTAATATCTCTTTCTGTTCCAGGGTCCCATCCAGGGTCCTAGGTTGTATTGCAGTTAGTTGTCACGTTGCCTCAACTACCTCTGTTTTGTGACCCGTGTCTTGGTCTTCCCTTCTTTTTCATGACCTTGACATTCTTAAGGAGTACTTGATAGTTATCCTGCAGACAATCCCCCAACCTGGGTTTGTCTGGTGTTCTGCTCACGATTAGATTGGGGTTATGGGTTTTTGGAAAGAACACCTTGCAGAGCGAAGTGCCTGTCTCATCGTATGAGATGGCGGGGCGGGGGGGTACATGATGTCCCCATGACATCACTGGTGATATTAACCTCCATCACTCGGGTAATGTTGGGTTTGCCAGATTTCTCCACCGCAAAGTTACTTTTCCCTTTCCCTATTCTGTCCTTTGGAATTGAGTCTCTAGGTCTGGCCTAACCTTGATGGGGAGGAAGTAGGGATCAAGTTCCATGTCCTGGAGTGAGGGTATCAACAGGTATTGTTTGAAATTCTTCTGTAAGGAATATTTGTCACTTCTCCCCTATTTATTTTTTTATTCAATTATTCATTTATACAGTATGGACTTGCATAGTTATTTTGTACTTTGCGTCAATATGCCAATATTGCATTGCTTAGTTCATGATTTAGGTTCTTCTGGATTTGGCCACTGGGAGCCCTTTCAACTTGGCTCCCATGTCCCTTTGACATGCCCTGTCCTTTCGTTCTTTTGATCACTTCCTTACTTTTTTTTTTTTAAGATTTTATTTATTTATTTGACAGAGAGAGACACAGCGAGAGAGGGAACACAAGCAGGGGGAGTGGGAGAGGGAGAAGCAGGCTTCCCGCCGAGCAGGGAGCCCGATGCGGGGCTCGATCCCAGGACCCCGGGATCATGATTTGAGCCGAAGGCAGACACTGAACGACTGAGCCACCCAGGCGCCCCAGATCACCTCCTTACTTAATTCCACGAAGTTTTGCCTCCATCAGTGGCTGTTGCCTGTGACAGTTATGTCTGTAGTGTCCTAATGGTGATTTTCTACTTCACCCCTCACTTCAATCAAGATAAATGAAAGCTACTTAGGATTTATTCTTTTTTTCTTTTACACAGGCTTTGATTCCTCTCCCTAATTGCAAAAATTGAATGTATTCCCCCCAAAATATGGGACTCTAAAAGAGACCTGGGCTTGAATTTCCATCCTGACACTTTGGGCTATTTGGCGTTAGGCTTCTCTGAGCCTTCCATTTCCTTTGTATCGCAGAGGTCTAAAAAGCCACCTAATAAAACTATCAGAAGGTCTAAATGAATGATTGCATTTAAGTTCTTAATACTAAGGAAGGCGGGTACTGTCATCCTTGCTTGCACCAACACTGTTACTGCCCCACACGACCTCCAGAGCCTGTTTTCTAACATGCAAACTCTGATGATGTCCCGACAGTGCTCAGCTTTGTCCGCAGCTGCTTGGCACTGTCAGCGGTGTTTTCTGAGCCTGGCTTTTGACCAGAATCAAATGAGGAACTTTGAAAGCCGTAGGTTAACTCAGTCTTACTGATGCGGATTTTGGGGGGTAGGTCCAGCCCTTATCTGTACTCTGGAGAGGTGAGCCCGGGGGTTCACCACAGTAGGCGTGAGTCTGGGGCCAGGTCCAAAGGCTAACAGTGGTTGTCACTCGGGAGCTGCTGACAGTAGTCAAGAGAGGATCCCTGCCCCTGACCTTGAGACTGCAAGGTAGTGCCAACGCGTGAGATGAGGAGTCAGGCTAATAATTTCTAGATGTTCCACTTAGCCACACGTGTCCTCCCGCTTAGTCAGCTGCCTTTCAGAGAGAGAGTCTGTTCTTGGAGAACTTTTTCATTTAAAAAGTGCACAAAGACTACTTTTCTGGTGGGAACAAATAGAATGATTATTGTATGCCCTTTCTCTAATACCACCTTGGACTCCTTTTCACCTTTAACTTGCCAGAGCACGCTCTCTCTCTCTCTCTCTCTCTCTCTCTTTGACTCAATACACATAGATATATTACAAAATGATTATCCCAATAAGGTTAGTTAACACCTCCATCACCTTACATAATTACTGTTTTGGGTTTTGTGTGTGTGTGTGTGTGTGGTGATAACACTGAAGATGTACTCTCTTTACAACTTTTAAGTATATGATTAAATATAGTCACCATACTGTACCTTAGACCCTGGAACTTATATATCTCACAACTGGCAGTTTGTATCCAGCATCTCCCCATTTCCCCCACCCCTCAGCCCCCGGCTACCACCGTTCTACTCGCTGTTTCTATGGTTTTGGTTTTTTTTTTTTTAGATCCCACACACAAGTGAGAACATACAAGTATCTGTCTTTCTCTGTCTGACTTACTTTGCTTAGCAAAACGCCCTCAAGGTGCATCCATATTGTTGCAAGTGGCAGGATTTCCTTCTTTCTCATGGCTAAATAATATCCTATTGTATATATATATATACACCACGTCTACTTTATCCGTTCATCTGTCGATGGACCCTTAGGTTGTTTCCATCTATTGGTTATTGTGAATAATACTGCAGTAAACACGGGGATGCAGCTAGCTCTTTGGGAAAGTGATTTTATTTCCTTCTCTATATCCTCACCAACGCTTGTTATTTTTCATCTTTCTGGGGCTAGCCATTCTGATAGGTGTGAGGTGATAGCTCATTGTGGTTTTGATTTGCATTTCCCTGATGATGAGTGGCATTGAGCATCTTTTTATGTACCTGTTGGCCATCTGGATGTCTTCTTTGGAAAAATGACTATCCAGGTCCTTAGCTGGGAAGGACCTGGAAGCTTCTGTCACTTTTCAGAGGAGAAACCTGACGCACGGAAAGGCAACTTTCTCAGAATCACACAGCTGCATAATGCCAGAAGCCAGGCCACGGAATCCTGTCTTCTGCCTGCAAGCCTTCGGTTCTTTTCTTCCACGTCATCTTCCTCTCCATGGAGGCGAGGCCCCAGAGTGCTGACAGATCTGGGCAACACACTCCTGAGAGCTCATGCATGTCACTAGCAAGACCTGGAACAGCTCTCAACACAAAGGTGGTTCCAGATCCTGGAGGAGATTTTCTGTTTTTCTGCATTGTCTGGGTTAAACCACTGGGACAAATGACCTTATAGCATTGTCAACCTTTGAAAAACAAGTAGCAAGAAGTGCTCATTCTGAAGTATTAGGTGCTGATAACCACTTCCAAACAAGATCCTCCAGATAACAAACACATAGACTTTGGACCACAAGACCTGGGGCAGTTAATATTAACCACATTTTCTGATCTATTGTCTTTTAGCTTTTATTTCCAATCTTTCCCAGGCCAGAAGGTAAAAGATTAGGAGGAATCTTACTGTAGGCAATGCTGGGATTTGGTTTGAATTCTATCCTATACGTTTCTTTCTTTTCTCGTATGTTGGTATGTATATTAAAGGGGCTTATTTACAATAAGTTATTGACCTAAAACTTTAGAGAAATTGTATACACATGATCATAAAACAATAAGATCATCATAAAACAAGATAGGCCACATCACCAGTGTCCCCACCCAGACACGTCCCAGCAGTGCCAGTGCGGCCTTCGCGAGCCTCTGAGGACCTGTGGACTCAGGGAGATGTAATCTGCTCAGGTTGTTGAGGCAGATGAGGAGTGAAGCAGAGGAAAGTGGATACGCCATGTATGCTCATCCTTAAAATTCGGAGTCCTTAACCTTTCCCCAAGTGAGCCCAGGCCGCCCCTCCCCCAAAGGGCGAGAACCACCTCCTCCTGCAGATGGGTTTGAACACCAGCAACTTGAAAAACAGGACAATAAACACTGTAGATAGATGCATAGGGAAAAAAAATAAGTGGCTAAGACCTAGACAACTAATTTGCTTTTGAAATGTGACGGTGACAGAGACACTGCTGAAAAGTTCACAAACGTGCCCACCTAATTTTATCATCTCTTGTTTCTATCCTGGATGAAGAGGTTCGTGTTACTAAATTTGAAGTGAAAAAGTCAGTCGGAGAGTTTAAATTGGGCAGAGGTGCGGGATAGCAGCAAATTAAGATTGTCCTTTTCTTGGGCCCCACCCCTTTGGTTAGCCCGACAGCAAAGTTAGTGTGGGCTTCCGTCATCTAAAATTCTACCTCTCTGTGGGTGCCTGTATTTCTGGAACACTCACCCAAAATAATAAGATCGCCCTGTCTCCCCTGGTGTTGATTCTGGGTTGTGTGGGGGACCCGGCTACTCCGAAGGAGTTGGTCTCCGGACTTTCTAGTAAAGGATGAGCATAGATGTTTTTAAAAGGGGGTGCTGTACCTTTAAATTCTGAAAGTGAACTTGGCTCAGGAAGGCCAGCAGTCAAGGTCCAGCCCCTAGAAGAGAGAATAGCTCCAGATTCTCCATCCTCGGTCTTTGCAAGAGGAGGGCTGGCACAGCCGGGCGGGCGGGCTCCTGGCAGTATGGCAGTGAAGCTCAGGGCCCTCCTGCTGGTGCTCGCGCTCAGCCTGGCGCAGCCAGCCGCTGCCGGCCGAAAGCTTCTGGTGTTTCTGCTGGATGGTTTTCGCTCAGACTACATCAGTGATGAGGCCCTGGAGTCCTTGCCTGGTTTCAGAGAGATCGTGAGCCGGGGAGTAAAAGTGGATTACTTGACCCCCGACTTCCCCAGTCTCTCTTACCCCAATTACTACACCCTAATGACCGGTGAGTACTGTGTCCTCTTCTGGGTGGTGTGGGGGGGCGGGGACTGGAGTCCAACGGGGAACAGCTCCTGGCAGTGAAGTCTGCTTTCACCGTTCAGGTTTCCCTAGCTCTTTGGGACACCAAAGTTCTTGGCTGAGACTTCTTTTTCGCAGTAGTGCTGTTCTCCAAAAGTTATCTCAAAGACCTGTTTGGGTGAGGAGAACAGAGAACTACACAAATAGATGATGTTAAAAGTCATTATTTGTTTCACAAATAAAAATTCTAGTTAACTCCGTACTTTCTACGTTCAAGCTAAAAAGTCAACAGGTCTTCGTGGATTTGTACCGAATTCCTTCTGTCCCTTTGCTCGGCAGTCATCTGTCATCCTGGGGGTGTTTTGGCTGGTTTATCAATGTGCTAGACTATGAAAATTACGAATGGGATTCCTGGCTTGCGTGGAGAGAACTTGTAGGTCATATCCTGAAGTAGTACTTCGCAATGCCACTTGCCCTTCTTTTGCCTTCTTGGGCCAAGTAAAATGACATGG
Organism: Zalophus californianus; assembly: GCF_009762305.2. Classification (NCBI taxonomy): domain Eukaryota; kingdom Metazoa; phylum Chordata; class Mammalia; order Carnivora; family Otariidae; genus Zalophus; species Zalophus californianus. The sequence goes on from NC_045596.1 coordinate 187,891,805, forward strand.
AGGAGAAAAAAAAATTGTTTTGTAGTTCAGATTCCCATCTTTAACTTTTAGTATCTGTTAAAACAAAACAAAACAAAACAAAACAAAACCCCAGCCAAGCAGAGCACGCTTGGGTTTGGGAAGCTGATTTTTGCCTAAAAATGATCTTCATCAGGGATCGCCAGAACGCCAAATGTGATTCCACAAATTCAGTCCTCTCTCTGTGCTATAGAACATACTTTCTGCTCTCACAGTTGGATTCCCAGCTTCCAGTTTGTTTTTTAGCTAACCTTTGTAAGGGCCAGCAAGAGGCTCTCAGAAAGAATTTAGCAAACTGTCCAGGGAGGCTGTTAAGAATGCGCTGTTATTGCTGCTTATGCAGGACTTAGCTCCGTGCTCCGAGCACAGGGAAAACTCTATAAATTATCTTAACAGGAAGAGGGTGAGAACTCTTGGATCTCATTATGGATCTCCACACAGAGGCAAACCCAAAGGAGTCTAGAAAGACAAATTGATATCTCTGACTTCATGCGTGGGTACTGGATGCATGTGTACATAAAAATGCCGTAAAATTAAGGTGGGGGAGATACTTTGGAGAATTAGAAATGAGAGCATGGGGAGAAAAAAAACCCAGACGGCACAAAGGCAAAGAATTCACTTGCTTATTTTTTAATTTCCCCCAACAAATAAACAAGCAGCCTCTGTAAGATAAAGAAGATGAACAAAAGTCCTCTCGTCCTCACTTGGCATGCTTCTCCCCTTGCAGGGAGCTGGTTCGCAGGCTGCTGGGTCACACACAGATGTTATTGTGTGTCACAGCCTGACTTCAGTTCTGTCCCGTGGAGTTTCGCACCCTCAGACCACCCCCACTCCAGTTGTCTTTCAGAGCTCTGGCTGGGAGACCCAATTCATAAAGTGCCACGTGCAGTTTTCTCCGTTCCCAGTGGAAAAATGAACAAAATCCGTTTGAGAAAGCCGGGCTCCAGTGAGTAAAAGGGGACCATGAGAGCCTCCACAGAGAAACCAAGCCAGTGGCATGGCCTTTTGATTGTCAGACCCACATTCCTGATATTGGCACAAGGAATAAATGGCACAGAGCGTCAGTCACGCGGTGACACACTTTCTTCTCAGGCTAGGGGTGTTTTCACTTGTCTACTCATGATGGAAGAGCCCTTTCCATGGTGGGACAGGCAGAGCCCATGAGTGTCTGGCAATGATCTCACCTTCACGGTCAAACTGAGGCTAGCCTGAGGAAGCCACAAGAGCTCCACATGCATTCTGCCTGAATATTTTTAGATGGTAAGATGTATTATTTGAAAGGCTTACTTACGTTGGCTTTCTCTCTTTTATAGAAGCGATATTTTTTAAAAGATGTATTTATTTATTTGAGAGAGAGAGAGCACAAGCGGGAGGGCCAGAGGGAGAAGGAGAGAGAATTTCAAGCAGACTCCGCACTGAGGGCGGAGCCCCACATGGGACTCGATCTCATGACCCTGAGATTACCACCTGAGCCGAAACCAAGAGTCGGATGCCTAACCGACTGCACTACCCAGGCGCCCCTATGGAAGCAATATTGTACACAGAATGGCTCATGTTCATGCGCACATGTCTTTGGGTTTGTATCGTACCTCCTGAGGGAAAGTATGGCTTGGAGCCGGACTGGGGGCCGGGAGGTGCTAGACCATGAAGCTGGTATCATCTCCATTGCCCTGGAACTGACTCAGGGCTACATTTAGACTTTTCCTCCCAATAGCCATGCTTAGTTTTCCACTTGATGTTGAAAAATCCCTCTGTTTTCATTTAAGGAAGGATATATCCGTTGGGAATTGTACTTAAACATATGGTTTGAGCATTTGAGCATTTTATGAATCGACAAAAGAAGCACGCTGGATCCTTTTGGTACTAAAAGATATACTGTTATAAGGGTCATCGGAATTCCTAAGAGAGACTATGATCTCACTTCATTACATGAATTACTGCTCACAAGACATAAAGCCTTTGGTGTTCTTATCTTTGCATAATGAGGAATACTAGGTTATTGGCCTTGGAGCTGGAAAAACTTGGCTGGAGTCCTCTCGGGGTCAGGATGGTGCCGGACAACTTCGGGCAGCCCAGTGCAGTGCCCTGAGCCTGTTTCCTCAGCTTCCAGGTCCCAAGTTAGGCCAGGATCTCAGGTGCTGCCAGCTGCAGACATGAAAATGAGCAGTGCGTAGGGAATTAGAAAATGTTACGACTGGCAACTCTCGGGAGGCCTAAATATAAGAAACAAAACAAATGACTGAAATTCTAGAGAGGAGAATTTTTTGGGAAGCCACATGGACAGTGATGGGGACTGAACAGTCACAGGATGCATAAGGAACCTGGGAAATCATCTAGCCCAGTCATTGACATGAAGCCCCTGCAGCTGATTTTTTTTTTTTTCTCCTTCAAAATATACACTGACATCAGGACAACTGTGAACAAAATCTCAAAAGTGACCAAGAAGATCCATCAAACAACTGATTGCTGGGGATGCACAGAATCTTAAAACAGGGTCTTTCATCCGGGGAGCCCACAGTCAAGTTGAGAAGGAGAGACACATCAGGTACCTACTGATACTCTGAGATGAATGAAAAGGGCTGAATTGTTTCCCTCCAGAATTTATGTGTTGAAGTTCCAACCCCAAGTAGCTCAGCATGTAATGTATACAGTAAAGACTGTAAAGATACAGTCTTTAAAGAGGTGAGTAAGTTGAAGGGAGGCTGTCAAAGAGGGCCCAATCCAATCTGACTGATGTCCTTTCCAAAGAGGAAGAGACACCAAGAAGAAATGTCCTCAGAGAGAAGGCCATGTGAGGAAACGGTGAGAAGGCACCATCTGCAAGCCAAGGAGAGAGGCCTCACCAGAGGTGAAACCTGCTGGCACCTTGACCTTGGAGTTCTGGAGGCTGGTGGTCGGAAATCAAGGTGTTGGCAGAGCCATGCTCTCTTGGGAAACTCCAGGGGAGAATCTCTTTCATGATTTTTCTCTTAGCTTCTAGTGTTGCCAGCAATCCTTGATATTCCCTGGCCTGTAGATGCATTGATGTCTTACTCTAGTCTCTGCCTCGGTTGTCTCATGGTGTTCTCCCTGTGTATCTCTGTGTCTCTTCTCTTCTTACAAGGACACCAGTTATATTGGATTAGGGCGCATCCTAATGACTTCATTTTAACTTGAATACGTCTGCAAAGACCTTGGTTCCAAATAAGGTCACAGTCACCAGTACTACGGGACAGAACGTCAACATGGTTTGGGGGAACACAATTCAACCCTTAACACACGGTAGAGTGGAAAGAACTGTGAATTTGTTGCAGAAGACCTGATTTCATCTATTCTGTCACCTCTTACCTTTCAGAATTTGAGTAAGTTCTTGGAATATTGTCCGTCAGTCGAATGGAGAAAGGAAAACTAACCCAGCAGGCTGGTTGGAGGACAGAATGGGACACCTCGTGTAAAGCCACCATTATAAAACCTGAACCTATTACGCACTTTATCACTAAGATTAGGCTAAATTATGTTGTCGTAACAAGCTGTATCAGAGGCTTACAACCAAGGTTTATCTCTCACTCGTGTACACGGACCTTAAGGTCTAACTCTGCCCTATTTCCTCTTCATTTTGAGACCCAGGCTGAAAAAGCAACTTCTATATGAGGCGTGCTGCTCACATGGCTAAGGGAAAAGGAACGTAGCAGAATGACGTGGCAGTGCTTAGAACCTCCGCTCAAAGCGGCACAAGTCACATCCCCTCATTCCATTGGCCAAAGCAAATTATGTTGCCAAAGCTTGATGCCAGTAGGTCAGGGATGCATAATCCTCTCACAGTGGGGACAGGAATTGCCTGGAACATTAATGCCGTGTATCACACACACCGAACGGGTACTAGTTGCATTTTATAGGAAGCTTGTGGGGCTTTGTGAGAAGGAATGCCATGGAGATAAGGGTCCGCAATGCAAGGGAGGGAAGTATTATCGGGAGTTACACTGGGCTTGACCATTTCCATTCAGTTCCATCTAGAACTAAACATTGAAAGACGAGTGGAAAGATTTTTTAGCAGGAGATGCATTTTAGGCCAGATCTTAAGAAAAAAAAAAGAAAAGAAAGAAATCCATGAAGTCTGCGAGATGTGAGGGCCACAGTACAAGCAAATCAGAGAGGCCGAACGAGGCAGGTGAAGGGGCACTAAACCTATTCACCACCTGGGTGTGGGTTGAAGGGCTAGAGGTGAATTTGGAGGAAAAAAAAAAAAAAAGTCATGCAGTTGATGGAAGGCTCTGAAAGCTGAATTGAAAATAACCCAGTAGGCTCCTCCTTTCTTCCTCTTCTGCTTCAAACGTTCAAGCATCTATCCTTCGTGATGGACTGTAAGTGAGGAGCTGAATTTGAAGAGCAGCTTGGAGGCAGCGCTCGCCGAGGCTAACATGGTACTGAGAGGGTAAGAAGAAGTAAGAGGAAGGGAGCCTGAATCGGTTCCCAGACCAGGAGGCATTCAGAGTCTGGGACTCCTGTGAGCAGAGACCAGAGACGGGAAAGTTTGGAGGCCCGTCTATTTGGGGAAGTAAATTTTATCAGAATAGATTTCCAAGTTGGAGTAGGCTATTCACCTGGAATTGGCCCTTTAGGGGATCAGAGAGAGTGTCTTAAAGGACAGTTGCAGAAACATGTGGAATAACCATGGGGGTAAAAGGGAGAAATTGCTCCTGTGGATCCCAGTGGATCCACAGTGAATGGACTTCTTATCTCTCTGGATGCCCCAAGCTGGTGGAGGCTATTTCTCACAGATGCACAGCTAACTCTGTCTTCCCATCTGCATGAACTTGGTCTACATTTTGTCGTTTACTTCCCAAGGACACATAATCATACTTTTCTAAGGGGTCCCGGTCACGCTGCCTCAAAAAGCAGGCTGGCTAGGTAGAGTACAGGGCAACAGAAGCGTGAAGAGCAGTAACCGGCTCATGCCCAGAGAAAAAAGTGTGTTCCAGGAATTTACAAAAATAATCTTTCCTGGCACACCATTATTTAAGCTCCCATCAGCAGACCTCTCTACACCGAAGTGCCACTTTTCAAAAAGTGTGTTTCTCTTGGCTTCCTTGGTGATGAGAGGGCGTTCTTGTTCTATGGCATTCAGCTGCTGGAACCTGACTCCCTGAAGAAGGGAATGGTTAGCGCTGTGGGGAAAGCTTAAAAATGTGGTGAAAGCTTTTGATTATAAATAACAGCAAACTCTTTTCCAGAAGGTCCACCCGCACAGTCCTCAAACCATGGCTGCTCTCCACTCCCCCTTCCCCTCACCCCAATGTTGATTGATAGGACCATATTCCTCCTGCCAAGGCTTCTGGGGGTTTGGTTGAAGCACACTGCTCTCAGTACCTGCTTCATCATGAATGATATGCCAAAAATGGGTTAAAGGGCATTTAAAATTATTTTGGAGGGAGCCTGAGTCAGCGTGGTAACATTTATTTCAGTTTAAACAACACATACTCAAGTTTCAGAGCCCCCTTCCATGAATAGCGCCATTGTGTCCACCATCCTCCAGGCGAGGACCTGGGGCAGGTCTGGGGCTCCTCTGGCTCCTGTGTGTAGCATTTGGCTCTCGTTGGATATTGTGCTTGATCATAACCTAGTCCTACCTCCAGCCATTTCCATTGCAGGGAGAAAGGGTCTGGCAGACAGGTCATGGAACCATGTGGAGCAGTCTCATTTGGAGAAAGGGCTGCTCAGACTGGGATCATAAACAGACTTGTAGTTGGGGTTACGGCAGATATTTTACCCCTTGATGAAGTAACTCCCCCTGGGTGCCTGCCTCTAAGAACTTCTGCGGTAGCCAGGCGCGCAACAGGAGGACGAGTGGGGTCACCGTGAGAACGCAGGCACGTGGCTGCAGCAGAGTGTCCCAGGTGGGACCCATGAATGGGTCTCAGGTGTGCCAAGGGGCCTGGTCCCCTACCCAGTCACCCGGGGATGAACAGCCTTGTGTGTTCACCCCACGTTGTCCAACCCAAATGTATGATGTGAAGCCGGTTAGGAAGCGTTGGCGGACCAGAGAGAGAGCAGAAGGGAGGGCAGGGTGCCAGGGCTCTTCTCCTGACTGCCAGGACCCACTGGGACATCAGATAGATCATATCGTCTTCCTAGTCCTGAGTTCCTATGGCTTTTAAGATGGGAGGCCTGGGAAAGAGGAGCCCTGGGGTTAACTGTGCACTAAGTGAGCGCCAGATATATGCTGGGAATGTTCTAAGTGCCCTGTTCTAGGTGCTGGGAATAGTCAGGGAGGCTCAAAGGAGATTCTCAGGGGCCACGGTGGGGTGGAGGGAAAGGGTGATCAAATGGGGTTCTTGAATGACATTCTGCATCCCTCTCCTGTTAGGATAACAGCGAGTCCTCTTGGAGGCCTCTAACGCATTTGAAGAAAGCAGTCTGTGGTGCACCCCACCGGCCGCTGATGGCCCTGGACAAGGATGCTGGCCTGAGGGGAGGGTGAGAGGGATGGCGGTCCCCACATTCTAGGGAGGTAGTGGGTAAGCCACCCATAGAGTTTCCCTGAGAGGTCCCTGGACCTTGGCTCTTCTTCCAGATTCTGCACACAAGGCAAATAAGTCAGCCCACTGGCTCTGCAGCCCGTCTAGTTTTCCCTGAAAAATTATCTATATGTATAAGGATTTGGCTTTCTCAGGTGGGCTTGAGAAAACATTCTGCTTTCATGGTTGAAGGCAAAAACCTTAAACAAACATAGGTGTTTCGGAGAAAGCCTCAAATATTGGGCTTCTAGTCATTCACTGGCAGACCACAGGCCCAGCCTTGAACATACTCCCCACCCCTGTCAGGCCCCGCCCCTGTAGGGGTTACACGTAATGAAAGCCTATTAAAGGGTTATCCCCCCAGGCCCACCCTCAATGGCTACGTGAGCTCCATTTCTGGGCTTTGGTGTGTTCTCCTTGATAAAGGAGGCGGACCCTCTCTAGGGTACACCCCTGACCTGGAAGACAACCCGCCAAGAGTCCACAGAGTCCACCAACGAGGGCAGATGTGAGTCCAGGCCACGTCAGGCCTGACCTCAGAGAAGTCACCAGGGTCTACGCTCCTGAAAAAGGCCCCCGAGTCACTCACGCTGAGATGTTTCCAGCAGCCAGGCCACGTACTATGTGTGAGTGGTTAGTTATTTTAAAATTTTTTCACGCATGTTCTCCTAGTCTCCTGTCACAGACACTCTCTCCCACCCTCTGTCTGGCCGGGTTCCACCAGGAGGCAGGAGGTACAAGCAGCCCCGGCTCGGAGGCACCCCCATTTAAGGTCATCGGGACCCAGCCAAGGATTTTTGGCAATGGGAGGAAAAACATACCTTTAAACATACACAAGAAAGAGAGCCATGGTTCCCTCTTAGAGATAGATGAGAGACGAAGAGGGGAAGGAGATGTCTTATTGCCTGTCTTTTGAACAATATGATTTCTCTATTCAAAATATTAAACTAAAAATATACCCGTATCCAGTGGAATGTGCTCATCTGTAGTTGAGTAAGCAGACATTTTAATTTAGCATTGATAAAGCCCTCTGTTTTGCTTCAGGCTGCTATAACAAAGAACTATAGTTTAGGTGGCTTATAAACAACAGAAATTTATTTTTCACAGTGCTTGGGGCTGGAAGTCTCTGATCAGCATGCCAGTGTGGTCTGGGTCTGGCGAGGATACTCTTCTGGGTTGTAAAGGACCATTTCCTCATTGTGTCCTCACATGGCAGAAAGAGGGTGAGAGCGTTCTCTGGGGTCCCTTTTATGAGGACACTAATCCCATTCGTGAAGGCTCCATCCTCATGACCTAGGCACCTCCCAGAGGCCCAGCCTCTTAATAACATCACATTGGAAATTAGACTTTAATATATGAATCTTTTAGGGAGACAAACATTTGGTCCATTGCACTGCCTTCGTGACTTAGGAAAGTATCTTCACACTGAAAGAGTTTTTAAAAAGACGTTTTCCAACCGAGTGGGCATAAAGCGGTGTTTTGTGGTTTGGTTTGGTTTGGTTTTCTCAGTCCGTGTTGCAGGCTTGCAAACAACAACCAGCCAGGGCTCAGGAGACCCATGGTGAAGGCCACTGTCATCATCCTTCATGGAACACTATCGCCTCATGGGGGCTGACACTGCCCCTTCAAGAGGCAGGACTAAAGACAGTCTATCAGGCCTCTGAAGCCTTGTTGCTAGCCTCTGAAGGCCTTCCAATCCCCAGGTGGGTCCCTCAAGCTATCCCTGCAGACCAAACCACTCCACACAGCAATCCATCCTGCTTTTGTTTTTTTTTGTTTTTTTTTTTTTAAGATTTTATTTATTTATTCATGAGAGAGGGAGAGAGAGGGAGAGAGAGAGAGAAGCAGAGGGAGAAGCAGGCTCCCAAGGAGCAGGGAGCCCGATGTGGGACTCGATCCCAGGACCCCGGGATCATGACCTGAGCCGAAGGCAGACGCTTAACCATCTGAGCCACCCAGGCACCCTCCATCCTGCTTTTGGTCTACACTTGCTCAAGGGCAATGGAGTGTTAGCAGTCTCTGCATCTGGGCCCAGTGCTTGCCCAGAAAAGACACTCCATTCATGTTTGTTGGATCCTGTTGGTTCAGCCAGTAACTGGACTTCTGTCCGACCCCATGGTGGAAGCCTTATGTTTTCTATCTTTTTTGTAGACTCTAGAGTTTTGTTGCTGAACCTCATCTACTAAGGTTCCACTGTTCTTTAACAAACCACTGGTGCATTCACATATGTGTGTTGATCTCACTGGACTCTGGCGTCCTTCTGGCCATGTTCCATAGGCTTCTAAGGTCCCCCCCTTCACCTTTACACTGGATGTGCTTCTCCTCCCCCAGGGCCCATAGCAACACCATTGCTACTTTTAACCTGTCCTCCTGGACTCTCCATTACCCACGGCTGTCTTCCTTTGTGCTGGGCTCTGTGGGTGGATCTGATTCCATGTTCCTGTTACTCCCCGTCTATCCCCTTCCCCTGCAGCTTAGGCAGCTGGCTCTGTCCCAAACCATGACACCCCTCCTTGTACATTCAGACTCCATTTTAGCATGCATTCATCAGTGTAAAATATAAAATTAAAACTATGTGAAGGAGCTTGGGAATATGTAACAAAACCCACTACATCCCAATCCAGAATTTCCCCCAGAGGCATTCAGAATTACAAAATGTAAGAACCAGAAGCAGCCTTAGAAATGCTTGTGCATTTATTTGTCTCATTGTGCAGAACAGGAGACCGAGGCCGAAGATTCAGACCCAGCAGCTAGGTAAGGGCAGAGCCTCACCAAGCACAGGGCTCCGAGGCCAGCTGGGATCTGGCGACCCTCAAATGCACAGGGACAGAAGCCCAGGCGTCCTTTGCTACCCCTCCTGCCTGTTTGTCTGGTAGGCTCCTCCGCCTGAGCTCTCAGCTCAGCTCTGGACCCACCACTCTTTCAGAGAGGGGCTTCCCTGTCTGGGTGGCTCTGCTTCTTTTCTCACCTTGACTGAGCTCTCCCGGGATGTAGAAGCTGAAATGGAATGCGATTCAAAGAAGCTTTCTGTGAGGTTTCGTCAAAGATCTGATCAAGGAGGAGGTGGATCCATCTAGAAGACCGGGGGTGGTGCTCGGATGCAGCTCAGCCATCCTCCCTACTTCCCCGTGCCACCGATGGTCATTGAAGGCAGGCCGCTCTCCTTTAAGCTCCTTAAATAACCTCCCCAAGCTCTGATGGAGCAGATCAGAAAATCATGTTCCAAAGAATTCCCTCTCAGACTGTGTCAGCATGTACTTCAACATCTAGCTAAAAGCTAAAATAATCAGAAGAAAAAAAAAATGACTTTATTGATCGAATTCCAGCCATCTGTTTGCTCTTTTGAAATGAGTAGCCAGCTGTGTGGATGTCTCGAAAATTCACCTCAGTGGAGAGTTTCCCTCAGTGGACATCAGATTAGTCCCTACCCTTCAGGGTCCTGCTGGCCAGTTGTGAAATACCCGTTGGAATGGAATTCTGGAGAATGATTGAATGATCTGTTCACCTCCCCCTTGTCACCTCCCTATTTTTGTTGGCGGCCTCTCTGGGAACTCTTCAGGCCTTCCCTTTGCTTATACTACTTATGACTTCTGGAAGGGCTCTGCTCCCATCCTCTGCTCCAGCCCAGATGCCAACTTACCTACCTCTTTCAAGCCAAAATAAAATGTCTCTCCTCTAAAAACCTTGACCCACAGAGAGTAACCTTTCAGAGCTGCATGGTGCTTTGAGATCTATTTGCTAATTCCTCTACCACTTACTGTCTGAACCGCAGAATTTGGTAACTGCAACATAGAATGTGGACCTGTATGCATGTAATACATTCATATACGAATATTCTCTATGCGAGAATATATTGAACATTTACTATTCTAAATCAGTTGCTGTTCTAAAGATGACCGGGACATGGCTTCTGTCTTAGATGAACTTGCAATTAAGCTGGAGCAACTAAGTATGTGTTGAAATAAATATAATCACAGCACAGAATAGAATAGGCACAGGAGATACAGAGACCATTTCTGAAAGTGCGTGGTGAAGAGGAAAGGTTTGCTGAAGGTGTTGATAATTAAAGCCTGAGGGATTTGGACAGGTTGAAACTCGGAGGAAGGGCCTTAAGGGTGGCCGGGCTTATGGAAGTCAAGGGCCAGAGGTGGAAAAGAGGAAGAACATGTGGAAAGTAGGACTGGGCTTTGAGGTGCTTCCTGTGACATTACTGAGCAGCGTGGGTCCGAGGGAGGCTACGCAGCTCTGAGCTGAGAACTCACCTGGGAGTCGGGTCCTCAGAAGCAGAACGAACCTGGGATCAAGGGTCTGCTAGGCTCTGTGGCGAGGGAATGGGCAAGACAGGCTGGATGTGGAGGTTCAGAGAAAAAAAGAAGTCTCAGTATCAGACAAGAATTCAAGCTAGTCCTATGGGAATATTAATGACTTAATCTGTGTGTAAAGTGGATCCACGTTCACAGTCTTGAACGTGCAAGAAACAGTGCACGTCTTTATCGTCTTTAAAAAAAAAATCTATGCAAGGGATGAATCACTGAATTCTACTCCTGCAAACAATATTACACTATATGTTAACAATTAGAATTTAAATAAAAATTTGAAAAAAATAAAAATGAAAAATAGAAATTTACAATTTATTCCTAAAATAACTAGACCTCTTATGTCTGAGCCCCCCACAAATCTGAATCTATGGGTGAACCTGAAAACATGCTAAGTCAAATAAGCCGTACACAAAAGCACAAATATTAGGTGATTCCACTTATGTGAGGTACGTGGGGTAGTCAGATTCGTAGAGGCGGGAGGTAGAATGGTGGTAACTAGGGGCCTGAAGGAATGGGAAGTTAGTGTTTAATAGGACAGGGTTTCAGTTTGGGATAAGAGAAGTTCTGGAGGTAGACGGTGGTGATGGTCGCACAACAGCATGAATGTACTTAATGCTACTGAACTGCAAACTGAAAAATGGTTAAAATGGTGAATTTTATATTATCTGTATTTTACCACAACTAAAAAAAAAAAAAAATCCTAAATCTGACTCAGCCTCCCATCCCACTGGGCTCAGTGAAAATTCAGTCTCAGTCACTGCTGGGTGGGTAGTGGGGTGACTTTTCTTCCTCGTCTAGGGTTATGCAAAGGTCCTGGGTCATATATAATCCTAAGGCATTGAGGACAGTAGCCCTTGTCATCGGTCCACCCTGGTTCCCACCAAATGCCCACATGTCAATCCGTGTGGCTCCAGAGACCAGGCTCTGCTGCTCTGAGCTGGAAAACCTTGTGCCTTGACTCCAGCCTCCCTTGTGTCTCTCAGATGTCAGTCCTCTCCATGGAGTTCTGCCACCAGGCAGTGCATCATTTTCTGCTCTCATTGGATCAGTAAATCCTTCTTACCTCTCCCATGGTCTGGAGGAAAAATTTCCACCAGGATAAGTTTCGTGGGTGTGTGACCTATGCAGTCACACCGGGCCCCATGTTTATAGGGACCCTGTTCTTGCTTTCATGCTCTGCTGTCACCATTTTGAAATTCTTAATAATTTATGAACAAGGGATCCCACATTGTCATGTTGCACTAGGTCCTACAAGTTATGTAGCCCATCCTGCCTTCAGAGACATGTTCACAGTGTGTTCAGATGAGCTCAATTTGAGATAATAAAATGTCCCAAAGGAAAGAGTGTGTCCATTAGGCAATATCAGCTGTTTTTCCAGAAACACAGACCACTCCAAAGACAAAAGGGGCTGGATGTCTGCTTGAAACACAATGGAGGGAAATACATAAGAAGAGAACAGGCAGGTTCATATTTCAGTAAAATATCTCAATGCAGTATCTAAATCAGTTGTTTATACTCTCATACCTTGGGCACTTGCAAGATATCTGGGCGGTGATTTCTTTACCAGTCATGACGGCTTAGAGATAAAGATTTCAGAGTTGTCCTCAGAGAGGTGGGAGATTATGTAAGTTGATGAGGTCCCTTGGGAAGAGTATGTCAAGAGAAGAAAAAGAGGTCAAAATGAAACCTTGAGGGACCTTGCTTACATTTAGGGAGTACGATGGAGAAGAAGAAAGAAGAAGGAGAAGGAGAAGGAGAAGGAGAAGGAGAAGGAGAAGGAGAAGGAGAAGAAAGAGAAGAAGAAGAAGAAGAAGAAGAAGAAGAAGAAGAAGAAGAAGAAGAAGAAGAAGAAGAAGAAGAAGAAGAAGAAGAAGAAGAAAAGGGGACAAGAAGTACAGACCTATCACAGACCATTCTAGCGAAGACCCAAAATGAAAATCAGCAGGAGTCAAACAGGGTCAAAGTAATCAAGGAAAAAGATTTTTCAACGGGAGACAGAATTACCATACAGAAGAACTAAAGAAAAGAAGAAACAAAAAGTCATTAGATTAGGGGACTTGCACATAGCAGCAGGGTTTGGAGACCAGTAGGGAGATGGAAAGGAGGGACAATGGTTTGTAGATGAATTCTGTATGTGGAGGGTTTGGGGGCTGGTGTTTGCCTGTGTCACCTAGAATGTGGAGGATTTAACCTAGTCTTGATATGCTGGTTTATGGGTTTATATAGTTGTGATAGCAACTGATCTTTTAAAATTATTATTACAGTTTTATTTACATGCCATCAAATCCATCCATTTATAGTGTACAATTCAATGACTTTTAGTATATTTACAGAGGTGTGCAACTATCATCGCAATATAATTTTAGACTATTTCCATCACCCCACAACAAAACCTTATACCCTGTAGTTGCTCTTCCTTCCCACTTCCAGCAACCACGTTAGGCAACCACTAATTTAGCTTCCTTCTCTAAAGATTAACCTTTTCTCGACATTTTATATAAATCAAACCACAGGATATGTGTTTTTTTGTGTCTGGCTTCTGTCACTACTCATAGTGATTTTGAGGTCCATCCGTGTTGTATCAGTACACATTTCCTTTCCACTGGCAAGGAGTCTTCCATTATACAGATAGACCACATTGCATTTATCCATTCACCAGCTGATGAACATTTGGGTTGTTCCCATTTTTCGGCTGATGTGAATAATGCTGCTACAAACATTCACGTACAAAGTCTTTGTCTAGACAAACGTTGTCTTTTCTTCTGAGAAACTGCCAAACTGGCTTTCCGAAATGGCTGCATGACTTTACGTTCCCACCAGCAATGTATGAGCGGGTCCCATTTCTCTACATCCTCAGTAACACTTGTCACTGTCTTTTCTCATTATCACCATTCTAGTGAGTGAGAAGTGGTATTTCACTGTGGTTTTTAGTTGCATTTTTCCCTAATGATTAATGATTCTTGACATAACACACTTAGTGGCTATTTGATAACTTCTTGGGAAGGATATCTATTCAAATTATATTATCCATTTTTAAAAATTGGGTTATCTGTTTCTATTATTAGTTGTAGGAGTTTTTCATACATTTTGGATATGCTTTTCCTAGAGGAAATATGACTTGCAAATATTTTCTCTTAAGAGCCGGGCTGTTTTTTCACTTTCCTTTTTTTTTTTTTTAAAGATTTTTATTTATTTATTGAGAGAGAAAGAGAGAATGGTAGAGAGAGAGCATGAGAGGGAGGAAGGTCAGAGGGAGAAGCAGACTCCCCGCTGAGCAGGGAGCCCAATGCGGGACTCGATCCCGGGACTCCAGGATCATGACCTGAGCTGAAGGCAGTCGCTTAACCAACTGAGCCACCCAGGCGCCCGTTTTTTCACTTTCCTAAGTGAAGGGGCTTCAAGTGTCAAAGCATTTAATGAAGTCTATTCATTGATTCTTTTCCCTTTATCACTTGTACTTTTCATGTCATCTGTAAGAAATAGCTGCTGAAGCCAACGTCATGAAGATTTACTCCTGTGTTTCCTTTTAAGAGTTTTGCACTTTTAGCTCTTACATTTAGGTTTGCGATCCATTTTGAGTTAATTTTTGTATCATGTGAAGTAGTCACACAGGACCATGTGTCAAAAAGAGTATTCCTTTCCTGCTGAATTGTCTTGACACTTTGTTGAAAAGCAACTGACCATAAATGTTAGAGTTTATTCCTGGGCTCTCTATTTTATTCCATATGTCCCTCCTTATGCCAGGACCATACTGTCATGATTACTTGGCTTTGTAATAAGTTTTGAAATCAGGATGTGATTCTTACCCCCCGACTTTGTGCTTGCTTTTTTTTTTTTAAAAGATTTTATTTATTTGAGAGAGAGAATGAGATAGAGAGAGCACGAGAGGGAAGAGGGCCAGAGGGAGAAGCAGACTCCCTGCCGAGCAGGGAGCCCGATGCGGGACTCGATCCCAGAACTCCAGGATCATGACCTGAGCCGAAGGCAGTCGCTTAAGCAGCTGAGCCACCCAGGCGCCCCTGTGCTTGTTTTTAAAGATGTTTTTGTCTATTCTCAGTCACTTGTATTTCCCAGTGAGTTTTAAGATGAGCTTGTCAACCTCTGGGGAAAAAAAAGAAAAAGAAAAAGAAACCCAGCTAGGATTTTGATAGGGATTGTATCGAATTTGAACAATTTTAGAAAGCATTGCCACCTCAACAACATGATGTCCTCTGATCCGTAAACATGGGGTGTGTTTCCATTTATTCACGTTCTAAACCCTTTCAGCCATCTTTGATAATTTTCCATGCATAAGTCTTGCACTTCTTTTGTTAGATATTTCTAAGCACTTCATTCTTTTTGATATTGTTGTTAATGGAATTATTTTCTTAATTTCATTTTTGCAGCATATGAAAGCCCAGTTGGTTTGGGGGTGGTTGATCTTGTATGTGGTGACCTTGTATGTGGTGACTAACAAACAAGGTTTATTAGTTCTAATAGTATTTTGTGGATTCCATCGGATTCTCTGCATACAAGAATATGCAAGATCATGTTTCCTGCAAATAAAGACAATTACTTCTTTCTTTCTCAGCTTGATGCCAGGAAGTTGTCAGGAGTTACATAAGGGCATTTTTTGCAGATGAGAGACCCTAAGTCTAGAGAGGGTAAGCAGCTTGTCTGAGGTCACCTAGCCAGGAAGTGAGTAAATAGGACCAGAACAGAGGACCTCTACCCCCATCCATCACTCAGCATTTTCGCCACGCAGCCTCTGGTTGGTAGAGAAGACAATGGATGGCCTATATCTCTACAGCACTCCTATTGTCTTCCAGATTCAGTCAAGCCGGGAGCAGAATGTACATTTCCCAGATGTCTGCAGTATTTCTATGCCTGTATATCTGTAGCACTCAGTGCTAGGTGCTTTCAAGTACTACATCAGTCAATCCTCATAAAACCCTGTGTGGTAGGCATGAGTTATACCCATTCCGTGGATGAGGAGATCAAGGCTGTGAGGTAATAAATTACTCGCCCGGGATCACAAAGGCCATAAACAGCAGAACCATGAGTACAAAATCCTGTGCTCCTCCCATGACATCATGCTCTCCTCTCCTTTCCTGCTCTCAAGGAAGTGGCCCGAGGGCAGCCCCGCCCTGTGCAGCAAGTGTCTGCCCCTCAGACAGTGACCTCGTAGCGGCCTCACACGCCTGGCGCGCGCCTGCACCTGCAGCTACCCGTAGTGCATGAGTCAGTGCCTTTCCAGGCTTCCTCCAGACTAAGCAGCCTCATGGGCAACTATGTTTTTAAGCCCTCCTTTGGGAGCCTCAATGGACAATGTGAACAAAAGGCGCTTCTGGGGGGTGAGTATAAAAGAGAGGATTCAACCTCAGACACTTAGCTACTTATCTCAAATGGCCGAGGCTGAACAGTTGTGAGGAATGGTTTAGACAGGCCTCTTTTGATAAGCCACATCTGGGATCCTGACCCAGACCACCAAGATGCATCTCTGGACCATTGTTTCTACTTACACTTGGTTCTGGGGGCCTGGGAGGCCACGGCAGCCCCTCAATGGAGAGGGAGTCCGAGTTGCCCCCCATCCCACCCGTGCTCCCTGACACTCAGTAGGAACCCAGTAAATGCCTCTTTGTATTTGTTCTAAAGTTACTTGGAAACTGCTTTCCCTTAAACACTAGGCCAGTTTCTCTCTTCCGCATCCCGCCCCCACTCCTAACAGAAGGGGACGTCCCACTGCCAGTCTTTCAAGCGGGACGTTCTCAGGCTCACAGCCGATGAAAGATCCAAGCAGAAATGGCCAAGATCGCCTCGGACTGAGCTCTGTGTTTCTCTCTGTCATCTTCTCCCCCAGGTCAGTCCACACCCAACCCAGGACAGGCCCTAGAAACACAAAGCAGAAACGGGTATTGTTAAGTATCTTGCAAACGCAAAGATTTTAAGAGACGATGGAGTCCGAGAAACTGAGGGTTCTAGAGGGGAGGGGGGTGGGGGGACGGGTTAGCCTGGTGATGGGTATTAAAGAGGGCACGTTCTGCACGGAGCACTGGGTGTTGTATGCAAACCATGAATCACGGAACCCTACATCAAAAACTAATGATGTAATGTATGGTGACTGACATAACTAATAAAACAAAATAAATAAAAATAAAAAAATAAATTGAAAAAAAAGGCAAATAGACACCCAACCTAAAACTCTTACGATTTGCCTTTTTACTAAATTCCAAATTGGTGAGTGAGCGAGCGCCCGGGTGATTTGAAACGACTTCTTTTGTACTCCCCAGAGATTGCAGGTTTGGGAGTTTGAGGCATTTACAATGGAGAGTCTGGAAAAGTTCTCAGAAACAACAGTTCCCAGGGGCGACTTGGTGTGAGGTAGAAGGTCTCCTGCCCCAGGCCGGCTTCCGGGTGGTTTTGTGGTCAGCAGGAGAATAAGAATTCCTTAATAACATGAAATAAAAAGGCGATGTTCTGCCAAAACCGGATTGCTTTGTTATTTTACTTAGCCATATTTTATATTTTTTCAGTTCATTGCCAAATCCGACCCCTTCTCCCCTCACAGGAGTCCCTCCTTGTCCACATTAATAGGCCAGTGCTGGGTGTTGGCCCAGTTGCTTCTCTGGTCTCTTGAAGAGATGTGTGCAAGGGGATCCATGAGCTGGAAGCCAGAGATGGAGGTTCTAGCCTGGCCCATGGCCCTTTCTCGACTTTGTGGCCTCAGAGTCTTTCTCAGCTCATTTCTTTTTTCTTTTCTTTTCTTTTCTTTTTTTTAAAGATTTTATTTATTTATTTGACAGAGACAGAGAGAGCACAAGCTGGGGGAGCAGCAGGGGGAGAGGGAGAGGGAGAGGCAGACTCCCAGCCAAGCAAGGACCCTGATGTGGGGCTCGATCCCAGGACTCTGGGATGTTCAGGTCATGAACCCAGGGTCCTGGAATCGAGCCCCGCATCGGGCTCCCGGCTCAGCGAGAAGCCTGCTTCTCCCTCTCCCACTCCCCCTGCTTGTGTTCCCTCTCTCGCTGTGTCTCTCTCTGTCAAATTAATAAAATCTTTTAAAAAAATAATAAAAAAATAAAAATAAAAAAAGAGGGAGCTGAGGGCTTCAGGGATGTGAATCCCGAAGCTATAGGAAGGGGCTGTTTCTTATCCGTCATTGGGGATCCGTTCCCCCTAAACTTTCCGGTCCCAGCTCCCATCAAAGGAAGGGTGCTTCTGTTTTTGGACCTTGTGTCTCCTCCTCGCTGCCATCAGCGGGGAACAGCAGAGCTGGAACTGCAGCTTCGGTTAGCATTGGAAGCCAGATGTCCACACATTTCCTTTTCAAATCATGAATTTAGTTTTTACACACACCCCTTTCCCTGGTAAGAGGCAGCGTTATGATTTTAAAAAGAAGGAAAATGGCCTGGCTTGAGGTAGGATTTGGGGGATTAGAAACCTAGGCCAGAAATTTCTATTTAAAATCACATCCTTCACTACCAGTTTCCTAGAGGAATATAAAGTTTCATTCTTTGGGGGAAATATCTGACGGACTCCATCCCCCTCTGATTTCACTGGAGGAAACCCCACACGGAGTCATGGCAGCAAAAAGAGGGGGTGGCCAAGGGAAGAAGTCCCCAGTGTGACCACGAGGAACTATTTATTCTCTCAGCCCTGATCCATTTGCGCGGCGCAGCCCCTGGCTCAGCACACAGAGTTGCGCAGCCTAGGCCTCCAGCCCCGAGACGGCCCGAAAGGCTGAGCGGCCACTCTGGTGGGTTACACAGGGAAAATCCAGGAAATTCAGTTTTGAAAGAATGGCAAACACATTGGTTTGCTCGATCACCTTATCTGTCATCTTTCTAGATTGATTCAGTTTCAAGTCCAAGTGAACATGAGGCCAGAGTTTGACTCCTACATGGCAATCAGTACCCCCTCAATCACATAAGGAAAGAAAAAAATGAGATGCAAAAATGGCTTTATGAGTGGGCCTGGGGGATTAAGAATGAATCTTAGGTTTACGGTTTGATGTCTTTATTTTGAAATGTCTCCACCATTTAATTGGTGGTGTATTCTCCTTAATCTTTTCTCACCATAATTGCTACTCCTTGATAAGGAGTGCTCCATGATAAATGTACTGTTCGTACATTTTCAGAGGGCTGGAGTGACTTGGCTTCAGTTTTCACATACGGCTTCTCCTGAGCTCTTGGTATGTTTCACCTGAGACGTCCATCTGTCTGTCTATGGTCCTATGGACCAGCAGCCAGCACAGAGTGGCAAGGCCAAGACGCAGCTTGTATGGAAGCTTCTCGTCATGTACCTACTGATGACACAAGTAGAGCATGGGTTCCCAGGTCTTTAGATAATATTGGGAGGAGTGAAAAGGGCCTTTTTTTTACTTGGAGCAAAAACCTCAGACGATGTTTGGTTTTGTTAAACAGAACTGGATTGGTATTTTAAGAAAATGTTTGCTTTGTAAGTCTCAGAATTGAGCTCACAGAAGCCAAGCTCAGTTAACGGTTTCTTAAGGAGACACCACTGGGAAAGGCTTCAGGCACAATGTAAACCAATGCTTGACTTCTAGAATTAAAATATAAACTCACGGATAAAAACAAAGACCGCTGGGCTTGTTCAACCCATGGGCCATGTTACCTTCTTTCCTGGGATAGTCTCCTGGAAGAGTTTGCTCCCTTAAAGTGAACTTAAAGGGACTTATGACAAGATTCCTCTGCTTTCATAAATGATCTATGAGGCTCCAGCAGGCAGTCATCAATCTTTTAGTTTTATGACGGAATGTATGCTCCGTGACATCAGGGACTTGGTCTCATTCAGTGCTCTATCCCCTCCTCCTGGGATAGCGCCTGACTCATTCATTCATTAAATAAATATTCTCAGAGCACTAGCTCTGTGGACATAAAAGCTGTTCATCATTCACTTATCATTCATTCAGAAATTATCCAGTGCCTTCCACGGGCCCAGAGATACACTCTTCTGGGCACTGGGGACACCCACAAACAAAACAGGACAATGCTTCTACCTTCATGAAGCGTCTGTTCCTGTGAAGTGCCACAAATAAACCAATAGGTTATAAATAATGTTAGGCGCAATAAATTCTATGGAGAAAGTTCAAGGCTAAGTGTACCGAGAACGATGAAGAGTGCCATTTTACGGAGTGGTCTGGAAATGCCTCTCTGATTAGAGGGAATCTGAGCAGAGGCCTAAAGAAAGTAAGGGGGCCAGCCATGTAGATTTCCGGGGGCAAAGCATTCCAAGCAGAGGGACCAGCACGGGTAGAAGCTCCGAGGCTGGCACATGCTGGGGATACTGGAGGTGAGTGATGGGGAGGGTGGCAGATGAGGTCTGAAAAGTAACAAGCGGTGTGGCAGCCCTGAAAATGCACTGCTCAGATTTCCAGATTTTACAGTTAACCCACAGGCCACCATTGTGTTGGTGCTGCAACCCCACGTCCCCCAGGCTGATCCTCACTGATGAGTGAGCAAGGTGGGGGTCCGAGGGCGGGCCCATTCCCCTACTGGTGACTTTGGTTGAAGGCACCCCCTCAGCCTGGCCCAAATTTCTCAGAATTGTGAGATCCTTTCTACCCAACCCTTTCCTTCTCCGTCTCCTTTCTACGCACGTGCTCTCGCGTCCTCCCCTGCATGCATCATAGATGCTTCCCCGGTACATCTCATGTGTGTTGGCTCTTGGCTCAGGGTCTTCTTCTCAAAGGACCTGAACTAACTCAAGGCCACGTCAGGTCTCTGCAGTTCATGGTGTAGACTTTGAATCGTATCCTGAGTACGCGGAACGCCTCTGGAGGGTTTTGAGTGGAAGAGCAGAGTGATACACCTTTCATTTTAGAAAGATCACCCTGGCTACTGGGGCGCCGAGATGAGGAACCGCCTAAGGTAAGGGTGGAAGCAGGAAGACGGTTAGGGGGCTTCAGCTCAGACCAGGGTTGGGCAGGTATGTGAAGTACGGTTTGACTTTTGATGTCATCTTTCTACCACAACTGCCCTTCCTAAGTTCACCCAATACCTTCTAATAGCAAGATCCAGCGACATCTTCCAGCACTTCTCTGTGGCATTTTACTTTTTGACCATGCCTGCCTTCTAGAGACTGTCTCTGTTAGGTTCTGAGTGTCCTCGCGCCTCTCAATCTCACCTTCTAGTAAGTTCCACTGACTCTTTTTTTTTTTTTTTTTTTTTTTGCCAGTTCCTTCACACTGGGGCTCCTCAGAGTTTGGTACCAGTTCTTCTTGTTCTCTCTTCTCATCTTGGTGGTCTGACTCCTCATGTACATTTGTTGTTAACTCCCATTTGTCGTTACCTCTACCCCAGACAACCACTAATCTACTTTATGACTTTTTAGCTTTGCCTCCCATGGATATTTCACATAAATGGAGTCGTTCAATACATGGTCTCTTGGGTCTTGCTTCTTTTACTGAGCTGAACTGAATAGCTTTGAGGTTCATATCCATGCTTTGTTCCTTTTTATTGCTGAATAGAATTCCATCCTCTGAATATTTCCCAGATTTTTATAATAAAAGATCTTCAAGCTAAAGAAATCCTGAGAGTATTATGGAATTAGGGAATATTTGTGTGCCCCTCACTTGGTTCTCTAAGTGTTAACATTTGACACATTTGCTTTATTCTGACTTGAGAAATAGAGGTTTCTGTTTTGTTTCTGTTTTTGTTGAACCAGTTGCAGAGAAGTTGCCGATATCATGACACTTCACCTCTAAATAATGCAGCATGTACAGAATGCTCTCCTATATAACCACGATTATTTTCACATTTTCTCAATTGCCCAAAAAGTATGCTTTATAGCCTTTTTGAAATAAAAATTCTAATCAAGGTTCAAATAGTACCTTTGGTTGCCATGATTTTTGCTCTCTATTAAGAATATTATCTTTGACTTTTTGGGTTTTTTGGACTTTTGTAATGTTAACATTCTCGAAAAGCCCAGCCAGTTCTTTTATAAACCGGCTGCATTTTTGTCTGATTTTTCCTCATGACTAGATTCAAATAAATCTTATTTTGGCAAGAACACTACAATTTTTTTTTAAAATCCAAATCAAGGCAAGGTGTCATGTAAGTTGGAAGACGGCGATGTGCATCAAAAGGTCTCAAGGTGTTGGCATTATTCTAGAAGAGGGTCAGAAGTACCCTCCCTCTGCTGCCCCCACACGTGGCTCTTTGTAGCATTGGTTGGGTTGTTCCCACAGCCTTTACCCTTGAGGTTCACAATTCTGCTGTAGATCTTCTTTGTCTTTATGGGGGGAACTGGGTGATGTTCAAAATCGATGCAATCCATCAGGACACTTTTGAGAAGGAAAAAGTTTCTAAGAATCATTACTTTGGAACAACAGGTATGAACCGTGACTATCTGGGGCAAATGCTACCCTTGGCCAGGTAATTCTACTCCCAGGTAGAAATTACCTGGGGATTTGAAGGAAAGGATGTTCTGCGTTCTCACTGCAGTTTGTTTTGATATGAATTACGATATTACAATTTAACCTGCCTTTTTATATGTTGTCATCACCTAAGGATCCGTGTATTTCATTAGTTCGGAAAATTATCAGTCGTCATCTCTGTACTACTGACCTTCCTCCAGTCTCCCTGTTCTTCCTCCTCGGTCTCTTATTAGATGTAAATTAGAACCTCTCATTCTGCTCTTTGTATCTCTGAGTCCTTGTATTAGCTTCCTGGGGCTGCCATAACAAATTATCACAAACAAGGTGGCTTTAAACAACAGAGATGTATTCTCTCACAGCTCTGGAGGCCAGAGTCAGAATCCGGATGTTGGCAGGATTGGTTCCTTCTAGAGGCTCCAAGGGAGAATCTGTCCATCCCTCTCTCCTAGCTTGGTGCTGCCAGGATCCTTTGGCTTGTAGATTCATCACTGATCACTGTCTCCGTCCACACATGGCCTTCTCCTGTGTGTGTATCTGTGTCTTCTCCTCTACTTGTAAAGACCCGTGGATGATCCAGGATGATCTCGTCTCAAGTTCCCTAATTTAAGTACATGTGTAAAGATCCTTTTCCCAAATAAGGTCACATCCACAGGTTCTGGGTAGATATATCTTTTGAGGAGCCACCATTCAAACCCACTACAGTGTTTCTGTCATATTTTAATCTCTCTCTCTTATATGCTGACTTCTGGGTCTTTCAATTATATCTTCCAGTTTACCATCTTTTTAGCTGGGTTTATTCTGCTGTTTAGCTGACCACCAAAATTTTAACTTAAATGATTATATTTTTAATGTCCAAATGCCTCCCTCGTTATTTTCGATAGTCTTCTGTTCCTTGATAATTTTGATTCTCTTCTATTAAACATGTAATAAATCTCATATTCTATTCTAGGTATGGTAATCCCAAACTTTTAAACTCCTGGTGCGAAATTTGAGTTGTTTTTGCTGACTCTGGGTTGACTGATTAGTTAGTTAAAGTCAAACTGACTTCTACACACTTAAACTCCCAAATCGCGGTGGCTTAACATTCTACATCTCTTTTCTTACTTGCATAATGTCAAGTAGGTGGATTGAGGTGGGACTTCGCTCCATGCAGTCATTAAGGGACCTTGACTGGCGACGGCTATGCCATATTTGACGTGTGGCATCCAGCATCACCCTGATCACCACCATCCTGCTAGTGGACAGGGAGAGACTGCAGAGGATCACGGACGTAGTCACTGTGGGCCAGGCCGAGAAATGGTTTTTACCACTTCTGCCTTCTTTCTGTTGGCCAAAGTGCATTCACGGCTCCACCTAGATACAAACGTGGCTGGAAACTATCATTGCTGGCTGGACATTTGCTTCCCAGCAACAATGAGTCCCTATGGAAGGACGGCAAGAGACATTTGTTGAGAACTACCTGCCTGTGTCACATGATTTCTTTCTCTGTGTGTTTGGTCTTTTTTTTTTTTTTTAAGCTCATATTTGATTGAACTTAGTCTGTGGGAAATCTGAGGACTTAAATTGGGACTTTCCTTGAGAGAAGAGATTCAGTTGCTTCTCCGGGAAAGAAGGCACACTACTGATCTGGGACCATTTGTGAGCTTAGCAAAATTTTAAATGCTGTGTGTGTGTGTGTGTGTGTGTGTGTGTGTGCGCGTGTGTGCGCGCGCGCGGTATATTCTGTCTAGGATCTAGTTCTATTATATATGTAGTTATATTGTAGAGGGAGAGCCCTTTGGAGTATCTAACCTGCCAGGCTTCCCATGAGTGTTCGCACATGCCTGTCAATGGTGGAAAGTACCTATGCTCACAATGTTCAGGTGTAACCTACCTCATTGGCTGTGTAGTGGTTGGCAACAATAACTGGCAATCTAAAATGAAAAGCTATTCGGGCGCCTGGGTGGCTCAGATGGTTAAGCGTCTGCCTTCGGCTCAGGTCATGATCCCAGAGTCCTGGGATCGAGTCCCGCCTCGGGCTCCCTGCTCCTTGGGAGCCTGCTTCTCCCTCTGCCTCTCTCTCGCTCTCTCTCTCTGTGTGTCTCTCATGAATAAATAAATAAAATCTTTAAAAAAAAATAGAAAATAAAATGAAAAGCTATTCACATATTTCTACATACTCAATATCTGCCTAATAGTATCATGTGTTTTGGTTACTTTCCATTAGTCTGACAATCTAGTAGGTCCAGTACGAGTAGGAAGCATAGAGCTCTCAGTGCGATGGTATATACAAACACGACATATGCATATTTCACACAAATATCACGTCATGTTTCTCTGGCACCTTTCTTCCAAAGAGCTCTCAAACATTTTCATATTTATTAACTTATTTTTCCTTAGGATTTCTTAATCTGGTGCAAAGGGGTGAGATTCTTTTAGTCCCGCTTTAGTGATGAGAAAGCTGAGCCTCACGTTGTAGCTGAAGACCAAGTCTCTCTCCAGGCCAGATTCCTTCCTCTTGCCCACATTTCCCCCACCATGATGACCATCAGAACCCGGACAGCAAAAATGGTGTGCAGATAGCTGTCACTTACGTTTTGGTGTTTTCATAGTCCTATGTTAAGTCTCATGACGAAGTCTTCTTACTGGAAGAGGTTCAGTCAACTCTAACAGGCCTTTCTTCAGGCCCCACCAGCTTGAGAGTATCCGAGCTAACAACATCCATTACAGGTCACGCCTCCATACAGTCGGTGCCCAGAGCTCTGGCCCTCACCAAGTGCTTCCCTTCCTGCAGTCCCATGCAGAAAGAGGTGTGCTCCCTGTGGCCCATGGAAAGGCAGACTGCTCAGGAGCCGTAACCCAAGTCCAATGGCCTGTGTGCATGCTTATATCTGTCCCCTAGTCACCCTGAGTAGGCCACCTAACTTCTCTGGGCTTCCATCTGCTCGCCTAGATCAAAAGAAGATGATGACGTGTCTACTTCACAGGGGTGGTGTGACGATTAAAAAAATAATGCTGGGGAGGCACCTTGTATCCAGTTTGGCATAGACTTAGTTTTTGGCACCTGTTAGTTGTGATGGTAAAGATGACACTGAGAAAGGCCTCGCTCTGCTGGCCACGGGTGCTGGCTCTGCAGTTATACCGTTGGAGTTGGATCTGAGCTCTGCCACTTAACAAACACACAAACTTGGGATATTGACTCACCTTTCCTAGTCTTTTCTTGGAGGTTCCCATTCCAGTGCTGGCTTTGATTTTCCCAATGGTGTGATAAAATGTCCTCTTCTGCAGCGGTAGCCCCAAAGGAAGGGCTTTTCCGCCATTTACCTTTGGCATCAACTCAGCAGTGGTGTAGACGGGAAGAGAGCAGGGCTGTTATGAAAAGAATAGTTGCCTTTAATCTAGTGATTATTATGTGATTCGTTTACATGAATTACCTCTCTTTCATCCCCTGTAAGAAGAAAAAAGATAATGTGTCATTTATAGTCTTCCACTGATTTTGAATGGGAGTGGATCCTAGTTTACTCAAGCAGAGATGGGTGTGGGTTTGCAGGTTTGGAAACTGGGACTCAGAACAAGCTGAAGGCCTCTGCCAGAGGTTAAAGAGAGAATGAGAGGCCTAGGGAACAAAGGGATAGATCTGGGTGGGAGGGGGTCAAGTATCAAAACAGCACTGTGGGGTACGGGGGAAGAGAGAGAAGGGTCCTGGGAGCTGCCAGGAGAGAAGAAAGACTGGAGCACTGTTACCTTGTGGGAGTTTGGAGTAAGTGCTGTGCACAGTGTATTGTTGGGAAATCTGCAGCAAAGGGTACATTGTTTCTTAATGCGTTTATGGGGATGGATTATTTCCAGTGAGTGCATACAAGTACAAAGTTAGCAGGTGCATAGATTGCAATTCCTTCATTTCAAAGATGAAGGAACTGGGAGGCCCCCAAGGTGACCAGCTGGGTGATTGGTGGAACCAGGGTGCAGTGTGCGGCTCCATGGACTTGAGGGCCTGTGCAAGTTGCATGCCACGCTAGTGTCACCACCTTTGCCCCTTCATGTCCCCTGGGAAATTCCCATACTACCTGGTAAACTCAAGGGCATATACTTCATTACAAAATAATATTTTAAGATACTTTTGGGTGCAAATTAAATATAGATTGTTTCCAATCCTGGCAGGGGAATTTACATAACTTACTTCAGTATCTGGGCCTCAGTTCTTCCTTCGTAAACTATCTGTTACCTAAGGCTACTGTGAAGATAAGGTTATATAATCCTGGAAACCTCTCAGGACAGGACTTGGCACACAGTAGAAGCTTCTGCTCTCATATGGTGCTCATTGGTTATTAGTAGGTATGTTGCAGACATCTAGTATCTTGTATATTTCATTGACCTGGCATAGGATTAAAGCATTGAGATCTCTTATAATTGATTGGATGATCGACTGATACCCTATTTTATTTCAAAAGAAGTACTTAGGGACTCTTCTAGGAGCTTCCTCTTTCACTGTCCAGTAAAGGTGTTTCTTTATATCTTGCCCCTTCCTCATAATTGTCCTAATTTCTTTTTTTTTTAAGATTTTATTTATTTACTTGAGAGAGAGAGAGAGAGCACAGAGGAGAGTGAGAGGGAGAAACAGACTCCCTGCTGAGCAGGGCGCCCCATGTAGTGCTCGATCCCAGGACCCTGGGATCATGACCTGAGCTGAAGGCAGACGTTTAACCGACTGAGCCACCCAGGCGCCCCATAATTGATCCTAATTTCTAACTCAGTTGTAATCTCACTAGAGTCTGAGCCTCTGTCATTCTCCTTTCTTCAGAGTTAAAAGAATTATAAGCTGTAGGGTCCCTCAGACTTGACCAACCAAATGTGTCCCTTGGTGGATCTCCAATACTGAGATCATGTCCGACTAATAATCTTCTACTTTTCACAGTACCTAACATTGTGTCTTGAAAATACGTACTCCAGAAATGGGTATTTAAACCAAGAGTGTTTCTAAGACATTCTGTGTATTCCCTCTTTTTGAACCTAGGTGGACCCCAGTGACAGCTCTGACCAATAGAGCCCAAGAGAAATGGGGCTGGGTGACCTCTGGGTCTGGGTCATAAAAATACAACTCCTTCTACTTGCTCTCTTGGGTTTCTCACCCTTGGGGCCAGCTGCCATGCTTTGAAGAAGCCAAGCAGCCATGCGGAAGGGCCACATGTGGTGTGGCGGCTGAGGGCCCCAGCTCAGGCCACGACCAGCATCCATTGCCTTCCGGTATTTCCAGCCCTGCGGTGTCAGTCACCCCCGTGAGCTGCCCCTGCTCATGCCACATAGAACAGAGGAGTTCCCCTCCCGACCTCTGCCCAAACTGCAGACTTGTGAGACGAATAAATGATTGCTATTGTTTTAAACTACTTACAGTTTGAGGTCATTATGCAGCCATCAAAAAAAAAGAAATCTTGCCATTTGCAATGATGGAGATGGAACTAGAGGGTATTATGCTAAGTGAAAAAAGTCAGTCAGAGAAAGGCAAGTATCATGTGATCTCACTGATACGAGGAATTCTTAATCTCAGGAAACGAACTGAGGGTTGCTGGAGGGGAGGGGGGTGGGAGGGATGGGGTGGCTGGGTGATGGGCACTGGGGAGGGTATGTGCTATGGTGAGCGCTGTGAATTGCCTAAGACTGTTGAATCACAGACCTGTACCCCTGAAACAAATAATATGTTATATGTTAAATAAATACAAAAAAAAAGCAAAAAATAAAATGAATCTCTTGCAGACAGCAAAAAAAAAAAAAAAGATTTGAGGTCGTTTGTTACACAGTAATAGACACCTGATACACCCACCCACTTGAGCATAAAGCATATACAGGCCCCATGGAAATTCCAAAAAGAACCTGTTTCCAGAAAAATGGTTTCACTTGGGAAGGGAGGGATTTTGCAACACTTATAAAAGGAAAGGATGTAGGTGGCGACCGTTGGTGGATGGTGGTTGTTGCTCAAACCAGTAGATGAAGGTTCATGGGAAGTTTGATAGTAAATGGATTAGGCTAACACCATCCAAACCTACAGATCAAGCTTAACAAAAAGTTAGATAACCAGATGTAATGAGCACATGAGGTGACGCAAGAGCAAGAAAATAGTCCCACCGATGATGGATTCTTGCCTTAAAAAAACTGAACCTGAGTCTAATCAGACCTCTAGATTGAACTAGTAGTTTTCAAGAAATACAGGAGATGAAGGAACATGTTAATACCACCACAAGAATATAATAGGCCAAATCTATAATATGAGACATTTTCAGGACAAAAGACCCAGTTTTCTCAATTAAAAAAAAAAGAATAAATAATAAATAAATAAATAAATAAATAGAGGAGAAGCCTTGCTCGTTGGCCATGTCCAAATACAATATGTGGTTTTGTTTGGACCCTGATTCAAAGAGATCGACTGCACAGGCATTTTTGAGATTATTAGGGAAATCTGAACATGGACTGGGTAACAGATGATATTGAAGAATTATCATTCATTTTATTGGGTGTGAAACAATGTCATTTTTTAAAAAGTTCTTCAGTATGGGGTGCCTGGGTGGCTCAGTCGTTAAGCGTCTGCCTTCGGCTCAGGTCATGGTCCCAGGGTCCTGGGATCGAGCCCCGCCTCGGGCTCCCCGCTGAGCGGGAAGCCTGCTTCTCCCTCTGCCACTCCCCCGTTTGTGCTTTCTCTCTCTGTCAAATAAATAAATAAAATCTTAAAAAAAGTTATTCAATATAAGAAATAGAAGTATTTAAGATTTAAGATATGATGTCTGGGATTTACTTTACAATTATTCCAGCGAGGGAAGGGAAACCGGAAGCCAAGGCAGAATGTTCTTTGCTGTTGTTTATCCTACTCTTTCTGTACGTTTGAACATTTCCATGAAAGAGAACTTCTAAACTTTAAGCGCTCCAGAAGAGATGACCGTGCACTTAGCACAGAAGCACTGTGAGATTTTGCCATGGGTGAGTCAGCCTGGAGGGAGGCCAAGGCCACCGTGCTGAGGCTTGGTGCTCAGAGCCATGTGCCCCTGAGTCGGGGACCTCACTCTAGAGGGTCCTGAGGCGGCGCCCTCAACGGCCAGGACCCCGGCCCGGCCCTGGGAGCTGAGAGCGAGGAGGGCCAAGCGGCCAGAAATGCCCACAGAGCCTTGTGTTGGACGCCGGGAGAGGAACCCTGGAAAAGGTAAAGGACCCGAGTGGTGGCAATGCAAGCCCGCTGCTGTGGACAGAGAAGGCTCGGGCAGCTTCTCCGTCCAGAGGCACACGGGGCAGGGCGGGGGGGGGGGGGGGGCGGGGGGGGGCGGTGCTGGGAGCAGAGCTAAGGACGAAACCCTGGCAGGACTCAGTCCCCACCTCCGTCTCTGCTGCTCCCTTCCCGCCGCCCACATTCGCCCCGACTGCAGCCCGAGGTCCTCCGTCCAGGGAGCACGTGTTCCCAGCTTGGCCACCAAAAGTGATGGCGTGTCCAGCCTGGGGAATGCATTGGCAGGTGCCTGACCTGCACAGCCCGGATCCTGGAGCACCTGTCACTGCAGCCACGAATGGGGCCCGGCTTGGCATAGGTGGCCCCCCTCTTCCGACTCACTGTAGTCAGAGAGGTCTGGTCATCCAAGCTGCTGAATGGACCGTGTGCTGGGGGGAGGCATTTCCCCAGGGGCAGGGGTAGCGGCTCCCGGGAGGGCACAGGGGTGCTAGAGAAGTTAAATGCTCATTGCAGGGACCGTTACAAATTGGGGTTCAAAATCACTGGCCTCAACGCAAAGAGAAAGGAAGAGGAGGGTGATGAAGGGTAGGATAATAAAACACCGAAGAGAAGCAAATACTGACTAGAAGCAAACAAGAAGAAAAGTGAAACAAACCAAAGATGAGGATGGGAGGCGGGGTGGCTGAGGACGTGGAAACAACACGAGAACCACAACGAGTGACGTTCAAACTGGGCGATGGCTCCCGGCTCTGCAGGTTGCGCGGTTCACTTTTGCTGCAGTGACTGAAGGGGCTCCCCTGGGTGCGCGGCCCCTCGGCTCCCCGGGCCTCGCTGCCTACCTCGGCCCGGATTCTTGGCATGTTTAGCATCTTCCCAAACAGCCTTAAGAATCCTGGGGTGCCCTCAAACCGTGAACTGCAAAACCGAAACGCGTGGCGGGCACAGGCGCGAGGCTCCTAGCACCGCCCTGGTGTGGCTGCAGGTGGCGGTGATTTTTGTGACCGCCAGGAGAGGGCAGTGTCGGGCCAGGCATGTCCCCGGCACAGGGACGACGTTTTCTCAGTCCTCCACGGTTAGGTTCTGAATGTGGGATTCACCCCTCCCAAACTTTCCTGAGCAAGGCACGTCTGTGGCAATGCTTCTTTTCCCTATTCCTTCAAGGATTTGAGAGTCGGCTTCAGACCGTGTTGTGTAAACACGAAGTAAGAGGCGGCCCGGCCTCCGCCCTCCCTAGAAGCCATTGACACCTGCACGCCCTTTGATAGCATTGCCCGGTAAAGGGGGATTTAGGTGATGGTGTGCATCTACCAAATGCCTACCATGTGCCTACCGTGTGTTAACGGTCTAGCTACTCCAATTATTTAACTCTGCGAGAAAGTATGATTATCTCCATTTTCCTGATGCGGAAATGGAGGCTCATTAAAGTTAAATGACTTGTGTGAGCTCCCACGGCAGGGGTAGGATCCCGACTTTGGTCTGGTGGGCTCCAACACGCCCTCCCCTAGGCCACATGCTTCTCACAGGTCCTCAGTTCCTGCCAGTTCTCATCCTGCCTGAGCTTCTATTTTTAACTCAAAAAGCTCCTCTGTTCCCCTGGTGTCGACTCTTTGGGCTGAGAAACTATCAAGATATCAAAAAGATACTTCTCGCACCTAGCCAAGCGAAGAATTGCTCATTTGAGTTACTCTTTCATCCGCAAGGCAAATTATTTTTCAACACATCTTATGTATGCTAAGAGCACCCAAGCAGAACTATATACACAAATCATTAGGTGAGGCGTAGTGTCAACTCCAAAGCCCTCCATTTACATGCTGATTGCTGGTGCTCATTGATCAGAGCAGATAAACTGTGGCTAGAGTGGTGACCTAAACTGTTTTTTCCTCCCATGACTTGGGAAGCTGGGCAGCTGGTCTCCCTTCTCCACGGCCACACCTGGCCCAGGGTAGTGAACATGGACAGGCCAGCATCATACCTCACACGTTCTAGCAACGACAAACAAAACTAATCACACTGACAAAAGGTAGTTTTCTTCCATTTGTTCCTACCGAAAAGAAAAGCTTGAGGTGGAACGGTTTTTATTTTTATAGATTGGTGGGTCCACACTAGATTGAGCCATTGACATTGCTGGTTACCTCACACTCCTGAACAGCTGAATTTGATAATTCCTTATCGGTTTCTGGAATTAATGGTTGATCCAATAATATTTTGATATCTGGTCCCTGTTGTTGGAGATCACCCATCGGTCATCCCAGATTCTACACCAATTGAAAAGCTGGATTGGAGGGTGTGGGTTGGATCCAAGAACTACATGCGCCTTTTTTTTTTTTTTACTGAGTTGAACTCTCCATCCTTGTTCCCCACCCCTCCCCCAGCCACAGGTGGGACAACTGGAGAACTGGAACCACCCCCTGCGCTCCCCTGCCCTGGCAAGAGCTGCTGTCCTGGGTGAGAGGAGAGAATGTAAACACTTGCAGGCAGACAGGCTAGGAGGGGGGCTGGAGCCTGTTTTATGGTCAAGTAACCACCCCAAGTAGTGTGAGGAATGTGGCCAATCTTATGTAACCGGGGGAGAGGAGGACAGTTCAGTGGCGGGGGCGGGAGGGGGGGAGATGGAGGCTTTATCACTAGGGAGACAGTGTTTCAGGATAAAGGTATTGGCTGAATTTCACTCGTGTGCGCAAGAATAAGGGCCAGGAATAAGAAGTTTCTCTTTCAAATACCTTCCATCTCCAGAAGTCCCTAGAAGTACTCAGTAAAATGGGAATGTGTCTCTCAAAAGAGATTCCATCTTAATGCAATAATTAATTCAGGCTTTTTTCTAACTGCGCACAGAGGTGAGGATAGATTAAATTGTTTGGAAAATTCTTTGAGCTTTGATTTTTAAAAAGTCAGCTTTCCAAAAATAGTGTTTAAAATAAAAGCACCAAAACTTACATTTTTGTCCTTATGCAGGAAAATAATTTGTGTTTCTTTTCCTGTATTCTGGTTGTTAAATAATTGCACCAATCGAGGGCATGCCCGAAAAATAAAACCGTGCATTTTTTTTGAGTCCAGTGACCTCAAAACTATGAGTGTGAATGTCTCTAATAAAAACTCTCTCTCCTTTTTAACATTTGGGGTTATTTTTGTTGCAGTCCCTACACTTCGTGCTATAATCAAAGCCTGTTATCTCGGCCTTGCAATATCTGTGACTCAGACTCTAATCATGACTGTGTCTGGCACATAGATCAGTAGTTGCATTTAAAGACGTGCAAATTTTGAGCTTTTCTTTCAACTGGAGCTTGCCTATTTCATTTGAAGCCCCTTCTTTAACATACCAAATTCTGTCTTTGAACAAGTTAAGAAAATAAGATGTATTTCCCAACTGAGGTGGTCCTTAAAACCAATTTCAACTTGTAAGTTAGGTGCTTTGAGCAATACATTGTTAATTCTTTCAAGTCTCTTGGGTATCAAGTAGTCATCTGAAAGTTCGCCGATCTAAATAGGGTCTAAACTAACCTTTAGAGCTTCCAAATGCTCAGGAAAAAGTGCTGAGAGGGGTCTAGTGGTAGAAAGTTTGGCTTATAACATTCTCGGGTTGCCTGGCTCTGAATCAGGTATATAGTTATTTCCTGGAGCCACATCCATTTGAGGTGTTGTATATACATTCAGTCTTTAAAATGCACCCATTCACTTGAGACCCCCGGATTTCAGACCTTTGGGAGCCTCTCTTTTCACAGCTGGACTTTTTCCAGAGGAAGAGGGAATGTATGATCCCTATCTGCTTCGTCGGTATCCCTTGTCTGGCGGCATTCCCTTCTTTAGAGATATTTATGGTAATGTTTGTGTATGAGAGTCCACTGTAAAAGATAAAAGTGTCTGGCTTTCTGGAGATCTGTGCACCTCCATGTGGTTACCTTGGTGAGAGTCTCAGAAGCGAACCTGGCTTATGAGGCAATTTCTCTTACCACGACCGCGTCCTGATGGGCTGATAAACAGCCCGGTGGCTGGAAGGGGGTGGATGCTGGGAAGCCTGAGGGCACTGAATCGGTGGGATCTGGCTTTGAATTGGGCCTCTGCCCTCTTACCAGCTGTGCTGCCACTTGAAGCCTTAGTTCTCCGCCTGCCAATGAGGATAACAGTACCCATCTCTTATTAGAGTTATGTTGAAGACTAAGGTGAAAGCATATAGCACCTAATTCCAGATACTTACGAGGTGGCCAAGAACTAGTCTTATTACTAAGCTGATCAGTCTTATGACCAAGCTTATTACCTGTCAAATTGGTTCAGACCTTTGGCCTTCAGGTGTGAAGCCGTCCTGAGTGAGTCTAACTTGGTCTCTAGCAGCCCCCATGCATTGCCCCAGTTAAAGTGCTTCCAGAATTGGCTGAGCCCTGCATCCTTATACCTGGACAGAGCCGGTGCCCTGAAGCCATCCTGTCCCTGAAGGTGGAGGCTTTATAGATTGCATAATAGCAAGCTCAGCAGCGGCTGCAGCCTCCCTGTGCACTTATTAAGCGCTGAGGATTGTATTGAGTGCGGGTTCATACACTGGCGAGCTAGTGTTAGTAGATCATCCTGGTTAAGAGCAAGGACTCTGGCTCCAGGCTCCCTGAGTTGAATCCACTACTCCTGCTGTTGAAAGACATCAAGAAAGTTTCCTCTCTGGGCCTCAGTTACTTCATCTCTAAAGTGGGCTAACAATAGTACTTATCCCCTAATTTACTGTCAGGATTAGACGCTATGTTAGTTTCATGGAGCTGCTATAACAAACTACCACACACTGTGCACCTTGGAACAACACAAATTTATTGTCTCATAGTTCCGGGTGCCCGCAGTCAGAAATCAGGGTGTTGGCAGGGTCACACTCCGACTCAAAGCTCCGAGAGAGTATCCTTCCTTGCTCCTTCTAGCTTCTGGTAGCTCTTGGTGCTCCTTGGCTTAGAGATGGCTATCTTCTCCCCGGGTCTTCACACATCTTCCCTCTGTGTGTGTCCACCTCTGTGTCCCAACTCCCCCCCCCTTTTTTTAAAAAGATTTTACTTATTTATTTGACAGAGAGACAGCGAGAGAGGGAACACAAGCAGGGGGAGTGGGAGAGGGAGAAGCGAGTTTCCCGCCCAGCAGGGAGCCCGATGCAGGGCTCGATCCCGGGACCCTGGGATCATGACCTGAGCCGAAGGCAGATGCTTGACGACTGAGCCACCCAGGCGCCGCTCAAACTTCCCCTTTTGATAAGGACATCAGTCATCTTGAATTAGGGCCAAGCCTAGTGACTTCATTTCAATTTGATCATCCTCTCTAAAGATCCAATTTCCAGATAAGGTGACATTTTGAGGTACTAGGGGTTAGGACTTGGATGTATCTTTCGCGGGAGGACACATTCCAACCTCTAACATACAAACTGTGAACAATACTTGGAACAGAGCCAGCACTGCCTATGTGTTGACAATGTTTATTTTTAAGACCACAGTCCAGCCAGGAAAGTACTGTTATTCCCATTTTAGAGATGGAAAAAATGAGGCTCTGAGAAGCTAAGGATTAGCTTCAATTCCCACAGCTAGAAAGGGGGAAGACCTCTTAGCCCAGACCCTGGTGTGTCTGACCACATGCCTGCTATCTCCCCACAGTAGCCAAAATCTCCTGGGGTGGACAGACTGCCCACAGCCTGTCTCAGTGTGCCTGTCACGCATGGTTGTGACACAGATTTCCAGCGGGTGGCCCCAGAGGCCTGCCCGCAACTCTGACCTCGGCCTCACGAGTGCTGCCCCTGGGTGAAAATGTCTATGTTCTGAAAGAATCATTTCCCAGATCCTCATTAGTGTTTTAGAACCTGTATTTATATCACCATGTTTCGACTAAGCGGATGGGCCTAACGTGTAACTTCGTTTTTCCCTTTTCAATGAGCTATCCGAATATCGATTAGACACGGCCCCATTCATCCAGTGGAAACACCTGTGGGCCCCAGGAAACTACAACGGATGACTTTAGAAATTAAAGATTCATATTACTCTGTAGAGGTGATTATACGTCAGAATTAAGAATACTTTTGTAGAATAAATTCCTCTACTGGTTCCTCCTTGGCTGTGGAACCTGAGTGTTTAGTAATATAATAGGCCTATGGGGTTGTTTTCTGCGTGTATACTTACAGACGTAAGTAAATGGCTAAAAAAAGAAAAGCCAAGAGGTCTCCTCTTGAGATCAGCATAAATTTATGATCCGGAATACAAACAGGACCACTAACTCTATTGTAGTCATGAAGAGTGAAGAGCAAAGAACATTATATTGAAGGACAGGTGATCAGAGTTCAAGTTGCTTTTGTTGTCTTTGCCCCTGCACCTGACGCACCACTTGTCAGCACTGTGACCTTGAGCAAATATTCGACCCTTTCACACATAATATGTACATAATGCAGAGTTATTCCTTGCCTCTGAGTGTACAGATAGATGATTAGACCCAGAGGCCACCCGTGGTCCCCTTCATTTCTGAAATGTGTGTGGAACCGTAAACACAAGGCGCTGTGGTGGTGACATCAGACTCGGATGGTGCCTAACAGTTAAGGACCCTACTCAAGAGGTCAATGTGATTTTCTTGAAAAATCTGTGCCTTATGGTTCTGTTTTGTGCTGGGTCTTCTCTATTTGTCTCTTTGCCTGACTCTACCTCCCCTAGCCCTCCTGGAGCTCCGAGAGGTTGACCTTCTAGGTGGCCTCAGCTGGACAGAGGGAGAAGATTGAATTCGGGAGACTGGTCCTGACTCTTGGCTCAGCGCTGGCCACGTTCCTCGGCTCGCTCTTCAAGTCTCAGTGGGGTGGCGGGTAGGGGTGCTGGCTCCCTGCCACACTAATCTTGGGTTGCCTCACCGTCTCTTGTTGGTTCTCCTAAACCCTGGCCACCCCTTTGTAAATCGCCCCTCTCGGCAAACTGTACCATCTGTTTACTGTGCCAGGATCTTGATCGAATCAAGCCATGACTATCTTGAATTGTCCCAGCACAGCGTATCATTAAGAGCATCTCACCCTTTAAGGAAAGTGAACGATGAGTGACGGAAAGCGGAATTCTGTTTTACCTGAATAAGAAATCTCCCCCTCTCTCATCTCGTCTTCATTTCGTGCTTGCCTTCACCTCTGTGTGCAGTACTCTTTGCGCCTGAAAAAGTCCTCCTTAGCTTTCAAACCCCAGCTCCTCTAGAAGCTCTCCCTGACTCTTGCCGGCCGAGTTGGCCTCCCCTCACTCTGCATTCCTCGCAGGCTCCCCATGTCCTTCCTAGCCCACTTCTCGTGCTTCACTGTTCCTGTGAGATAGCAAAAGAGAGGGTGCTTCGCAGCACGACAGTGAGAGCTGCTGGGTAAAATACAGGGTGCCTGGCCACATTTGAATTTTAGGTAAACAACAAATAATATTTTAGCAGAAGTATGTTCCATGGAATACTGGGACACACTTATAGTAAAAATTCATTGTTATCTGAAATTCAGATTTAGCTGGGAATCTTACATCTTTGTCTTTTACTTTTTTCTTTTTCCCCCCCGAAAATAAACCTGGCAACTCTAACTACAATGGCCTTCTACAGTGGGTGGCTCCGGTTTAAAGAAACACTTTCTTTCCTTTTTCCTTCTTTCCCTTCCTGCCTTCCTTCCTTCCCTTTTCCTAGCATTCTATGAGCTCATGAGTATGCAAATTTGGGAGCTGAGCAGGAGCTCTGGAGGACTGAACTGCTTTTGAGAAAATTGAGGTCTGGAGAGAAATTTGGCCAGTAGGCTCTGTGGAGCAGAGAATGGAGAGAAGGTCAATCAGTGAGATGGACAAGGCTGGGACCTTTACAGGGAGAGGCCAAGGAGGAATATTTTGTCAGGCGGCGGTGGCGGGGGGGGGTGGCAGAGAGGGGGGCGGTTCTTCTTAGAAATGTAATGCAATGTAGCAAATGACTCAGCTTCTTTTCTGCGGTGCCATGTATTATGGAAGCAGGAGTCTAGAGGTGGAGATGCCTGCAATTATGTGGGAATTTGCAAGAATCTTGGTGGAAATAAGGTTGCAATCATTCATGTGGAGAGCTCAAGAGAAAGGAGGCTCCAGCTGATCTCTAGATTATTTTGTTTCTGTGATTCTCCACCCTAATAATAACAATAAAAGTTAATGTTAACAGTGCTTACCATGTGCTATGTATATATATGTATGCGTATGTGCATATGTATGTGTTTGCACATATGTCTGTGTATACACAAACACACTCCTCGTTCTGTTGAGTTTGAGTAAGCACAAAATCCAATTACCACAGTTGAGTTAAATAATACCAATTAAATAATACCAGCTGGAGAGCAACAGGATTCTAACTTCAGTTGCCACCCCATATTCACTCAAATAAATATGGCAACCTTAATTGTAGCTATTGTAGCATAAAGTATAATTCACTGCTGGTTCCTCAGTCCACCGATCACTATGTAAATAACAAATGTACATCATGATCAGTGACCAATCGCATCACTTCTTTCAAAGTCTGTTGGTAATTTGTCGTTGCACATGTTACTTAGCTCATGCACAGACAGCAAAACATGTAATTGTGTTGCCTCCTCGCCTCCCAGGGATAAACCCACATAATTTAACTTTAATGCACTCCTGCTGCTGGATAATGCTCCAGGTCAACCTAATTCTCTTCAACACTTGAACAAAGGTGGGAAATGGGCTTTTTACTACAAAAACATTTTCAATAATCTAGGAAATAGACCAAGGAGCTATTTCAACTTTTAAAAGCCTATTTTCTTAGAGGGACTGTTGACTAGGCTATTGGTGCTACAGTGGGAGATCATGCAGTTTCTTTAGCTGAGTTTTGGAAGAAATATGACCTAAACATGCAGCTGAAAATATCCATGCATCATGGAAGCAAGGAATATGTGTATGATGTGGCAGAAATGTACTGCATTGTGCAAATAACTTTGTAGGATCTGAACCCAAAGTAGATGGACTCATAGAGGAAATAACTGATCATGGGGATGTTGACATCGGGCACCATTGAAGACTGTCACCATGCAGTCAGGGGAACTTAGCAAAGGCGAACTTATTGACATAAATGAAGAAAGCTGTTGTGATGAGAAGGAGGAAGATGTCCTAAATTGACACCAGCAAAAATCTTCATATTAAAAGAATTCTCAGAGATATTCCATGGTATTGAAAGCACAAAGGATAAAATGTTTGAAGCTGATCCAAACTTAGAAAGGGTAGGACAGTTTGCTAAAGCAAGGAAAATATGCTTACTTTTATCATGTTATATCTTGGGAAGAAGGCAAGCACTGTTCAAACCGGTCTGATAAGTTTTGTTTTTACAAGGAAAGAAGACTCTTTGTCAATATTTCTAATATTTTAAATTACAGTGTACTAATAAGTGTTAATTTTACTATTTTCTTCAATTCTCTATACAGTTATTACTTACAGTAAGAGAGTTTTTAATATTTTGACAAAAATACTAAAAGCCATGGAAGAAGTGTAATTTTTCCCACTGATTATTAGGATAGTTTTGCATGGTTTCAGATTGCACGGTCATTTTTTAAAAATTTTAATTCCAGGATAGTTAACATATAGTGTTCTATTAGTTTCGGGTGTACAATATAGCGATTCAACAGTTCTATACATTACTCAGCGCTCATCGTAAGTGTGCTCCAATCCCATTCACCTATTTCACCACCCCCATAACCATCTGCTTGTTCTCTATAATTAATAGTGGTTTTTTTGTTCATTTGTTTTTTGAACAAATTTTTGAATTTTTTTTTTGTTCATTTGTTCTGTTTCTTAAATTCCGTATACCAGTGAAATCATATGGTATTTGTCTTTCTCTGATTGACTTATTTCGCTTAACCTTATACCCTCTAGATCCAGCCATGTTGTTGCAAAAGGCAAGATTTCATTCTTTTTATGGCTGAGTAATATTCCATGGTATATATCTACCACATCTTTATCCATTCATCAGTTGATAAACACTTGGGCTGCTTTCATAGTTTGGCTATTATAAATAATGTTGCCATAAACATAGGAGTGCATATATCCCTTGGAATTAGTGCTTTCATATTCTTTGGCTAAATACCCAGTAGTGGAATTACTGGATCATATGGTAGTTCTATTTTTAATTTTTTGAAAAACCTCCATACTGTTTTCCACAGTGGCTGCCCCAGTTCTCATTCCCACCAACAGTGCACAAAGCTTCTTTTTTCTCCACACCCTTGCCAACACATATTGTTTCGTCTTTTTGATTTTAGCCGTTTGGACAGATGTGAGGTGATATCTCATTGTTGTTTTGATTTGCATCTCCTTGATGATGAGTGATGTTGAACATCTTTTCATGTGTGTGTTGGCCATCTGTATGTCTTCTCTGGAGAAATACCTGTTCACGTCTTCTGCCCATTTTTAAATTAGATTATTTATCTTTTTGGTGTTGAGTTGTAGAAGATCTTTGTACATTTGGATACTAACCCTTTGTTGGATATGTCCTTTGCATAGATCTTCTCCCATTCAGTAGGTTGTCTTTGTTTTGTTGATTGTTTCCTTCACTGTGCAGAAGCTTTTAATTTGGTGTAGTCCCAATAGTTTATTTTTGCTTTTGTTTCCCTTGCCTCAGGAGACACATCTAGAAAAATGTTGCTATGGGCAATGTCAAAGAAATTACTACCTGTGCTCTCTTCTAGGATTTTATGGTTTTAGGTCTCACATTTAGGTCCTTAATCTATTTTGAGTTAATTTTGTGTATGGTGTAACAAAGTGGTCCACTTTCATTCTTTTGCATATAGCCGTTCAGTTTTCCCAACACCATTTATAGAAGAGACTTTTTCCCATTGTGTATTCTTTCCTTCTTTGTTGAAGATTAATTGACCATATAATCGTGGGTTTATTGATAAGCTCTTTATTCTGGTCCTTTGATCTATGTGTCTGTTTTTGTGCCAGTACCATACTGTCTTGATTACTCAGCTTTGTAGCATATCTTGAAATCTGGGAATGTGAGACCTCCAGTTTTGTTCTCCTTTTTCAAGATTGCTTTGGTTATTCAGGGTCTTTTTGTGGTTCCATACAAATCTTAGGATTGTTTGTGCTAGTTCTGTGAGAAATGCTGTTGGTATTTTAATAGGGATTGCATTAAATATTTAGATTGCTTTGGGTAGTATGGACATTTTAATAATATTTGTCCTTCCAATCCATGAGCATGGGATATCTTTCCATTCATTTGTGTTGTCTTCAATTTCTTTCATCACTGTTTTATAGTTCTCAGACCTCCTTGGTTAAGTTTATTCCTAGGTATTTTATTATTTTTGGTGCAACTGTAAATGGGATTATTTTCTTAACTCCTCTTTCTGCTACTTCATTATTGGTGTATAGAAACGCAATGGATTTCTGTATATTGATTTTGTATCCTGTGACCATACTGAATTCATTTATCAGTTCTAATAGTTTCATGGTGGAGTCTTTAGGGTTTTTTTTTTTATATATAGTATCCTGTCTTTTGCAAATAGTGAAAGTTTTACTTCTTCCTTACCAGTTTGGGTTTTTTTTTTAAGATTTTATTTATTTATTTATTTATTTATTTATTTATTTATTTATTTGAGAGAGAGAGAGAGAGAGAGAGAGAGAGAGAGTGAGCGAGCGAGTGAGAGAACAGGAGTGGGGGGCGGGGAGGCAGAGGGAGAAGCAGACTCCCTGCTGAGAAGAAAGCCTGATGTAGGGCTCGATCCCGGGACTCCAGGATCATGGCCTGAGCCGAAGGCAGATGCTTAACCTACTGAGGCACCCAGGTGCCCCTTTCTTACTAGTTTGGATGCCTTTTATTTCTTTTCGTTGTCTGATTGTTGTGGTTAGGATTTCTAGTATTATGTTGAATAAAAGTGATGAGAGTGGACACTCTTGTCTTGTTCCTGAACTTAGGGGAAAAGTTCTCAGTGTTTTACCAATGAGTATGATGTTAGCTGTGGGTTTTTCATAGATTGTCCTTATTATGTTGAGGTATGTTCCCTCCAAACCTACTTTGTTGAGGGTTTTTATCATGAATGGGTGGTGTACTTTGTCAAATGCTTTTTCTGCACCTATTGAAAGGATCATATGGTTCTTATCCTGTCTTCCATTAATGTGATGTATCAGGTTGATTGATTTGCAAATATTCGACCGCCCCTTGTATCCTGGGAAGAAATCCAACTTGATAGTGGTGAATGATTTTTTTAATGTATTGTTGGATTCAGTTTGCTAATATTTTGTTGAGGATTTTTGCACCTATATTCATCAGAGATATTGGCCTGTAGTTCTCTTTTTTTGGTAGTGTCTTTATCTTGTTTTGGTATCAGAGTAATGCTGGCCTCATAGGATGAATTTAGAAGCTTTTCTTCCTCTTCTATTTTTTGGAATAGTTTGAGAATAATAGGTATTATTAACTCTTCTTTAAATGTTTAGTAGAATTCATCTGTGAAGCTCTCTGGTCTAGGACTTTTGTTTGTTGGGAGTTTTTTGAATACTGATTCAATTTCATTGCTGGTAATTTGTCTGTTCAAATGTTCAATTTCTTCTTGATTCAGTTTTCAGAGGTTATGGTTCTAGGAATTATCCATTTCTTCTAGATTGTCCAATTTGTTGGAATAAAATTTTTCAGGATATTCTATTATAATCCTTTGTATTTCTGTGGTGTGGGTTATTTCTCCTCTTTCATTTCTGATTTTGTTTATTTGAGTCCCCTCTCCCTGCTTTTTTTGATGAGTCTGGCTAAAGGTTTATCAATTTTGTTGATCTTTTTAAAGAACCAGCTCCTGGTTTCATCGATCCATTCTATTGGCTTTTTAGTTTCTATTTCAGCTATTTCTGTTGTAATCTTTATTATTTTCTTC
Organism: Zalophus californianus; assembly: GCF_009762305.2. NCBI lineage: Eukaryota > Metazoa > Chordata > Mammalia > Carnivora > Otariidae > Zalophus > Zalophus californianus. The sequence continues at coordinate 187,934,022 of NC_045596.1, forward strand.
CTTCTACTGGATTTGTATTTTGTTTGTTCTTTTTCTAACTCCTTTAGGTGTAAGATTAGGTTGTTTATTTGAGATTTTTCTTGTTCTTGAGGTAGGCCTGTAGTGCTATAAGCTTCCCCCTTGGAATAGCTTTTGCTGGATCTCAAAGACTTTGGATCATGCGTTTTCATTTTCATTTGTCTCCATGTATTTTTTTTTAATTTCCTTTTTGATTTCTTGGTTGACCCATTCATTGTTTAGTAGCGTGTTATTTAACTTCCATGTATTTGTGATCTTTACAGATTTTTTCTTGTTGTTGATTTCTAGTTTCATAGCATTGTGGTTGGAAAAGATTCATAGTATGAGTTTGACTTTTCAATTTGTTGAGACTTGTTTTGTAGCCTAATATGGGATCTGTTCTGGAGAATGTTCCATGTGCACTTGAAAAGAATGTGTATTCTTCTGTTTTATGATGGAATGTTCTGAGTATATCTGTTAGATCCATCTGGTCCAATATGTCATTCAAAGCCACTGTTTCCTTGTCGATTTTCTGTTTGGATGATCTATCTGTTGATATAAGTGGGGTGTTAAAGTCCCTTACTATTATTGTATTACTGTCAATTACTTTCTCTATGTTTGTTATTAGTTGCTTTATGTATTTGGGTGCTCCCCTGTTGGATGCATAAATATTTACAATTGTTATATCTTCTTGTTCCCTTTATGATTATATAGTGTCCTTCTTTGTCTCTTGTTACAGTCCTTCTTTTAAAGTCTGTTTTGTCTGAGATAAGTATTGCTGCCTCAGCTTTCTTTTTACTTCCATTTGCATGATAAATGCATTTCCATCCCTTTCGCTTTCAATCTGTGTCTTTAGGTCTGAAATGGGTATCTTGTAGGCAGCAAATAGATGGGTTTTGCTTTTTTTTTTTTTTCATTTTCCTCGGTTTATTTCAAGAGAACAAAGAATCAACCATCAATTCTGTACAAAAATGTGGCTGTTGAGCCACAGTGACCCTCAGGCCAACCCCCTTTGCCACGTCTGGCCCCCTCGTCCCCTGCTAAATTCTCAAAAAATGAGGACAAGACCAAAAAAACCCAAACTCTGGAAAAAAATTATATTGAAAAGTCAGGGAGACCGTCCCTCCCCTCCTCCCTCTCTCTAATCCTGAACTTTGGGGGGTTTGGTGGGGAAGCTGCGTTCTTGGCCACGATGGGAGGTCAGACAGGTGGGTGTGTGCAGGTTTAGTGTTTGGCAACGGGCAGGGCTGGGGGTTAGGGTCTGCAAGGGAGCCGAGGGGCTTTGGGGGAGGGAAAAGATCTCCGACCCTGCCCCACCCCACAGGACACTCAAAAACAGTTAATAAAAATCAGGGGCCAGAGAGTAGAAGAGAAAGGAGTCATCAGAATCAAAAACTAAATAGTGGAAAGATTTTTTTTTTCTTCTCTAAAAGGCAAAAAACCACAAACACCCCAGGTCCTGAGCTCCCCAAGACTTGGGTCCTCCACCGCCCCCCTGAAACCCGGCAGGAGGGGGGCCAGGGAGTGCGGAGAGGTTGGTTCTTTAAAAAGTCACCCCTGGACGGGAAGGCTCTTCGTTGTTTGCTGCCTTCCTCCACCTCTCGCGGGCCGCCGAGGAGAGGGATGGCCGGGCCCAGGGCTATGCCGGCAAGCTCAGCTTCTTCCCCTTCAGGACTTTGGTGATGTAGAGGTAGAAGAAATCGCAGTAGAGGACAGTCTGGACTAGGCCCGCCACAATGGCGATGAGGTCGAAGAAGCCCTCGAAGTGGTAGCGCCAGATCCAGTTGAAGAGATAGAGCGTGCGGTAGACGCCCAGCGCGAACAAGTAGTGGCTTGTGATCGTCTCGGCCTCCCCCGTCTTGCTCACCATGAACAGCTGGGGCAGGATGGCTACTGACCCCAGGTAGATGGGGAAGGTCCAGAGGATCTCTAGAGGGGTAAAATCATGGTTGACCAGGAACGCCAGGATGGCGGTGGGAACAACAAGGAACTCCACCCGGAATATATCGTGGTTCCCATCGTAAGTGGCTTTGAACTTGCTGTAAATCATCCAGACTGTGGTGAAGGAACAGGCAATGTAGACCACCGTCATGCAGGTGTTGTACAGTGAGATGTAGTTGGTGAAGAGGTCCAGGTATCGGGCGGTGAACACCACAGCAAACAGGACCTGGCTCTTCCCTGAAATCCCGGCACAAGAGCGGGACTTCCAGATTTTGAGCAGTAGCAAGATGATGGCTAGGAGGTGGGAGAGGTCTCCCAGGAATCGGAAGAGATTCATGCTTTGTGGGGGGGGGGGCTCTGGCAGGGCTGGGCTGGCGGGAGGCAGGCTGGAGGGGGTCTGCCCCCCGGGGCTGATGTTCTGGCCGGGTGGCTGGGCTGGGGAGGGGGGAGCGGGAGAGGGGCCCTCGGGTGGGCTCCGCTCCGGGGAAGGGGCTCTGGGAGGGGGTTTTGCTTTTTTATCCATTTTGTCACCCCATGTCTTTTGATTGGAACATTTAGTACATTTACATTCAAAGTAATTATTGATAGGTATGTACTTATTACCATCTTGTTTTATGGTTGTTTCTGTAGTTCTTCTCTGTTCCTTTCTTCTCTTCCTCTCTTCTCTCAGGGTTTGTTGACTTTCTTTAGTGATATACTTGGTTTTATTTCTCTTTATTTTTGTGCATGGTCATTTTTATGGTCCTACAGTACAATGCAAAGGGAGAACTGCATATCTATATGTATATATCACAATAATTATTACCATCCTCATTACTCTGATGAGAAAATTAATGCTTCAGAGAGTCTAAGCTACTTGTCCAAGGTCATGCAGATAATAAATAGTAGAGCTTGGATTTACATCTATGCCGTCTGCCTCCAAGACCTGCACCCTTAACCATTATACTACAATGTTGCCCCTACCAAGCTATAAGCACTTCAAAGACAGGGATCACAGCTTGTGATCTTTAAATGCCTGGCATGTAGACATTTGATAAATACACGTTGAGTAAATGAAAAACAAAAAAGAATAAATGAGATAGGAACTATAAAAGGAATTAACATTTATTGTTTGAAAATAATGAGAAAAAATTAAGACCAATTGAACACTAAGTAGCAGCAAACTTACAGATGTCCATCAGTTATAGATAAAATGGACAGATCTGAAGTCATCTCCTTTGCTGTGAAAGCCAACCATTTCTGAAATGTTTGGAAACATATCGCAGATGCAGAGGATTATGGGTATTTGCTAAGAAACTTCTGGTGATGGTCATTACATCAGAACACACTTGACAAAGACTTTGGGGAATAAAGAATGAAGGTTTCTTTTCCTGATCCTTTCATACAGTAGTTCTAGGTGTGGAAACTATTCCATGAGCATCCTCTGAGAAAGGCAGGCAGTAGCCCCTCTTGCCTCTGGCCTGAGTAGCCACTAGCAGCTCCCAGTCCAGTGCAGCAGCTCCCAGTCCAGTGCAGCAGCTCTTAAACTTAGGCATCTATGGATGGGCTTCAAAAGTCCACAAGTTCCATAGTGGGCTCTTGGACTGAGCGTTGGGTGTTCTATGCAACTGATGAATCACTAAATTCTATCTCTGAAACTCACTTTAAAAAAAAAAGTCCACAAGTCCTTCCAAGTATCAGGTTGATTGCCACATTTTGTGTTAACAAGTTTATAAACTCTATGGGAGGAAAAAAGAGAAAAACATTCAACTGTGTTTGGAAATTTTTGTACCAGGAGCTGTCCCCATTTTCAGAGTGAGTACTACACCTTCTGGAACAAGTTTTAAAGCCTCACTGGCTGTCATTTGGAGGAGGGGATGAACAGAAATAGACCCTTACACCACACCTGAAAACCACCTGAGATTTGTGGTTTGTGTCTGTGTCAGGAAAGTTCCTGTTGAAGTCTTGAGGAAAGGGTCCAAACAATCAAACTTAGAACAAAGCTCTGTTTGGAAAGCCCAAACCAGAGGAAAATCAAGAAGAGTTGCAGATGTATAAAAATAGATATGGGTCAGGCAGAAATATGGAGATGAGAGCTTGTGGGCTGCAGAAGCCAGTACATTGTGTTTTGTTCTGTTCTGTTTTTACAGCCACAGCATTTGCCCAGGCAATAAAAATGAAAGAGCAAGAGAGAGACAGGGTAGGTAAGGAAACCAGCGTGAGTAAGAGCGGACTCAAACTGTTATAAGCACAGACTGCCAGCCTTAATATATTCATGGAAAGAAATCAGCTCATCTGGGAGAGAAGACTCAGAGCAGATATGAGATGGGGAACATACATCCTCCTGCTGGCTTCCATGAAAGGCAATGCTTCCCAGAACAAAGGAATGCCCCTGGGGACTAGCACAGCATCTATGATTAAGCCTTTGAAGAATACACCCTCCCATTTTAACTCAAGGCCCTAATCCACCAAAAGAATAAAACCTACTTTCTAAACAGGGGTCTGAGGTTAGCTTTGTTGAAAGAGCTCCAGTCTACACTTGGAAACCCTAGAGCTCACAAAGAGAGAACTACTGGTCCCAGGACCTTCTTTAGGTACCATTCACTCACAGGAAGTGAGCAGGAACTTCTCTGTTCCAGAATATCACTTCTAGCCTTTGGAGAAGTGTTGATCTCCTTACGTCTGAGATTCCTTTAGAATGGATGAGCCACTCTGGGCCAGCCTAGACCAATCGGTGTGCTAGATGGGAGCAGAAACCAAAGCCACCCTTGGGGTCCTTGTCTTAAAGACCTTCCCTAAAAAAAAGTCATAATTAAAGTTATCAGAGCTCACTTGAGTCAGTGGGCACCACGGATTTGATTAGTGTGTAAAGGGAGTATCAAGGCTAATGCTACATCTTACATAATGAGGAGGAGAGAAGATCCATCATGAAAAAAGCTAAGGGACTCAGATAACCACAGGAAACAAGATTTCATTATTTGAAATTTTGAAATATGCCAGAACTGTGTGTTAACTGCACACATAGATCCTGTCTCTCCTCAGTGAGGCCCAATAGATATTTCAAAAAAAAATGTGTAAGAGATGGAGAATTTAATTTAGCAGAAATTCTCTGGAAGAATGTTCTCTCTCTCTCTCTGTCTCCGTCTCTCTCTCACAAACACCCCTCCCACAATCCAGTCATAAGACAGCCCTACAATTCACAGGAGTCTCCTTACAAATTTTTAGCTAGAGAACAAAAGAGGGTGGAGAGTTTGCACCCTTAAGGGTCTAGACGGTTGAGTATGAGTGTTGAAAAGAAGAAAAACATTTTATCAAATGATATTGTGGGATTTCTGAGATATACAATTTATAAGTACTTTAAAAATTATTTTCAGTTGCTTCATCCTTCTTTGAAAGTAGCACTTGGTGGAAACTGAATCGTATGAGGTCCCTGCTTAGATTTGGGTTTCAGGCATTTCTTCTTCAATAGTCAAAACAGTTTCAAATAAAAACAGAGATTCCTATACCCCTCCCATTTGGTATCTCTCCCCATTATCCCAGCCCTTCCAGCCCTTTCCTGTGATTCATCTAGAAACTTCTTGCTTTACTGACTTTGGTAATGCTTTCCACACCCCTTTCCAGTTTTGCACCCTTGCCCAGTGTCTGTGACACCAGCTTCGGATGAGATTCCTCTGTCCTTAGGAGGACTTTAGAGAACATCTACAGACTGAAAAGGACACATTTCCCAACGAATATCACGATGATTATCTTGTCTTGTGAAAAAGGTGGACATTAGTAGGCTAATAAAAAACGTTTTAGATACAAGATGCAGTATTTGGAGTAAAGAAAACAGGTAAGAAATTTTACTCAAGAAAGGGTTCACCTTGATTAAAGGTGTTAAACTTTGATATGCTAAAAAAGGGTTAAACTTTGATATGCTAAAAAAAAAAACAAACCATAGTCAACCAATAAGAAATATGCCCCTACTTTTAAGGAGTTAGAACATACTGGAAATTATCCTTAAAAAAGTGGGTGAGAATCCTTACAAGTCTCAAGTTAAGGTGGCAACCTGGTCCCCTTCTTAGCCCCGGCGCAAGGAAGCCTGTCTCTTTTATGTAGAAGAACCTCTGCTGCGAATTACATTACAAGGCACTTGAGGATGGGGACCACATTTATTTATTTTGGATATCTATGCCTATTACCGTGTAGAGCCCATAGAAGCACCGAATACATGCTAGTTGAAGGAATAAATATAATTAAATTCCTTAACCATTGGAGAAATTGCTTAAAGTTTTTATTCTATTTTATTTTTTAATTTTATCAGTCCACATGTGAAAGCTTTGGTTAGGGTCAAAAAACTAACTGCATCCTTGGGTAAAAACCATTTTGTTTGGATCCCTGGGCTTGCATGATTTGTAGAAGGCCTGGGTTTCTGTGAGGAAATAAAAGGTTTTTCCTTTATAATATTTTGGTTCTCCAAATTTTCAAAAATGTATTTTTATGGTTTCTCTTTGTTTTTGTTTAAAAATAAACTTGTTGTGTGTGTTGGGGTTGGGTAGAGGTGCTCAAGAAGAAAGAACAACAGCAAACAAACAAAAAAGCCACTTTGATTAAGCATAGTTAGTGAGCTCAGTGAAGCATGTTTCATCCTGATGCCAAATGACGCTCACGAAAATTGCAGCAATTTTTGATGCACTTGCCAATGTTTGTGTTATTTTTACTTTAAAGATGTAGCAGATTGCTCCAAAATAAATAATTTAAGCCTAACGTTTCAAAAGAGTCCAAGCGCTTGCGTCTTTCACTTCTGGCTTCTCTTCTGGGACTAAGCTGTGCCCAACAGAAGCAATCCTCATTTCTATGTAACACTCCATTTGGAGGGCTGTTTTCTTGCTTTGTTTTTCAAAGTTGAATCTATTTCTCACCATTCTGTTCCAAATGTCGTAGATTCTATCATTGTTCTGCGCTGAAGCCATAACTCCTCTTATTCAGGAAAACAAGGGAATAAACTCCATAGCATCTAGTTTCCTGACTTTGTGGGAGGAGGTTTCCAAGGGGTGCTCTGGGGTGAAGATCTAATCCAAGCCCCATGGGAAACTACAATTTCCATATTGATTCACATTTAGATTTCGAGCCATCAACAATGGGTCAAATTTTGCGCACATCCTCAGTATAACTTAAAATAGGTTGGCAAATTACCTTCACACAAAATGACCCCATCCTCAATCAATTATTAGACTTCTCATTTGATTGTCTTTGTGGTAAAATCTAAGAGAGAAGAAACATCTATGATTTAAAAAAAAATAAAAAGTAAATCTTTGTGCTGTTCTGTACTTCCTAACTGTGCATGAATGGCTTTTATAAACAAGAGAAAATGGCTTTTATAAAACGATGAAGTATAAAAAGACCAGAACAATAAACCGACGGCCTTGTGTTCTCATTAACGTAGGCCGCCACTGTGAGGTCCATCAGATGATTGGGAACTACATGTGGGACCCCACCACCAACAAGTCATTTGACATTGGTGTCAACAAAGAGAGCCTGATGCCTCTCTGGTGGAATGGATCGGAACCTCTGTGGGTCACTCTGACCAAGGCCAAAAGGAAGGTCTACATGTACTACTGGCCAGGTGAGTGTGTTGACATCCAGGTCCCTCCAGCCTTCCAAATCTCAAACACTGTGGAGTCTCTGAAGACAAATGATGTGGTTGTCATGTTCGAAGACCAAGCCAGAGTTTGGAAAATGGGATCTTTACAAGAAATATGTTTTATGGGCATGATTTTTAAACTTTTGTTTTGAGCTCTCTAACATCAGGCCAGACACAATGCAATTTCCCGATTTCCTTGGTTCAGCAATGTTGCTGTAGTAGATCATGCTTTTTTCATGAGCAAAATTTTGGATATCCAAAAGAGATAAATGATGTGTTGCTTCTCTGCTTTACAAAAGAATTTGGCGCACAGTTTCTATAGATTTTGAGCTCCCCTGTAATGTTGAAAAGACGATTTAAAGCCCTTACAACTTTTTGGTACTGCATTAAATGAGGTCTCTTTGTATTAATATTCCTCCTGTACATCATAGACCAATGAGAAACTAAATTACTTTACTTACTGCAATGAGGTAAGTCATGCAAACTACCCTGGCTGCTGTGAGAAGTCTTCAGAATACTTTCCTCTTGGCAGTCAAAAATCTTGCACCAAGGATGAGAGGATTCAGTGATAACAATATAATCAACTTACAGTTGTCTTCCCATTGGTTCCCATTGGGATTCATTCTTTAGGTAAGTGGGTAATTTGACTTCCCGATGTACATGGCTGTAGACACTTTTTTTCCGAATTCTTAATGGTGTAATACTGCTGAGTGCCACGATGGAAGAAGATGTCAGGGGAGGCCTGGAAGAAATGAAGGGAGTAATGGGGAGAGGCTGCTGGGGGACTTCACTGGCCTCTGTTGGAGGGCAGCAGCAGCCTGATAAAGCTGTGAGAGCACGGTGGGTTGTGGGGGACGGTGGTAGGTGGGGGTCGGGAAGAACAGAGAGAAGGATGAGTAAGCCGAAGCTGAATCACAGATGGCCCACACTGAGGGCGTGGGCTTTCAGCAGGAGTTTGGAGGATGCTGGTTGGAGTGGTCACGTGAGAGCTGCTGAGGGCACTCAAGGCTGTGCCAACTCTTGGAAGAGCGTGGAACACAGACAGATGGAGACCGTGGAAAACGGACCCACAGCCATGCTGGGTTAAGGGCCCGGAAAACTGCCACAGAGCAGAGACTAGCATCCATAGGTGAGCCCATGAAGGCCAGAGCAGTCTGCATAAATTAGAAACTGGGCTTAAGAACAATTAGACACAGGCTGGCTCTGCTGGCAGATAGAATTTCAGGGAGAGCACTGGAGTTTCTTCAGAAGATCTGGGATTCAGTCCATAGAAGCTACCTCAGCTGACATGAGAAGAAGCTTTCAAGCAAGGGAAGGATTTAAGGGGACTTCATTACCTTAAATGGAGACTCAACTTTCCAGAGTTGGACATGAGATTAAGAAAAGAAGCCAGTGCACCAGCCAAGCTAATCAGACTTGCTGGAGGAGCCAGGCTCATGGTTCAGCCCAGTGTGATGAGGTCTCAAGCCAAAAGGTGCACTTTGAGGTCATTCTCAGAAATCATTATGAACAAATACAAGGCCCACATGCCAGGGCCTAGGAGAAGGAACAGATTGGGCATGCTGCCTTAGGGACCACCTTAGACAAGTCTAAGGACCATCAAGATGCCTGTTACCCCAGCGCTGTAAGGGCCATCTTCCATGGTAGCTGGTTAATTTAACTTCCTCTGTCTTGGAACTTGAGTTTTTCATGCTCTGAAGAGCACATATCCCCCATCATCTCTCCCCAGCTCCCCACGTGCTGCCTCCTCTACACATGATCTCCTGCCAGTGGCCTTTCAGATAGCAGTGGATGCCAATGTGCATGAAGGTAGGGAGTGGTCCTGAAGGGAGACAGCTGCCCTATTTTAGACCTCTCTCTGCAGCATTACAGAGCATTATTCTGTATCTCCTCCTGGAGGATCTGGCTCCTTCAGGATAATAAACAACTTGAAGTTACATATCTCTGAGTATCTAAAAAAAAAAAAAATCTCAAAGCTAATTTGCATGTAAAATATCATGTTCTCCTCCAAAACAGCTCCTTAAGGGCAAGAAAGTTCCAATCGCTTCTTTTGATTCACAGTTTAACAGCTAATGTGTGTTATAACATTAACAGCTAATGTGACAAATATGCCTTATAATCAGTTTAGGGTGTTAACTATTGGGAGGAAAGAAGCTGAAAAGAAAATCTCCTAGGATTTCCTCCGTGACCTAAATGAAGATGAGCTCAAGATCTGGCCGTGTTGATGTCTTGATAGAAATCGGATGAATAGTCTCTTCTCAGACACTGTCCAGTCCTTCTAGGACCTTCTAGGCTGGATACCCAAATAAAGGCTCTCCAAGAGCTAAGTGTCTCTGAAGCCCCTGCCCCCTGACCCAGCCAGGAGTGCTCTTGTACCCTCCATTTTTACTGGCTGCCAGCTGAGGGATGAATGGTCACTGCTATCCTTTCTCCCTCCACCTTGGTCCCCTCCAGCCCCTCCACACAGCTAACAGCCCAGTGAGCGTTCATTTGTCGCTACAAGATTAAGTGAAGTACAGTGGCGTTTCTTCTAAACATGACTTGATTTTATTTTTCTTCTCAAATCCTCCTCTTCCTTCTCCACTTCCCACAGGACATTGTACAGACCTCTGGATGAGGCCTGGAAAATCTTCATTGCTCCAGTGAGCTGTGTTATGACACTTTGAGTCTCACTGTGAAGTTAATATTTAGAAGCGCAATTTAGAGATGGCAGTAGTTCAAGTTTTTCCTGTCAGGTAGACAAAGCAGCAGACGGAAAAATTTGTCACTGGCGAAGAGTCCCAAATAGCCCACCTCAAGTCTCGAGAAATTTAATATTGTAAACAGACCCTTTATTATCCCACCCAATGGTGCCATTGAGCTGTGCAGGGAGAAGCGTACCATGGGAAATGATCCCCAGCCCTAGATCAAATATTCCTTTGGGAAGCCCAAAGAGATCACCCAGGAACTGTATGGTGGGGGCCTAGCAGTGTTCTGCAAAGGAAAAGGGCTGAGTGTGTGTTGCTCATTAACTTTATCTCCTATTCCATCCCTCTGGTTTGAGATCAAAGAAATTTTACTGAGGGGGAAGGGAAGAGGCTCCGATAGTCACTTCATAGTAAGAGCATCCCAAAGCAGAGAAGGGTGGAGGAGGAGGAAAAATGAGGGGAAATGGGAGGATAAGGCAGATACCATGTGGAAACTGAGTTTGAGCTCCTTGGACAGCACACAGGGGCAGTGGTTTTAAGTTGGTTCTTATGGCTGTTGTGAAATCCCAAAAAGGAATAAAGATTAACAACTTTTTAGGAGTCTCTGGTTAAAACTCCTTGGAATGTTTGAAGACTCTGAGTTCTATGTTTTTTATCATGCATTTTGCAGTGTGAACTCCCTACAGCCAAATACTCAGGGGGGACTGGGGAGCCACCAGTCATACGGCCCCGGAGAGCGCTGGGTGCGGGTCTGGGCTCTTCTACCGACCTCTTTCTGTCCTGTGCAGGTGTTCAGATAAATAAGGCACCTTCTTCGTAGGGAAGGACACATTTCCACCTTGCTTCCCTTCCCTACATTCCAGAGGTGGGCTGGGTGGAGACTTTAGGGGTGAGTATCTAACTGAGCTCCTACCAAGCAAGGTGATTTCATCTGCATAAGTCAGGAGACATGCATTGGCTATTGATGGAAAATTATGGATTGTTCACAGCCTCTTCCCCTTTCCTGCTGTGGTGGGTTCCCGACAGCCTTCAGCTGGGCTGAATTTGGTTGCATACACTAAGGCACAGGGAAGATTAGGGGCCCAGCATCAATTATACAAATGAGTGAATTAACGTTAGGAATGGCTCAGTTCTTTGACTCTATGAACAGGACTCCAGATATCTGAATAAAAACTGAAATTCTTTTTTCAGACAAATATTTGACATTGCAAATGCATGGGATCCAGAGTTTCACTAAATTTTCCAATAATATCACCAATTTAGCATTAGACTTTAAGATGTATGTAACTTCAGAACACAAAGAGGCCCTAGTATGTAGTTTGCTCATTCCTATACTTGTAAATCAGGACCTCTTTAGGAAACTCATCAAAACTTTGGATCCCCTTTGCAGAAAAACCCACCCTTGCGTACAACACTCATAATTTTGTCCTCAGGTAATACAAGAAACTACAATGATGAGGATTGGCAAAAGGGCTTTGACATAGAAACACACATATATCTAATCTATAATTGATTTGATTTTTTTTAATGTGATAAAAACATGTGTTAAAAATCATGGAAGTACCAAGCGAAACTCAAGCTCCTGTAATTAATCTTGTCTGGCTAGAATGGGCTTGGGTCAAAACTCTCTAAGACTCTTTGGGTTGAATTCACCTTGAGTCATTTCCTTTGTTTGTCAGAACTTTGGTCAGGTCTTCATCCCTGATATTTCTGTCTGTGTCAGTAAGAAAAAGATTATGAATTCTCATTTCCAGCTGAAGGGTGTCTCTAAGAAGTGATCTTCAAAAGCATTCTGTAGGACTTCTCAGCATCAATGATCTCTGCTGCAGAGAAACTGAGGAGGTGTTGCCTATCTGGACCACTGCCGACGGGAGCAATTCCTCCAGTGCTAGAAAGTTTTCATAGATGCCCAACCACATGCAATCTCTTCTCGCAGGCTAGCATCTTGGCCAAAAGAGCTCACAGTTTCTCAGCAGCATCCATGATGGTAATTAGAAAGCCTTAAAGAGAAATCCAGGGATGAACTTCTTTTTTTTTTTTTTTGAAGATTTTATTTATTTATATGAGAGAGAGAGAGAGAGAGAGCACATGAGAGGAGGGAGGGTCAGAGGGAGAAGCAGACTCCCTGCTGAGCAGGGAGCCCGATGCGGGACTCGATCCCGGACTCCAGGATCATGACCTGAGCCGAAGGCAGTCGCCCAACCAACTGAGCCACCCAGGCGCCCCCAGGGATGAAGTTCTATTCTTCACAAGTCATGGCAAATCTATTTCTTCATAAAACATCTTAAAAGGGTGTGACTCCAGGCCCTGAAATCCGCTCTTAGGAGACAACTCTGAGCAAAACCAGATGCAGGCTCTCCTCACTCCAACTCCCCTCCCTCTAGGAACTCACCATCCCATGGAGGAGGTAGATGATAAGCTTATACTTGCCCAAATAAATGTAGAAATCCACTTGTTAAAAGTATAATAATGAAAAGTAGATTGCATTATGCCATCATCTAATAAGGGATCTGGTTTCATCAGATGACAAGAACTAACACCTTGGGTAAGTCGGGGAGTCAGTGGTAAGGAGCACCCAGGCTGAGCGAACAGCAGTATTAAGGTCTGGAAGGGATGGGAGAAGCAGCAGGCTCAAGAAGGGAGGAGAGATGTGGTGTGGATGAGATGGAGAGAAGCCAAGGCCAGGCCAGGTTCTGTGGGCTGAGCAGGAGAATTTATTTCTATCGAGAGGAATAAGAAGTCACAGGATGGCTCTAAGGAGAAAGGAGGCAGCGTCATACTTGAGTTTTGACAAGACCACTCTGGTTGCTACGTGGAGAATGGAATGTGACACCCCGAGGGGATGGAATAATCAGGAGGTTATTGTACGGACCAGGAAGGAGGTAAGAATAGCTTAGACCAGGGTAACCCAAATGGTGAGAAATGGAATCATTGGGGACATATTTAGGAATTAAACTCACCAGGACCTAGTGATGAATTGAATTTGGGATTGAGCAGTGACAGGCATGACACCCGGTTTCTGGCTGACAGAACTGTGTGGGTGGCGAATCTTCACTTAAACTGGGAAAGCTGGAAGACGAATGGTTTGGGGGCAGAGGAACATCGGCTCTGAGTTGACTCTGAGACATGTGGACAGGGCAGGTCTGGAGCTCAGAGAAGAGAGCTGGAGGTACGGAGGTGTGGTTCATGGCGGTGGCATCAGCGGTCCTTGATGTTGTGTGGGTCAGAAGCTCACCAAGGGAAGGAGCAGACCTGAGAAGAAGAGAGGGTCCCAGACACAGCCTTGAGGAAATGAATGATCAGACGGAGGTAAGCCTGCAAAGGAAACAAAGAAAGAGTAGCTTGGGAAGCAGGATTACAAACAGAAGAGTTGTGGAATGTGTAATAAAGAACAGTGATATCCCTTTATAAAGGCGTCTAATAAGGGGCTTGCTCTCATCTGAGAGAGGAGGGAAAGGTGTCACTGAGAGAGTGACTCCAGTGGAAATCTGTTGGCACGCACTTGTTACAGAAACCAAAGGAATAAAATGGTTTCAAGATGGGAGTGGCCATCATCAGTGCTCACTGTTGAGGGATATTACAGGGACTGCAAAGAGCATCTGGATTTATTATCAGGGGCATCGCTGGCAAGCTCTGAACTTTGTAGGAATTTCATCTCCTTAGCATTTTCTAATTTAAACTAATAATTATTATTAATAACACAAGGTACCCTTTAATTTCTATCTACAGCAAGAGAGTCTCGATTTTAGTAGTAACATTGATTATTATACTTCATCTAGAATTGGTTTTGAAGAAAACAAAATATACAAATAATAAAGTTTGGCATGATTTCTCCCACAAAGACAATTTTCAGTTAAACAGGAAAAGATGATGAAAAAAACCCAACACCTCTTTTTCTGGTTAGTGACTGCTTTGAATGCCATCGAGAGTTGACACATGCTAACGAGAAACAAGGCATATTTCCTCGGGTTGGGAAGCAGACCAGAGGTCGGCAGTTACCATCCGCCATGGCTGATGCTGTGATTATACTAGACACAGGGTATTGGATGAGCGTGTGGGATGGGTTTCTAGTAGGGACATTTGAGGCAGGAGAAAGGATCGCGGTCTTTTCAAAGACAAAATGAGCTAGGGCATGTCATCTTTGCAGAGCTACAATGGCTCTATGGACTATGGCGGGAGTGAAGAGATATAAAACTTGAAATGGCCAGATCTTTATATGCTTTGTAAAGGGATTTGAGTTCTAGGGGGAAGGGTATATTATTAAGTTAATGTCTGTTGCAGAAACAGGTAAGTCCCAAAGTCTCAGTGGCTTCACCCAATAGAAATCTTTTTTTTTTCCTTTTCTTTCTTTCTTTTTCTTTTTTCTTTTTTAAAATTAACATATAATGTATTGTTTGTTTCAGGGGTACAGGTCTGTGATTCATCAGTCTTACACAATTCACAGCGCTCACCATAGCACATACCCTCCCCAATGTCCATCACCCAGCCACCCCATCCTTCCCACCCCCCTCCCTTCCAGCAACCCTCAGTTTGTTTCCTAAGATTAAGAGTCTCTTATGGTTTGTCTCCCTCTCCGGTTTCGTTTTGTTTCATTTTTTCCCTCCCTTCCCCTATGATCCTCTGTCTTGTTTCTCAAATTCCTCATATCAGTGAGATCATACGATAATTGTCTTTCTCTGATTGACTTTTTTCACTTAGCATAATACCCTCTAGTTCCTTCCACGTCACTGCAAATGGCAAGATTTCATTTTTTTTGATAGCTGCATAATATTTCAGTGTGTGTGTGTGTGTGTGTGTGTGTGTGTGTGTGTGTGTGTGTGTGTGTATACCACATCTTCTTTATCCATTAATCTGTTGATGGACATCTGGGCTCTTTCTGTAGTTTGGCTATTGTGGACATTGCTGCTATAAACATTGAGGTGCATGTGCCCCCTCAGATCACTACAGTTGTATCTTTGGGGTAAATACCTAGTAGTGCAATAGCTGGGTCATAGGGTAGCTCTATTTTCAACTTTTTGAGGCACCTCCATACTGTTTTCCAGAATGGCCACACCAGCTTGCATTCCCACCAACAGTGTAGGAGGGTTCCCCTTTCTCCACAACCTTGCCAACATCTGTCGTTTCCTGACTTGTTAATTTTAGCCATTCTGAAAGTCCAAAACGGGTGTTCCTGACCAGCAGTTGACTCTCCAAATAATGATACAGACACTGCTGGGGACTGAAATGTGTCCCCCCAAATTTTGTATCTTGGAGCCCTAAAACCCAGTGTGATGGTATTTGGGTGTGGGGCCTTTGGGAGGCAATTAGGTTTAGATGAGGTCGTGAGAATAGGGCTTCCATGCTGGGATTATTGCCCTTAGAGGAAGAGGAAGAGACTAGAGCCTTCTCTCTGCCACACAGTAAGAAGGTGACCCTTTGCAAACCAGGAAAAGCTGCCTCACCAGACACCAAATCTGGTAGCACCTTGAACTTCCCATCTCCCAGGACTGTGAGAAATAAATGTTTGTTGGTTAAACCACCCAGTCAATGGTATTTTATTACAGCAGGCCGAACGGACCAAAGCAGAAGGGAAGGGGTAAAATGGGAAAGAAAATAAGGAAGAAAGGAAGTGTGAGAGACAGACATTACCCCAACACTTGTTAGACTAAATGAGGAGGCAAACCTGCTGGGGGCAAGGCTCTGGATTACTGCAAATCAGAGCAAGGCAACTGGATTTTCAGGGCTCCTGTTCCTGCCATCGTTAGGACTTGGAAGTGTTGGACGTTCATCCTCCTGGGTGCTCAGGGCTCATTGCTGAGCTCCATCCACCTGATCTGGCCTCCTAAGCCACACGTCAGCCACAAAGCTCCCTGAGCCCTAACTCGTCCTATGTACCCCCTGCCTTCCATTCCCTCAGCGCCCCTGCTGTCAGCTTGCCCCATCAAGAGATTGCAACTCAGGCTAATGATGGACAGTATTTTAGTCTAACAGCTCCCAGTGCCCTGCTAATTTAAAGGAAAGACTGAGAGAGGAATGATAGCCTTCAAGGTAGAACCCAATGAGGAAGAAAGTTTTGTTCTGCAGGATCAGGTCAACGGCCTCTCTCTGGGCTGATTTGGGCATTCTGCCAGCTCCAGAGCTTGTTTGGGGTCAAGGTTAATTCCCACCGAGAGCTCCATCTGGCCCAGAGCTGATGCTGGTGTGGGAGGCTCAGAAGCTCTGCAGGGCCTCACATCTCCCTTTGCTTTCTGCGTTAGTCCAGGCACTGAACTTTGACCTCAAGCTATCTGGGCAGGCTTGGCTGCCTCAGCAAGGACCCTTCTTACTACAGACAAGGGTGGATTGAGCATCTAAAGTAAACTGGGCACTTCACACGCATCCCTTTATCAAATTCTCAGAACAGTCGTGAGAAATGACTGCTAGTCTCCCCACTTTGCCGTGGAGGAAATGCAAGCTCCAGAGAGAACATGCAGCCAGGAAGCAAGTGAGCTAGGCTGCCACTGGGGCTGTCTGACTCCAAGTCCCAGGCAAGGTCCCCTGCCCTGGTACCTGAGCTTCGGCCAAGGCTGGGGAGGGTCTTGTGCTGCTGGGCATCCACTGCCTGCCCCCAGGCTTGCCAGCCCAACTCCCCAGAGGAGAGCCAGCTGGAATTCAGGGGAAGGGGGCCTGGCAAAGTGAATAAAGGGGCCCAAAGTTGGTACTCCTGTATTAAGCCAGTCCTCAGGAGAGAATGCTAGACTCTTAGTTTTTGGTGGCTGAGGACAGTCCTGCAGCCATTTCTCCTAGGTATGTGCCATAGGTTTTGCTGGTCCCGAAGCCCTCCAAGTGGGTGGGGGGACCTAGCCACCTCTATGCCTTCCCCAGGTGGGTCGGCAGGCTGCTAGCTGTTCGTCAAAGAAATTTCACTGTGTTGGGACAAAGAAGCAGCACTTTTACACCCCCTCCCCGAGCTCTTCGTGTGCAGGGAGCTCTGTCCCCTCTGTCCTTCCTGCTGTGTTTCCAGCACTTCACTGAAGCACTTGGGAAACCTCAGGGAAATTTAAAGAAAAGAGCCGGAATGTGGCTCTAGACCAGTTCAGCTTCTTCCTTGCTGTGGGACCTGGGGACAGTCACTTAATCTCTCCGTGCTCCAGTTTCATCATCTAACCAACAGGAATGACCATATGTACCTCTTAGGCTTGTTGCCATGTGACATGAGATAAGACATGTAGAAAATCTGACCAGAGTAAATGTTTAATTGCCGTAATTCACCTCTTGCCCCCAGATTCTATAAAGGGATCTTCAGTTGTACCGACTTTAAGTCACATAGGGAGAGCCCTCTGATCCAGGTTACTCTCAGCCCAAAATAAAGCTGCAAGGTCACATCAAGAATTCAAATATATATTTGCGGCAAACATCATAGAGTGATATACAAGCCCTACTTCAAATCACTAAGAGAATTCTGGGACAGGTCATAAGGCCAGTAAGGAACAGGAGGAGAGTGTTTCCAGGAAAGGAGTAGACAGAGGGGGTTGACCACTGGGTCATCAGAGAAAGAAAGGGCAGAGCCTATCTTTTGATGTCTCAGAAACCATAGACAGGGTTAGCATACACAGGACCACATGCAGAGGGAGAACCTAGTGCTGGGCAGTGTGGCCACTGGACTGGTCACAGGCTGTTTGCCTAAGGATTGCAGCGAAGTGACTTTGCAGGGCCCACACAAAGCACTCAGTCCTGGTCCCAGATGTTGCTAGTAGTGGCTCAGAACCACCTCAGAGGTTGGGGAGACCAAGGTTCCTCCAGTTATATGGAGAGAAAGGGTTGTTTGTAAGACTTGGCAATCACAGCTTGGAATTGGGGGTTGGCGGGGATGAGGGATCCCTGGATAGGTGCTAGAATTCTAGCGAACTAGCTGACAGGGCTGAGCTGTAAAGGGCTTGTCGGCACCTTGCATCTTAAGTAGGTCCAGTCTGCTGCGATCTAAATGACAAGAAATCACCTACTCAGAGAAAGAGACTGTAGGAAACCATGCGGTGCAGAAGTCAAGATGGCTTCCTTTGGGGGAAGCATGATGTCACTGTAATCATGTAATCAATCATAAGATTTAGATAATCTTGAAGCAGGTGCCCCTGACCCAGAGACACTGCTGATAGCTTATATGAGGGGGCATCCAGGGGCGGTCATGCATTCCTCACCTGGTCCCACTTGGGAGGAGTGCAGTCTTTGACCCTGGGCCAGAGATTTTCCCCATCTAAAGCTAACTAGCATATGCAGAGATTAAAACTCCACCTTTGGCTTCATTATGCCTTGCTGTGGTTTCACCACTGCCTTCCTAATGCAGAGACTCAGCTTGGGTTAGGCACACATTCCTTCTCACCTTGGTTTCCCATTAGTCATCTTTAATGCCCAGTGAGTCATTTTCAGTTGAGTTTTTGGAATCTGCTCTAATGGATGAGTTGTTTCTCATCTCATTTTCTCCTGGGCTTCCTTCCTGCCCCTGCACACAAAACCGGTATTCAGTGGCATCCTGTACTCAGGCCAACCCACTGCCCTCTCCCTACCTCAGAAGAGAGCTGTCACCAGAGGTCTCCTCGCTCTGTGGGCCAGGCCAGCCCTGGGGAAAGGCTCTCTGAGATCAAAGGCCACACTTCCCCCAAGGACCTGTTCCCACAAGCTCCTGTGCCTCAGATGTATTTTCTTGGAAAAGGTTCCATGTTTCTAAGAGAGTTAATTGGCTTAGCTGTTTTAATAAGCTCTCTTGAGACACGTATTCAACAGTTGTACACCTGCCTCATATCACATAAGGCGCAGCTCACAGGGGTTATTGTTACAAGATGTGTCAAATTTGGCAAGCTGAGCTGCACTTGGAAGGCGAGATCTGTGCTCTTGGAAGTTGGAGAAATGTGATTTTTTATGGGCTCAACTTGGTGGTCCTTGGAGAGAAATGCCAGGAAGCAAGGATCACTTAGGAAAGCAGTGGGCATAATAGAAAAGTACCCCAGCTGGGAGAGCTGATTACTAGCTGGCCTGGAGACCCTGGGACTTTCACTTCTCCCATCTGAGGTCCTTGATTTCTCTGTAAAATAAAGGGGTTTGGTGTAAGGCTTTCATGAAGGGCTGTGAAGGCTGTGAGTTTTGCAAGGATGCCACATCCATGGGAGCATCATTCACGTTACAGACATCGTAGATTTTCATATTTATTTTGACAACATTTTGGCCCACGGCAGCCAAGTGTTGATGTGACAAAATAGGTGTATTCAAATAAGTTTCTGTTGGACGGCAGTTAAGTGCTTTTAAAAAGAAATGCCTTTCAAAAAGAAATCAAGCATGGGCTTAGTGGTGACCCTCTCTGTCCTTTAAGGTCCCTCTGACTTTGTATTTTCTACACAGGGTATTTTTATTAGGTTGTAGGAGAGGATACTCATCCAGTGTGCGGTTGGAATATCCATCAGGAAAGTGGACTCTAGACAGAGATAAGATGAGGTCCTAAAAAATGAACCCGAATTCAAGGCAATTCCTTCCAAAGTTCCCTGGGAACAGTGAGGAAACAAGCTGGAGTAAAGCCGAAACACGCCTTCATGGTGTTTGTGAAACCAAAATCTTAACTCCAGAGTTCCTGGTTGATTTTTCAAACCGTGAGATCCAGGCCATTGCCTTTGTTTCCCCACAGATCCCCGTGCAGAGATACAGAAATCCTGTTTTCCTCCTTCATGTTGAGGTGACCTACAGTGACCTCCATTGACCAGATTTCACATGCTCCCTGAAGCCATGGAAATGGCCTGAAGGCAGCAGACTCAGAGGTTGAGCAACACACCCACTTTCAAAGATTGGGCCTGTGATAAATCCAGAAAGGGCCCGTAGACTCCCGATTGGAGAACTATCTCATGGGATCCACACAACAACCCCCAACACCAGTCTGCTGATTTCCATCAGATAAAGACTAAAGAAAACAAAATGAAGTATCTACACCAACTCACTTAGGAATAATTAGTCTTGCTGTCTCTAAAACCACCAGTTTCATTAATCTCATGTTCCATTGCATTGTGGCTGTCATCTCTTGCTAGCTATTTTCTTTGCGAGTCACTTATTCATTCTGGGTTATAAGATTAGAGGTATGGGGAATGTGTCTGCCTTTTGAGATCTCACCAAAGAGAGACCATTCTGGATGGACAGAGCAGAAGGATTGCACTTGTCCAGTTTCTGTCTACCTGGATACTAGTTTAATCTCTTCTCAGGGGCACAGGGAGGTTTATAGTTTCTATCAAAATTAACTGTGTTTGCAGGACTTGGATTCAGGGCATCTCTGATGGGTTGAGATACGCTCCTTTCACTCCATCATCTGGATCTCTGCTTACCCCAGTAGAGAGCAAATTATAATGCCCCATTTGTTCTGCTATGAAGGTTCTTTCTCTCTCTTTGCTCACAGAGATTCAGTTGTGGGACAACCTAGAGGAGAACAAATTATACAACTATCAGTCATATGTCACCTCCAACTCCCCATTCTTTATGCCCAGCTGCTTTCTTGAACATTACAGTTCCCATGGAGTAGAGCTACTGCTGCTTGGTTCCCTAGTTCAGGGTCTTCAAACTGGGTTCCCAGGAATTTACAAGAGCAAAATTACTTTTAAAGAAATCAATTCTAAGATCCTAAAGTTTCATGCGCATTGCACATATTGTCTTGACTGAAAACATGCCCTTTCCCTACGCTACATAAGAAAGTAATACCCCTTAGCCAGGTAGAACCTTGCTAAGGTGCATTGCTCTGATATATGAAAGCCTCTAGGTACCAAACAAAGGGACAGTTCAAAATATTGGTGTAGGTGTTGAGGAAGTGAATACATCTAGTGATAAAATAACATAACTTAAAAAAAAAATCGAGTATTTTCTTCTGCTTGCTTTTAAATTATTTAGGGAAAACTTAACTGAGTTGTCAGCTGAAACATTATTTAAAAATTTATGATGATATGTGAATGTTGTATTCAAAGAAGCAGTTCAAAGAATTAAATGACATTGGTACAACAAACTACTTCTATTTCCATCTACTTATTTATGTGAACAACTCTCTTAGCCTTAGACTTAATAGGAATAGAGTGGATTCTGAACTTGTCTTATTCTAGAGATCTAGAGATCAGTCATATTCATCCATGAATATATGAATTGATTTTTGAAAGCATCCCTATTCCTTTCATTACGAGATACATTTCTCTTTTATTTTATTTATTTGAGAGAGAGAGAGAGAGCAAGAGAGAGAGAGAGAGAGAGCACGAGTTGGGTGAGGGACAGAGGGAGAAGCAGACGCCCTGCCGAGCAGGAAGCCCGACGCAGGACTCGATCCTGGAACTCCAGGATCAAAGGCAGACATTTAACCAACTGAGCCACCCAGGCACCCATGAGGTACATTTCTAATAAAATGTAACTTTTTATGTTTAAAAACTATTGAGATCTGGTGTTGCACTTGGTACAAGGACAGGCTAAGTTGTATTTGAAATACTCCTCTCTTCAGCAACAACTACAAAAGAGGCTGAACTATGTGTGCATATGTATGTTCATAATGGGTCAGAGGCATATCGAGACCTAGAGAAGGAGGTATATCTGGCAATTGGTACCATGTCTCCCCTGCAGTGAAATACTGATCTCAAAAGCAGTTGAGAGGCCAATAAACTGAACTGAGATTTTGACAGACTCACAGGATGAGAGAAATAATAAAAATTGGAGTTCATAGTCCACCAAGGAGAAGAGATCTAGTAAATATCCCAGATGTTTAGTTGGACAATAAAGGGCAACATTCTAGCAATAAAATGAGCTAGACACAGGCAAACAGTATAGACTTTTTGAGGACTGAAGCCTTCACAAAGAGAGTGAGGAGTTTTGAATCATCTTAACCCATTTGGATTGAGATGGTCTGCCCATAGCCTAGGTGCCCATGGAAAGCAAAGCATTTGCTCTCTAGAAGAAGGTAACAACTATGGAGGGGCAAGTGATATCTACAATTTTTCATATGTAATATGCAGCATTCAATTTTTTAAAATAACCAGAATATAGGAAAACAAGGCTTGACTGAAAAATCAGGAGAAATAAACAGATGGTAAACTTAAACCCACTAATGATCCACATATCAGACACAGACTTTAAGGAATGATGATAAAAAAAACTAAATGACAAAATGGAGCCTTGCACTAACCAACTAGAGTTTTTTTTAAAAAGTAAATTCTAGAACTGAATACAGCTATCCAGCTTAAATGTGGAGAGGCAAAAGAATGGAAAATGTAGAAAAGAATGTAAGAGACATATTGGGTATGGTGAAAAGGCCACAGATGGATTAGAGACACAAGTAATACAACACAAATAGTGTTTGAGGACTTTCCAAAACAGACATGAGCTATCAAATCATAGATTCAAGAAATGCCATGAAATCCAGGAAAGAATATTGTGAATTTCGGGACTGCTAAAAACCACAGATAAGAGAAAATCTTAAAAATTGCCAGAGGAAACTTTTCAAAGGGTCTATATTAAGACTGACAGCTGATTTTCCAGCAGAAATATTGGAATCCAGAAAGGCAATGGAATGGTATCCTCAAAGTGATTAAAACAAATTATCAACCCCAAATTCTATATCCATTGAAAATAACCTTCAGAAATGAACACTCAAAAATGACTTTTTCTAGAGGCAGAAAACAGAGAATTTATTGCCCACAGGTTTAAAGGAAATACTAAATTCTTTAGGCAGGAAGAAAATGGTCACAGATGGGGGCACAAAGGAGGAAAGAATGAGGAGCAACAAAAAGGGTAAATATGTAGGTAAAAGTAAATTAATAGTAATAATAATAATATTTAGATTAAAAATTCATAGAGAATTAAAATACATGAACAACAGAAGCACAGAAGGTAGGAGAAATGTAAAATTTAAAGCACTCAAACATCTTTATATTTTCTAGGAAGTTACAGAAGTGCAAATTTATATTAGACTTCAGTAGATCAATATTTCAATTTTTTGTCATATCCAGGGCCCCATGCCAAGAAGATATTAATTAAAATATATAAACAACAAGCTAATAAAGGCTGAAAATGGAACAACAACAATAATACTTAGCCCAAAAGAAATCAAGAAAGGAGAGAAAAACTATCAAATGTGTGATGAATACAAGACATTTAGTTAGATGGCTGATTGAAACACAAAGATATCAGTAAATACATTACATGTAAAATTTACTTTTTTACTAATATTTTATTATTTCAATTAATCTCAGTTATTCTATTTGTTTAAAGTTCAAAAGCATGTGAAACCAATTCACATTGTTAGAATAGTGTTTACATTTGGGAGAATAGGGACTAGAAGGTGCCTATGTGTGATAGTAATGTTCTGTCTCCTGATCTGTGTGCTGGTTACACAGCTGCATTCACTTTATAGGAATTCATTGACCTGTACAATTATGATTTATTCATTTTTTTGTCTATGTTAAACTTTAATAGACATTTACATTAAAAACAACTATCATCTGACAGGACAAAAACAAAACCTAATATATGCTGCTTATAAAAGGCATACATTAAATGTAAGTATGTGGAAAAATTTTAAGTAATAACATTTTTAAAAAGATATATGACACAAAAAAATTAACCAAGGGAGAGCTGGTGCAGCTATACGAAAATCAATGTATACTAAAAACCTAGACTATTTTTATAATAAAGAAGGTTACTTTATGTTGACATAAGGTTCAATCCACCAAGAAAATGTAACAATTCTAAATTGTAATGCTCCTAATTGTACAGTCTCAAAATAATAAAGCAAAAATTTACAGAACTAAAGGAGTGATAGGTAAATTCACAATGATATTGGAAGATTTTAAGATCTCTTTTCAGTAACTGATAAAATAAGAGAACAAAAAAGTTAGAAGGGTACAGAAAATTTATACAACATAATTAACATATTTACCTAATTGACATTACTAGAACACTGCACCCAACAACTGATGAATACACATTATTCTCAAGTGCACAGGGAACATTTGTAAAAAATGACCATATGTTAGTCATAAAGCGTTTCTCAATAAATTGGAAAAGTGTGAAATCGTACAGAATGTGTTCTCTAACCACAGTGTAATTCTTTTTAAAGATTTTATTTATTTATTTGAGAGAGAGAATGAGATAGAGAGAGAGCATGAGAGGGGAGAGGGTCAGAGGGAGAAGCAGACTCCCTGCTGAGCAGGGAGCCCGATGTGGGACTCGATCCCGGGACTCCAGGATCATGACCTGAGCCGAAGGCAGTTGCTTAACCAACTGAGCCACCCAGGCGCCCACAGTGTAATTAAAGTACAGTCAATAATAGAAAGAAAACTTTAAATCTGCATATATTTGGAAAATAACCAGAGATTTCTAAATAATTCATGGTTCAGAGAAAAAGTTACTGTGGAAATTTAGAAAATATCTTGAATAGAAGATTAGTGAAAATACTACATATAATGTGGCAGGATAAATGGGATGCAACTAAACTCATGCCTGAAAGGAAATCAATACTTATATTTGCATATATAGATAAAAATAATGGCTGAAAATCAATAATCTAAGTCTCCATCTCAAAGCAAATTAAATTCCACCAAATGGAAAAAAAAAGGCAAGAATAGCAATAAGAACAGAAGTTAAGTAGAAAGCAAACATATGAGAGAAGGGATTGACAAAGCCACACTTGTTATTAGAAAAAAATGAGGGGCGCCTGGATGGCTCAGTCGGTTAAGTATCTGACTCTTGATTTTGGCTCAGGTCATGATCTCAGGGTCATGGGATCAAGCCCCCTGTTGGGCTCAGCACTCAGCACAGAGTCTGCTTGTCCCTCTCCCTCTGCTCCTTCCCCCCCCCTCTTAAAATAAATAAATAAGTAAATAAAGTCTTTAAAAAAATCTAATAAAATGGGTGAAACCTTGACAAGGTTATCAAGGAATAAAAAGAGAAGACACAAATAACCAATAATAAAATGAAAAAGGGAGCATCAATATGGAAACCACAGACATTAAAAAGCCAGTAAAATAATATCATGAAAAATGTTATGGCGATGTATTTGAAAATGTAAATGAAATAGACAGTTTTCTGGAGAAAAATTACCAAATGGACAAAAAGAAATAGAAGATTGGAATACTTTTATATTTATTTTCAAATTAAATCTTTAAAAGACTTCCCTAGGGACACCTGGATGGTTCAGTCGGTTAAGCATCTGCCTTTGGCTTAGGTCATGATCCCGGGGTTCTGAGATCAAGTCCCACATTGGGATCCCTGCTCAGTGGGGAGTCTGCTTCTCCCTCTCCCTCTGCTCCTCCCCTGGCTTGTTCTCGCTCTCTCTCTAAAAAATAAATAGAATCTTCAAAAACTAATAAAAAATAAATAAAAGCAGAATACCCCAGTATTAGATGCCTCCACTAGTGAAGTTTTCAAACATGTAAGGAAAAAGTAACACCAATCTTATACAAACTCTTTCCGAGAATGTATAATGATAAATCACATCCATAATGAAGTCAGCATAAGCTTGATACTAAAATTTGACAAGAAGAAAGTTAAATTATAGACAACCTTTTTCATGAACATAGATATAAAAATTCTAAACAAAATATTTGTAAACTGAATCAATCAATACATAAATAGAATAATATATGCCAACCAAATTGGGTTTATTACAGGAATAAAAGATAGGTTTCATATTTTAAAATCTATCAATGTAATTCACAACAGCAATAGAATAAAGGTAAAAAAAAATTTGATCATCTTAGTAGATACATAAAAACTATTTGATAAATATCAACAACCATTCATAAAAAAAAAACTCTTAGTAAGTGAAACTGGAATTTATCAGAATGAACTTGGGTAACTAGTAAAATACCTCCTTAATCTAAAAAAGATTATCTACCAAAAACCCTATAGCAAACATAATAGTTGATGATAAATGGGTTCAGGAATGAGATAAGGATGCCTCCTACCATGACTTCTATTCAAAATTATATTTAGAGGTCCTATCTAGTTGGGGATTGTAGTGGGGAGGGCAGGGGTAAAAATAAAACAAAAAGAAGAAAAAAATTGTCATTATTCTAGATGACTCTGCAAAAATCCAAAAGAATTCATGTTTAGAGTTAATGAGATAAATCTTTTGATATAAGGTCAATATTTTAAAACTATTGTATTTATATATACTAGGAACAAAAAGTTAGAAAATGAAATTTAAAAATCAATATCATTGGGGTGACTGGGTGGTTCAGTTGGTTAAGTGTTGGCCTTTGGCTCCCGTCGTGATCCCAGGGTCCTGGGATCAAGCCCTGCGTCGGGCTCTCTGCTCTGCGGGGAGCCTGCTTCTCCCTCTGTCTGCAGCTCCTCCTGCTTGCACATGTTCTCTCTCTCCCTCTCTGTCAAGTAAATAAATAAAATCTTTTTTAAAAAACCCAATATTATTTACAATAAAATCTAAACACACAAAAAATAAAGGAATATATCTAACAAAAAATGACTTGAGAACTTTACTTAGAAAATTATTTAGAGAAATGTAAAAAGATCTTAAAAAGTGGAGGAATATATTACATTAATGAATTGGAAATCTTAATATTATATCAATTTTCCCAAAGTTTGATCTATAGATTCAGTGTAATCCCAATCAAAATTCCAGCAGCTTGTGTGTGTGTGTGTGTGTGTGTGAGAATTGTGTATGTCAATTGGCAGGTCAATTCTAAAATCTATATGGAAATGCAGGTTCAAGAATAGCAAAAACAATCTTGAGTCAAATGAATAAAACTGGAAGATTTACCCCATTAAATATAGACATTTTAAAACTACAAAAATGAACACAAAATGGTATTTACACAAGAGCAGACAAATAGACTAAGAGTAAAGTTTAGATATTCTTTTTTAAAAAAGATTTGTTTATTTTTTTGAGAGAGAGCATAAGAAGGAGGGGCAGAGGGAGAGGGAGAGAGAATCAGAAGCAGACCATGCTGAGCACTGAGCCCTACTGGGGCTCCATCTCACAAAACTGAGATCAGGACCTGAGCCAAAACGAAGAGTTGGACGTTTAACTGACTGCGCCACCAGGCACATCTCTACTTTATATATTTTTGAAACAGACCCACAATAGTTGATTTATGACAAGGGAGACACTTTAGAGCCGTAACGAAAGATGATCTTTTTAAAAAATTATAAAACGTCTATTGAATGTGTGTATATATATATTCAGACTCCTATCTAACACTATCCATAAAAATTCTAGGTAATTCCAGGTGGACTACAGATCTAAATGTAAAATATAAAACATAAAGCTTCTAGAAGAATACATAGATGAATATAATATCCTCATGACCTTGGGTAAGAAAAATATTTCTTAAACGGGAAAAAAATAGCATAACAATATAGAAAAATGACAAAGAAAATAGAACTTCTTGGGAACCTCTTCAAAATTGGGAACTTCTCGAAAGGACATCATTAAGGGCAAAAAGAAATCCACAGAGTGGACGGAGGTATAACAAAAAGAACTTCGTATCTGGAATATATGAACAACTCCTACAAAAAACAGTCAAGCCAATAGAAAACTCTAGAAGACTTGAGCTGCCACTTTACATAACTGGGTATCCCAATGGTCAATAAACATACATAAAGATCCTCAACATCATTGTTTATTAAACAAATGAACAATAAACTGCAGTGAGATAACTCTACACACACATGGAAAATGGCTCATTAAAAAACTGACAAATCCAAGTGATGGTAAGGATGGATTAGCTGAAAGTCTCATAAAGTGTTGGTAGGGCAAATTAAAAAAAAGCTTTGAAAAACTCTTTGGCATTATCTAATAAAGTTGAACATATGCATACCCCCAAATCTAGCAATTCTACTCCTACATATATTCCAACAGAAATGCATACCTAAATACATCAAAGAACATGTACAAGAATGTTTATGTCAGATCAGTGGAACAGAATAGAGAGCCCAGAAATGGACCCTCAACTCTATGGTCAACTCATCTTTGACAAAGCAGGAAAGAATGTCCAATGGAAAAAAGACAGTCTCTTCAACAAATGGTGTTGGGAAAATTGGACAGCCACATGCAGAAGAATGAAACTGGACCATTTCCTTACACCACACACAAAAATAGACTCCAAATGGTTGAAAGACCTAAACGTGAGACAGGAGTCCATCAAAATCCTAAAGGAGAACACAGGCAGCAACCTCTTCGACCTCAGCTGCAGCAACCTCTTCCTAGAAACATCGCCAAAGGCAAGGGAAGCAAGGGCAAAAATGAACTCTTGGGACTTCATCAAGATAAAAAGCTTTTGCACAGCAAAAGAAACAGTCCACAAAACCAAAAGACAATGGACAGAGTGGGAGAAGATATTTGCAAATGACATATCAGATAAAGGGCTAGTATCCAAAATCTAGAAAGAACTTATCAAACTCAACACCCAAAGAACAAATAATCCAATCAAGAAATGGGCAGAAGACATGAACAGACATTTTTCCAAAGAAGACATCCAAATGGCCCACAGACACATGAAAAAGTGCTCCACATCGCTCGGCATCAGGGAAATCCAAATCAAAACCTCAATGAGATACCACCTCACACCAGTCAGAATGGCTAAAATTAACAAGTCAGGAAACGACAGATGTTGGCGGGGATGCGGAGAAAGGGGAACCCTCCCACACTGTTGGTGGCAATGCAAGCTGGTGCAGCCACTCTGGAAAACAGTATGGAGGTTCCTCAAAAAGTTGAAAATAGAGCTACCATATGATCCAGCAATTGCACTACTGGATATTTACCACAAAGATACAAATGTAGGGATCCGAAGGGGTACGTGCACCCTGATGTTTATAGCAGCAATGTCCACAATAGCCAAACTGTGGAAAGAGCCAAGATGTCCATCGACAGATGAATGGATAAAGAAGCAGTGGTATATATACACAATGGAATATTATGCAGCCATCAAAAGGAATGAGATCTTGGGCGCCTGGGTGGCTCAGTTGGTTGGGCGACTGCCTTCAGCTCAGGTCATCATCCTGGAGTCCCTGGATCGAGTCCTGCATCAGGCTCCCTGCTCGGCAGGGAGTCTGTTTCTCCCTCTGACCCTCCCCCCATCTCATGTGCTTTCTCTCTCTCTCATTCTCTCTCTCTCTCAAATAAATAAATAAAATCTTCAAAAAAAAAAAAAGGAATGAGATCTTGCCATTTGCAATGACGTGGATGGAACTGGAGGGTGTTATGCTGAGTGAAATAAGTCAATCAGAGAAAGACATGTATCATATGACCTCACTGATATGAGGAATTCTTAATCTCAGGAAACAAAGTGAGGGCTGCTGGAGTGGTGGGGGGGTGGGAGGGAAGGGGTGGCTGGGTGATAGACATTGGGGAGGGTATGTGCTATGGTGAGCACTGCGAATTGTGCAACACTGTTGAATCACAGATCTGTACCTCTGAAACAAATAATGCAATATATGTTAAAAAAAAAAAAAAGAAGAAGAAGATAGCAGGAGGGGAAGAATGAAGGGGAGTAAATCGGAGGGGAGACGAACCATGAGAGACGATGGACTCTGAAAAACAAACTGAGGGTTCTAGAGGGGAGGGGGATGGGGGAATGGGTTAGCCTGGTGATGGGTATTAAGGAGGGCACGTTCTGCATGGAGCACTGGGTGTTATGCACAAACAATGAATCATGGAACACTACATCAAAAACTAATGATGTAATGTATGGTGTTTAACATAATAATAAAAAATAAATTAAAAAAAGAATGTTTAAGTCAGCATTATTTAAAAATTTAAAAAACTGAACAGTAATACAATAGGACTTTTGTACATTTTGGTTTCCTATCACAAAAATAACATTTATTTTAGTAAACTTGGTTCAATTCAATAAACAATAGTAAGAATTAAAAGTCAACCACAATCCCTCTGAATCAGTTAGGAATTATCTGCTGCAAGTAATAGAAAATCTAGCTAATAGTGAACAGTGGATACACATATGGGAATTTATCTGCATCACAAGAAGTACTTTATGGGGTTCATCTGCTTAACAACCTCATTGGAGGGGAGACGAACCATGAGAGACTATGGACTCCAAGAAACAAACTGAGGGTTTTAGAGGGGAGGTGGTGGGGGGATGGGTATTAAGGAGGGCACTTTTGCATGGAGCACTGGGTGTTATACGCTAACAATGAATCATGGAACACTGCATCAAAAACTAATGATGTACTGTATGGTGACTAATACAACATAAAAAAAAAGACATAAACCTGAAAAAAAAAAACCAAGCTTGTTATACCCTTTGGCTACATTTTAGCATATTTACTTTTTATCTTCACATCTGTTACCCCGTGGTTTCAAGATGGCTGCTGTACATACAATAAAATGGATAGATCATAAGAGTAGCACTTGGTGCATTTTTTAAAACTGCATGCATCTCCGTAACTACCACCCAAATCAAGATAAAATATTTTCCCATAGTCATTCTTCCTTTCAGTCAGCCACTCCCTGTCCCCAGAAGCAAATGTTTTCTTATTTGTATTATTATAGATTCATTTTGTCTATTCTCAGGCTTCATATAAATGGAATCACACCATATATATTCTTCTGTGTCTGCCTTCTTCTACTCATTGTAAGATTTTTGAGTTACACTCCCTGTGTGGCATGTATCAGTAGTTTACTGTTTTTCACTGTTGAGTAGTATTTCATAGCATAAATATATCAAGTATTGTTTTTCCATTCTCATATTTATGTGTATTTCGGTTATTTCCAATTTGGAGCTATTACAACTAAGGCTACTATGAACATTTTTGTACAAGTCTTTTTGAGGACATATGTTTTCATTCCTCTTGTGTAAATACCTAGGGGGCAAAATTGTTGGTTCTTTGGGTAATGTATATTTGACTTTATAGGAAACTGATGAACAATTTTATAAAGTGACCATATCATTTTATTCTCCCACCAGAAAATTATAAATGTTTTAGTTTCTCATCTTCACTATCATTTAGTATTTCATAAAAATCTATTTTGATACCATATCAACTGCTTATATTTATTGTTGCATGATGTAACTTTTTTCCATCCCTTTCTTTTTAACCAGTGTATTTATATTTTAAATTTTTTCTCTTATAGATAGTATATATTTGGGTCTTAATTTTTTATCCAGTCTATCTCTGCCTTTTAAATAAAGTATTTAGTTCATTTACATTTGATAGTATTTAGTAACTATTGGTATGGTTGGGTTTAAGCCTACCATCTTTGTATTATTTTTTAATTTGTCTTAACTGTTTTTTTTCCTCTGTTGCTCATTTCCTATATTCTTTTCCATTAATTGAATGCTTTTAGAATTTTGTTATATTTTCTCTATTGATTTCAGATTTTATTGTTTTTTTTTCTTTAATGGTTACTCTAGACATACCAACATACATCCTTAACTTAT
The DNA here is from genome assembly GCF_009762305.2 of Zalophus californianus. Lineage (NCBI taxonomy): Eukaryota > Metazoa > Chordata > Mammalia > Carnivora > Otariidae > Zalophus > Zalophus californianus. The sequence continues at coordinate 187,965,623 of NC_045596.1, forward strand.
TCATGTTCTACCCCGAATTAATATTATATTATTTCACAATGAAGTTAGAATTTTTAAATTTTATAATGCCACTTGTCCACTTATACATTCCTTATATTCTTATTGTCATCTATTTTACTTATATATATATATATATATATATATATATTGTAAACCCCATAGTATATTGCTTTTAATTTTGCTTTAAACAGTCAGTGATCTCTTAAAGAAATTTCTTTTATGTTTACCCTTTCTGGCCAACATTTGTGTCATCTGTGGATCTGGCTCTGTGGAATATTTTTCTCTTAATTATGAGGCATATTTTATTGCTTCTTAGTACATCTCATGATTTTTTATTATATGCCGAACATTATCTGAAAAAGAACAGAAGAGAGTGTAACGAATGATATTTACCCTGAGAAAAATTCATGCCTCTTCCTATGTCAGGCCTTTAGGGTGGAGCCTAAGTCAGTCTAATCTGTAGTTGAGCTGGGTCTGGGGTTTTTTGAAGCTTTAGTTAGATTTACTTTGCCACTGGTTTCAAATGTCATGAGGGAAGATAAGGATTATCCCTTTATCAGGTCTTGGAATTTGTCCAGTGGAGAACTCTCTGTTCTTCACATGGAAATTTTATGTTGCCTACTTTTTGAATCACTGAGGTCTTTTTCTCTCAAGCATTGTCCTCAACTTTCTGCAGCTGGGAAGATCTCTTTCCCCTTTGATGTTCTGTCCCTAGCCTTTGATGAGCTGTTGCCTTGCACTCAGTGGAGGGTTTGTGTACTTGAGGGAAATTTCTCTGAGTTCTTCTGTCCTACCCGTAGCCTTTAGAAAATGCTGCTATGGTTCTGGAATGAGTTAAAATTCTTTGTAATTTTTAAGAATAAAAAACAGAAATAAAAAAATGGATCTACTTTGCCACATGTTCTCTCTAACTTTACTATAGAATTCTACATGTAACTAATCAATAAAAAGTTGTTTGTATCCTCCTTTAACTTGAGGAAAGGGTAAATTTCTCAGGTGATTTATGTTGCTATGCCAGTGTTAAGTCCAGATTCATTTTAATTCAATAAGAGGATTAAGAGAATATATGACTGATAATATTAACAAACATAATTCTTATTTAGTATACAAAAATACTGATTGATATTAATGTGCAAACATAAAAAAGTGTGCAGTTTCTTTTACCTGCCAAAACCATGATCAAAATTCCATTACTTGCAAACTCATAATACCCATGTATCAGATATGCCAGAAGATACCTGACCACACTGTATAAGGCTGCTAACGTTTTAAAGGATAGGCAGTGTCTTATTTGCTTCTGAATGCTGACACTGAGCACAGAGTAGATACAGAGAATGGTCTTCATACATTGTTGAATGAACAGCTTTGCAAGACCAATAAACATTCACAAATTACCTTCAACAGATAAAACACAAATATGTAAAGTGCTATAACCAGTCAAGATCCCACTGGCATTTCTTACCATAATGAATTTTCTGCAAGAACTCATGGGCAGGATTTCCTCTTGGGTCATCTAGCCTAATCATCCTTCTCAACAAACAAGGCTTGGAAGGGGAGCTGCCTGCCTTCTAGGCCTATCTTAATTGTCCTAGATAGCCCTTGCTCTCCCAAGATACCAGGCACAGAGAGATGGACTCTTCAACGGAGCACTCAGATTTGCTATGGTATGCTGGAGTAAGGAATTCTTGGAGGCTGCCCCACCTTCTTATAAATGAGCTGTAACAGACTAGCAGATATACCCAGGAGTGGGGTCAATTCGTTTCCTGACAGAGACGTTCCTTTCCTGCTTACTCCCAACTTGTTCCACTTTACTTACCTCTACCTTGAGAAATCATTTTTCCTGGGCTATAAGAATGCTCACCATCTTGTCTCCTGACACTCCTTGTCCAGAGCTTTATTTTGTGTATAGTTCCCCACACTAACCTTGTTGTTTTTCATCTCTGAACTTTTGCTTCTGCTTCTCTCTTTGCTTGGGATGTCCCTTCCTTCCCCACCTCCATCCCCTGACACATTGGCCAAATGCGGTCTATAAGACTGAGCCCAACCTGGGGATTCAAGGAAGGCTTCCAGGAAGAAATAATCCCTCAAGTAAATGTCCCTCATCTGAGTTCCCACACCAGTAAGTGTGCACCTCATTTTAGACTTCACATATTACAATTTTTTTCCCAAATGTCTCCTCCCACTAGACTAAATTCTGGGATGCTCCAGGATAAAGACCCTGACTGACACATTTTTGTTTCCACTATGTCTGAACACAGTGACTAGTTCATAGTAGGTGCCCAATAATAGTCAACTAACTTAAACTGAGACTTGCTCATACCTCTTCTGCCCTACATTTTGGTAATAAGTTTGGGTGTCTCTTCCTCAGAGCAACTACCTCTACTTGTCCAGGGGCCTGGGGCAGTGAAGCTGAGGCCATAGCAGCTCCTAACATCTGAATGCCCTTAATTCTTTTACTTCCTTTTGGGGCACCTGGGAAGCTCAGTTGGTTGGGCCTCTGACTCTTGATTGTGGCTCAGGTCATGATCTCAGGCTCATGGGATCAAGCCCCACGTCTGGCGCTGCAGTCAACACGGAGTCTGATTGTCTCTCTCCCTCTGCTCTTCCCTGCCCCACCCTCCCCCCCAACTCTCGTGTTCTCTCTGTCTAAAATAAATAAATAAAATCCTTTAAAAAATTATTTTACTTCATTTTGGGAAAAGCAAAGTCATGTCTCAGAATCCCTGCTTTAAGTCAGTGATTTTTAGGCTTGCTAATTTAGTGTGGCATTTCTTAGTTCAGTTAGGCTACTGAAATTTTTATTTTATTATTCCAGGACTAATCAGATACTATCTAATACTTGATTTTAGAATAGACAAAGACACACTAGAAGACTTAGCAGTTATGGAAAATCTATGGGAGAAGGTTTTAATTGAGACCTTTCTGTGTATGAATTAATTTTGTTTCAAATTGGAAAAGACAAACATTAACCAATTTTTGCTAGTCCCTACCATGGGACGCCAGCGTTGTATAGGAATGACATTTGAGAACCTCTGCTCCAGTTAAGCAAAATTACAGTTAAATATACCACCTATCAGTAGTCAGTTCTTTTATTTCATGAAAATGAACAAAGATTTTTATTTTGACTTATGGTGTTTGCTTCCTGAAATAAGCTCAAAAACTTACCTTAATTATTAAAGAAAGTAACCATTTACCATCTTTTTCATTCTCAGGCTGTGAGGTTGAGATTCTTGGGGTCAGACCTACTTACTGCCTAGAATATAAAAACGTCCCAACGGATATCAATTTTGCCAATGCAGTCAGCGATGCCCTTGACTCCCTCAAGTAAGTGTCCCAAGGTTTTGGTCATACCATTGTTCTTCATTGTTTCCAGGACCAATAATGAATGCTAAAGTGAATTAAGAAGGCTTGGTACAGGTGGAATGATGTCTCAGAGATATGATTAGCCTCTTGCATGATGACTGTTAACTGCTACCAGAGAATAATTGTGAGTGAGTCATTTCAGGTAGGGGCACTCTCTGTAAATGTTGGAGAGCAAGAAAGTCCTCAAGTGTTTGGGACTTTCTTCTTTATGTTGATGGACAATAGAGAAGCAATATGAATGTCAACATCTCTCTAATTAAAATTTTGAGAATGCTTGTATTTCAGAAAATGTTATTATTTGGCAAGAAGGGGGGATCTGTGGTGAAGTAAATTTGAAAAAATTGCCTACTCTACCTTCTTCTTGGTAATGTATGAAACACGTTAGCATATTAGAACATAGAACCTTTTTCTTCCTCCCACATGGAGTAATGACACAGAACTTTAAAAATGCAGAAATCATTAATGGTGTCTTAAATAGCACACGAGAGTCTGTCAGAGAAACTGGTCAACAAGAAAGGTCAGGAGAAAGCCTCAAGGTAGTCTCAGAAGTTGCTAGATGTGGAAATCAAGATGCGAGACCAGCTGGGGTCTACCTGAGTAATTAGCAACCAAGAAGCTAAAGATGTTGGGGGCTCTCACATTTCCAGGGCTGGATTTGCCAAGGTCACCTTGGCTACTGAGTGGATCTCCTGGGTAGGGTCAAGGCAGAAGACCTAGAGTCATCAGTTTGGAGATCAGGGAAGGACTGTTATCCTCCCAGGAGAAAGAGCCTGTTTTCAAGCTGGGCAGCCTCCGAGGGCCACCATATCACAGGCACTGTGTACTACTCGCCAGCAATAACCACAAGAATTGGCCTACAGCTAAGATTGCCCCAGCTGTAGAGCCGACCAATTATGAATCCCCTTCTTGCCATCCCCACCCCAAACATTGTGGGGAGCAAGTCACCCCCACAGAACTGCACAAGGAGAAAATAACACCCCTCCCTCCGTTCCTTCTTGGAATAATTCCACTTCCATGAAACCCATCAAGATGGGCCTTTGAGGCACAGGAAGGCTCAAGCTCTGACAGATTGGAGAGGAAATAGGTTTGAAATACTTAAAAACTGAGCTGTAACAAATTTAAAAGTTGAGATTTTTTTTTTTTTCTGGAGGGAAGAGGGAAGGGACAAGGTCTGGAATGAACTTTAAATAAATATTATTAACTATTGAATAAATAATCTTCAACATGTGGTTTGTAAATCATGTGTGTTATATGATCCTGTCTCCTACCTACTCCGCTTTCTTTTCCTTGCCCACAAGTGCTGGAAAACCACACACACATGATGAACTAGAATATCATGTTACAAACTAGTTTGTGCGAAGCTGAAGAGCACCACACGCACAGCAGATGAGCAGAGCTTGAACTTCAGAATAGCTCTGTGTGTCTACAGTGCTGTTTCCAACATATCCAAAATGCTGCCCCCCCCAACAACCTATTGCCATGCTAAATATGAACATTTAGAACATAGTTGTCATACAAATACCTCCAAATAACCCAACGCTCTATTTGGGAGTGTAACCTTTTTCACATTCATCTTGCCTTGAGAATTGAATGGTCACTCACTGTACACAACCCAGTGATTCAACAGGTGGAGAGGCATAGAGTCCCAAGAGGCTCAGGTTAGCCAGGGCTGGCAAGCTGGCCCATCCAAGCAGACTCCCTTGTCTTAAGGTATAGCAGCATGCTGGAGGAATGACTGCTGGGCTCTGTTTCCTAGAGAAGTTTCTGTTTCTCTGTTTCTAGAGAAGTTTTTCTTTTTCCCTTTTCAAGCAACATGACAGAGCTCTGGAACACTGGGGAATAACTTCTTTACCTTAGAGCACAGCATTTAGAAAGCGGGAGGTTGGTGGTGGAAGGTGAGGTGGTAGTATGTATATGTGTGTGTGTGTATCTTTGTGTGTATGTGTGTTTAGCAAAGGCATTGGGCTCCCCTAGACAGAAAAGGCTACCAAGAACTGGAGGCCCAGGAAAGTGGCCCCGGGCTAGGCCTCTATCTGGTGTGACCTGATGCCACCACATTGTTAAATTGGCACCATTCATACTATAGTCTACATAAATGGCCTTGAACTCCAGGGGATGACATTCACATAATCTACCAGTGAATGATGCTTCTGCAGTTGGGCAGTGAAGGCCTAGGCAGGATGGAACCAGGCCAGTGCAATTGTCTTGCGGGGTCTTCATACTGTCAAAGCTAACAGGGCCACCAGAAACATCCCCTGTGAATAGTGGTTGGAAAGCTGGAGATCCACCATTTCTAAAACTAGTTAGGGCTTGAAATGAGACAGAGAGAAAAAAGAGAAGAAAAGCCATAGGCCAGACGATACTGACTGCCTGTGGAAAGCAGTAAGATGATTTAGGCTCTCTTGCAAAGAAAATAAAGGCACCTTCTATAAACAACCTCTACAGATAGATAGATAGATTGATTGATTTAGAGTGGGGGCGGGGAGGAGTAGGGGGAGAGGGAGAGAGAGAATCTTAAGTGGGTTCCACACCCAGCACAGAGCCCGATGCGGAGCTCGATCTCACCTCCCTGAGATCATGACCTGAGCCGAAACCAAGAGTTGGACCCTTAGCCGACTGAGCCTCCCAAGCGCCCCTAACCTATGCATTTTTAGAACATGTCTCATTACCTTCTTACAAAGTAGAATAAAGGATTGACCTTTGTGGGCCAACACAGTTAAGACCACTTTGCATGTAGCAGCTTATTCATGTAAGAATGTGACTCAAAGGAATTATGAATTCTCTTGGTGTGTATATTTAGGCAAAGATGTATTAATTATTTATCCTTCCATCAGATGGCCCCAAAACAAGGAGCAAATTTTAGACTCCATAGCTTACCTCTTGGTTTCTGCTCAGCTCTATCTCAAATTCCTAGCTATAATCTGAGGCGTGCTTAGAGTTCACACAAGTGTGCAAACACAGGCATGCATGTGCATGTGGGCACACACACGCATTTCTCCTGATCAGTACTACTTATAGAGTGTCTTTTTCCACTCTGCTATTATTCTGAGAGGCAGAGAGAATGGGATACAGGATAGATACGCTTTTAAAAGAAGGCAGTTAAGATTGACTTACGGGCAACATTTCAGCAAAGGGTCCAGCTCAGCCAAGAAGCCGTATGGTTTTGTAGAAGGGTTAGTCTAATTTCCATGTTTGATCTGGGCATTGCTATCCAGGGCTCATAAAGCTTTACTGACCCAAGTCATATCCATGGTAGATGCTACCTCGGCACCTAGACAACCTCCAGCGTAGAAGAAAGGAGAAGGCGAAGAGAATTCATGTCTTCAACAGCCACCTGCTAGCATTGTGTCGAAGGCACTATCACCATTGACCCATTCTGCTGTTACAGCTACTGTATTACACAGGCGTGTCGTCGTCGTCCTCTTATAAAGAGTCCTTCTCCGCTCCCAAATGTAAGCACCTTGCTTCAGGTCGCACACAGCTAGTAGGTGGTGGAGCCGGAGCCCAGGTCTGAGAGAGAAGTGCCTGGACACTTCAGAGTCAACTTCACAGCTCTCCTCCTGGTCTGCACCCATACCTCTGAGGTGCCCTGAAACCGAATCAGACCGACAGGACGGGGCTGGGGGCGTTGGCTCCTTCGCAAGTCAAGCCTGTGGGGCTGTGCTGGGCCTGGGGCTCATGAGCGCCTGAGGTGGACTGGCAGCCTCTGGGATCTGCTCACTGCTTGACGTGTTCAGCAGCACACAGCCCCAGCCATGGGCGCACTATGTACCATGACACTGCACACGGGGACAGTGAGGCAACACCCCTGCTCACACAGCCACAACAGAAAGCAGTTTGTGATCGCATCACTTAATCCGTCCTCCTGGAAGTTCTGTTTGTGGACAGTCATGCTTCGGTGGGCAGGAAAGGGGGCGTGGCCGTGGTGACAGCCACATGCAACCCTGACCACCTGGAGGCACCAGGAGGCTGCTCCCAGGGGCAGGTGAAGGCTGATGAAGCCTCTCAAAAGGGTTGGTCAAGTAACAACGGGGCCACGGGAGCAGTGGACGCAGCTGCTGTCTATTGTCAAGCTCCAGGTTACAGAAAACAGCTCCAAAGGAATTCTTTTAGGATCCCAGAACCTCAGTGGCTGCTGGTGCCTATACAGGAGTGGATGGATGACGAGAGGGTTCTTTCCACAGACCACGGGGTGGCTGGGGCAAATGTCCTGGCCTTTGTCCGTCCTCCCCTCCCCAGAGACTCTGAGGGAAGGGGCTCAGCACACAGGCAAAAACCATCTAGGCACATCTGGAAGGAAGAGAGGGATGCAAGGCATCTCCTTCTCTTTGCCTCCCTTTTGCTGTGCGTCAGGCACTTTACAAACAGCAGCTCATTTCATACCCAGGGCAGCCCGCTGTGGAGGTTTTTCACACGGTACACTGAGGCTTCCGGATATTTCTGCTGTTCTTCTGAGACCTCCAGGATAGCAAGGTTCACATCTTTGAGCCCAGATTTGTCTAATTCCAATGCCCTATCAATGTATAATTTTCAAAATTAAGCCTCTGTCATGTGCTCACTACATACGTGTACGAGAATTATGCCGAGGTTCAAATTCCTTTATTGCTGAGGGAATCCAGGGATGACCAGGCTGGTTAAACAGAGAATATGAGAAACGTACACGTGAAGGAAAAGAATGTTGGAGGACGATGGCATACGATTATTGTGAGATGCAGAAATGCT